>NW_022631193.1:279303-732094 GCF_010015895.1 Lontra canadensis | reverse complement strand
TTTTCCCATTGAGGATGATATTTGCTGTGGGTCTTTCATAGATAGATTTTATGAAGTTCAGGAATGTTCCCTCTATCCCTACACTTTGAAGGGTTTTAATCAGGATCAGATGCTGGGTTTTGTCAAATGCTTTTTCTGCATCAATTGAGAGGACCATGGGTTTCTTCTCTCTTCTCTTATTAATTTGTTCTATCACATTGATTGATTTGTGAATGTTGAACCATCCTTGTAGCCCAGGAATGAATCCTACATGGTCATGGTTGGATAATCCTTTTAATGTGCTGTTGGGTCCTGTTTGCTGGGATCTTGTTGAGAATCTTAGCATCCATATTCATCAGGGATATTGGTCTGAAATTCTCCTTTTTGGTAGGGTCTTTGCCTGGTTTGGAGATCAAGTAATGCTAGCTTCATAGAAAGAGTTGGATATTTTCCTTCTGCTTCAATTTTTTGAAACATCTTCGGGAGAATAGGTGTTATTTCTTCTTCATAAGTTTGGTAGAATTCCCCAGGGAATCCATCAGGTCCTGGGCTTTTGTTTTTTTGGGAGGTTTTTGGTCACTGCTTCAATCTCGTTACTAGATATTGGTCTATTCAGATTGTCAATTTCTTCCTGGTTCAATTTTGGGAGTTTATAGTTTTCCAGGAATGCATCCATTTCATTTAGGTTGCTTAGCTTATTGGCATATAACTGTTGATAATAACTTCTGATGATTGTTTCTACTTCCTTGGTGTTAGTTGTGATCTCTCCCTTTTCATTCATAATTTTATGAATTTGGACTTTCTCTCTTTTCTTTTGGATTAATGTGGCCAATGGTTTATTGATCTTATTGATTCTTTCAAAATACCAGCTTCTAGTTTCATTGATACGTTCTGCTGTATCTCTGGTTTCTACCTCATTTATCTCAGCTCTAATCTTGATTATTTCCCTTCTTATGTGTGGAGTTGGTTTGATTTGTGGTTGATTCTCCAGTTCTTTAAGGTGTAGAGACAGCTGGTGTATTCTGGATATTTCAATATTTTTGAGGGAGGCTTGGGTGGCTATGTATTTCCACCTTAGGACTGCCTTTGCTATATCCCATAGGTTTTGGACCGAAGTGTCTTCATTCTCATTGTTTTCCATGAATTGCTTAAGTACTTCTTTGATTTCCTTGTTGATCCAAGCATTCTTAAGCAAGGCGGTCTTTAGCCTCCAGGTGTTTGAGTTTCTTCTGAACCTTTCCTTTTGATTGAGCTCCAGTTTCAAAGCATTGTGATCTGAGAATGTGCAGGGAATAATCTCAGTCTTTTGGTATCGGTTGAGTCCTGATTTGTGACCCAGTATGTGGTCTATTCTGGAGAAGGTTCCATGTGCACTTGAGCAGAATGAGTATTCTGTTGTTTTAGGGTGGAATGTTCTGTATATATCTATGAGGTCCACCTTGTCCAATGTGTCATTCAATGCTCTTGTTTCTTTATTGATTTTCTGCTTCGATGGTCTGTCTATTTCTGAGAGAGGCATGTTAAGATCTCCTACTATTAGTGTATTCATATCACTATGACTCTTTATCTTGATTAATAGTTTTCTTATGTAATTGGGTGCTCCCATATTGGGGACATAGATCTTTACAATTGTTAGATCATCTTGGTGGATAGTCCCTTTATAATGATGTAGTGTCCTTCTGTATCTCTGACTACAGTCTTTAGTTTAAAATCTAATTTATCTGATATGAGAATTGCTACCCCAGCCTTCTTTTGAGGCCAATTGTCATGAAAGATTCTTCTCCATCCCTTCACTCTCAGTCTGGGTGTATCTTTAGGTTCAGAATGGGTCTCTGGTAGACAACATATGGATGGGTCCTGTCGTTTTATCCAATCTGCAACCCTGTGCCATTTTATGGGTGCATAGGCCATTCACATTGAGAGTGATTATTGATAGATACGTTTTTATTGACATCGTGTTACCTTTTAAGTCTTTCTTTCTGTAGATTGTCTCCATATTTCTGTTTAATGCTATTCTTAGGATTTTTCCTCTTTTACAGAACCCCCCTTAATATTTCCTGCAGTGTCGGCTGGTGGTTGTATAGTCTTTTAAACCTTGCCGGTCTTGGAAACTCTTTATCTCTCCGTCCATTTTGAATGTCAGTCTTGCTGGATAAAGTATTCTTGGCTGCATGTTCTTCTCATTGAGTGCCCTGAATATATCTTGCCAGCCCTTTCTGGCTTGCCAGGTCTCTGTGGACAGGTCTGATGTTATTCTCATGGGCTTTCCTCTGTAAGTAAGGAGCCTCTTTGTCCTAGCGGCTTTCAAGAGATTATATCAACAATATGATTCCTCAATTTGCCATCATGTGCCTTGATGTTTTTCTGGAATCTATTATCTTGGGTGGAGACCGTTTGGCCTCTAGTACCTGAACGCTGGTTCCATTTGTGAGATTGGGAAAATTTTCATGAAGAACTTGTTCCACTATATCTTCTAGACTTCTTTCTTTCTCCTCCCCTTCAGGGATTCCAATAATTCTGACTTTGGAACGTTTCATGGCATCATTTATTTCCCTGATTCTGTTTTAGTGGCTTCTGAGCTGTTTGTTCCAGGCTTCCTCTTGATCCTTTCTCTCTATCTGTTTGTCCTCCAGGTCACTAATTCTATCTTCTGTCTCAGTTACCCTAGCTTTGAGAGAATTTAGATTAGATTGGAACTCATTGAGAGCTTTGTGAATCTCATCTCTGGTGGCTTTCAACTCTGCCCTAACATTGTGAAGTTCATCCCTCATCACTTTCAGTTTGGTCCTAATCAATTCTGTTTGGTCATCCATGGCTTTCTCCAACCTAGCTATTGCCTGGATAATTGTTAGCCTGAATTCTCTTTCTGACACATTGTCTATGTTGATAGCTGTTAGCTCTGTTGCAGAAGGCCCATCCCCTGTATTTTTCTGCTGTTTGGCATTCCTCCTCCTAGCCATTTTGGTTATAGATGACTGAACGGATGTAGCTGAATGTATCGACTGTGGTGCAGTCAAGGTGCACCCTGGAATGATTCTGAGCAATCAGGATTCCCCACCCAAAGGAGCGAAAAAAGAAAAGAAAAAGAAAAATAAATATATATATAGAGAGACTGGAAAAAAATGGAAGATAATCGAGAAGGTTCAGCCCAAATGGGCCCCAAGGTAAGATTATGAAGTATACAAACAAAAACAGACAAACAAAAAGACTGATTAAAGTATATGACAAGAGAAAAAAAATATATATATAAGCAAATAAAGGAAGAACCTCATCAAAACGAACCCCAAGTGTAAGATTTATATACTATCAGGACAAACACAAATACACAGAAACACTGGTGGAAGAAAAAGATGGGAGAGTGGTTATAAATTCTCAGTGTGGGCGAGGAAGATTGTTTTCATTCTTCCTGGGTGTATCTTGATATCTTTGTTAAAGGACTCAACTTTCCTAGGCTAAAGAGGGATTAAAAATTGGTTTACCTATAGGGGTAGCATTGATTGGGGAAAGGGGATTACCTTAAATTTTAACTCTATATGAATATTAGAAAATAAAAATAAAAAAGGGATCAACTAGACTAAACTAAACTAAAATTTAAAAAAATAAAAAATAGAAATGCAAAAAAAAACCACAAGTGGATGTATCAAAATTTCAGGTTAGAAGGTTGTTATGAAATTTGATGTACTGTACATCTCCCTGCAATGGTAAATAGGTTAAAAAGTTATCTATATTAAAAAAATGAGCCAGAATAGTGGGATCGAGTTAAAAATTAAAAAAAAGTTGTCCAATGAAGTAGTGGTGGTTGTTCTCTTGTCCTCTTTTTTTTTTTTTTTGTCTTTTTTTTTTCTTTCCTTGTTTGTTTTCTGGGGGAGGGTTCTGCCACGTGGGTTTTCAGTCAATAATGTTCTCAGAGTTAAGTCCTTCCGCCCCCCTCAAGGGGGTGGGCTCTGAGGAAAATGTTTTTTTTCAGGCTTTTGTTTTCTGGAGGTTATTATGTTAGTTCACTTTTTTTTTCCTCTCTCGCCTTGACCACTTTTGATGGTTTTTGTAGGTTTAGAGGAAAGCACACGGAACCCTGACCTCCCTCTCAGAGAGAAGCCTCAGTCTGGCTGCAGAGCCCATATAAATTCCACCTTGGCCTCTGGCAGAGCAGGTTCCGAGTCGCGATCCCTGGGAACGCAGGATCTTCTGCTTGTACCCAAAACCACGGCAGCAGCGGCGGCTGTCTGGGCAGCTCCAGACCACCAGAGAG
Organism: Lontra canadensis; assembly: GCF_010015895.1. Taxonomy (NCBI): domain Eukaryota; kingdom Metazoa; phylum Chordata; class Mammalia; order Carnivora; family Mustelidae; genus Lontra; species Lontra canadensis. The sequence continues at coordinate 727,866 of NW_022631193.1, read as the reverse complement.
GTTCCAAGCAGTGATTGCACACTGAGAATTTCCCACTGGCCTGGGCTGGGTGTGCCTGGTCTTTCTGGGTCTAAGAGCATCAGGCTTGCGCGCACCTCTCTCAGGGGAGGGTGAGGGTTGCACAAGCGTCTCAGGCTCTGGTGGAATGGCCTGGGTCTAAAAGCGCCAGGCTGGGACTTCACGCACCTCTCTCAGGCGAGGGTGAGGGGTGCACGCCCATCTCAGGCTCTGGTGGAATGGCGCGGGACTAAGAGGGATAGGCTGGTCCTTCAGGCACCTCTCTCAGGGAAGGGTGAGGGGCGCACGCTTCTCAGGCTCTTTACCACAACTCTGGGTTTTGCCATCTGGTGAGGCTCCCAGCCCCTCACAGGAGCCGGACCCCATGCTTTCTCAGTTATCCATTCATCTGTTGAAAGGCATCTTGACCTCTTCCACAGTTTGGTTATTGTAGACATTGCTGCTATGAACATTGGTGTGCATGTGCCCCTTCTTTTTTACTATGTCTGTATCTTTGGGGTAAATATTCAGTAGTCCCATTGCTGGGTCATAGGGTAGCCCTATTTTTGAGGAACTTCCATACTGTTTTCCAAAGTGGCTGTACTACCTTTCATTCCCACTGATAGTGTAAGAGGGATTCTCACATCTTTTCCAACATTTGTTGTTTCCTGCTTTGTTAATGTTTACCATTCTAACTGGTGTAAGGTGGTTATCTCTATGTGGTTTTGATTTGAATTTCCCTGAATCTAATGATGATGTTCATGTGTCTGTAGCCATTCATATGTCTTCTTTGCAAAGCGTCTGTTCATGTCTTCTCTCCATTTTTTGACTTATTTGTTTTTGGGTGTTGAGTTTGAGAAGCTCTTTAGATCTTGGATACCAACCCTTTATCTGATATGCCATTTGCAAATATCTTCTTTGATTCTTTGGGTTGCTTCTTAGTTTTGTTGACTGTTTCTTTTGCTATGCAGAAGTTTTTTATCTTGATGAAGTCCCAAAAGTTCATTTTAGCATTTGTTTCCTTTGCCTTTGGAGACATATCTTGAAAGAAGGTGCTGTGACCAATCTCGAAGAGGCTACTGCCTATTTTCTTCTCTAGGATTTGATGGATTCCTGTTTCACATTGAGGGCTTTCATCCAGTTTGAGTTTATCTTTGTGTATTGTGTACGGGAATGGTCAAGTTTCATTCCTCTGTATATAGCTGTCCAATTTTCTCAGCACCATTTATTGAAGAGACTGTCTTTTTTCCACTGAATATTTTTTCCTTATTTGTCAAAGATTATTTGACCTTAGACATAAGGGTGTGTTTCTGGCCGTGCTATTCTGTTCCATTGTTCTATTTGTCTGGTGTTTTTTTTTTTTTTTTTTGTTTTTTTTTTTTGTTTTTTGTTTTTGCCAAAAACATTCTGTCTTGGTGATCATAGAATATAACATGAAATAAAATATACCATGAATATAACGTGAAATCAGGCAACGTGATGCCCCCAGTTTGGTTTTTCTCTTTCAACATTTCCTTAGCAATTCAGGTGTTTTCTAGTTCCATAAAAATTTTATGATCGTTTGTTCCAGCACTTTGAAAAATGCCATTGGTATTATAATAGGAATAACATTGAAAGTGTAGATTGCTTGGAAGCATAGATATTTTAACAATGTTTATTCTTCCAATCCATGAGCCTGGAAAAATTTTCCATCCTTGTTTTTTCTTCCCCAGTTTCTTTCATAAGTGTTCTGTAGTTTCTGCAGTATAGATCCTGTACCTGTTTGGTTAGATTTACCTAGGTATCTTATGGATTTTTAGTGCTATTGTAAGTGGAATTGATTCCCTAATTCTCCTTCTACAGTTTCATTGTAAGTATGGAAAAGCAACTAATTTCTGTGCACTGATCTTGTATTCTGTCACATTACTGAGTTGTTGTATGAGTTCTAGAGATATTGGGGGAGGAGGATTTTGGGTTTTCCACATAAAGTATCATGTCATCTGTGAAGAGAGAGAGTTTGACTTCTTTGCCAACTTGAATACCTTTTATTTCTTTTTGTAGTCTGATTGCTGTTGCTAGGACTTCTAGTAGTATGTTGAACAATAGTGGCTAGAGTGGGCATCCTTGTCGTGTTCCTGATCTTAAAGGAAAGGCTATCAGTCTTTCCCCGATTGAGAATGATATTCGCTGTGGGCTTTTCAAAGATGGATTTTATGAAATTGAGGGATTTTGTCTCTATCCGTACACTCTGAACAGTTTTAATCAGGAAGGGATGCTGTATTTTGTCAAATACTTTTTCTGCATCGATTAAGAGGATTATATAATTCTTGTCTTATCTTTTATTAGTGTGTTCTACCACATTGATTAATTTGTGAGTATCTAGCTAAACTTGCATCCCAGGAATAAATTCTATGTGGTGGTGATGGATTACCCTTTTACTATTCTTTTGAATCTTATTGGTTAGGATCTTGTTGAGTATTTTAGCATCCATGTTCATCAGGGATATGGGTCTGAAATTCTCCTTTTGGATGGAGTCTTTTCCTGGTTTTGGGATCCGGGTAATACTGGCCTCATAGAACTAGTTTGGAAGTTTTCCTTCCATTTCTATTTTTTGAAACAGCTTTAGGAGAATAGATGTTATATCTTCTATGAATGTTTGGTAGAAATCCCCAGGGAATCTGTCAGGTCCTGTGCTCTTGTTTTTTGGGAGGTTTTTGATCATTGCTTTAGTCTCGTTACTAGATATCCATTTATTCATGTTGTTAATTTCTTCCTGATTCAGTTTTGGTGGTTTATAAGTTTCCAGGAAGGTATCCATTTCTTTCATGTTGCTTAATTTATTGGCATATAGCTGTTGATAATAATTTCTAATGATTGTTTCTATTTCTTTGATGTTAGTTGTGATCTCTCCCCTTTCAGTCATAATTTTATTAATTTGGGTCCTTTCACTTTTATTTTGAATAAGTCCAGCCACAGGTTTATTAATCTTATTAATTCTTTCAAGGGACCAGCTTCTCATTTTGTTGATTTGCTCTACTGTTTTCTGGGTTCTAATTAATTTACATCAGCTCTAATTCTTATTATTTCTCTTCTCCTGCTTAGTTTCCAGTTCCTTTAGTTGTAAGGTTAGCTTGTGCATTCAGGATTTTTCTAGTTTTTTGAGTGAGGCTTGGATGGCTATGTATTTCCTCCTTAGGACCTCCTTTGCAGTATCTCATAGGTTTTTGGATAGATGTATTTTCATTCTCATTGGTTTTCATGAATTAAGTTCTTTGATTTCCTGATAGACCCAAACATTCTTGAGTAGGATGGCCTTTGGCTTCCAAGTATTTGGACTCCTTCCAAATTTCTTCTTGTAGTTGAGTTCCAGTTTTCAAGAATTATTGTCTGAGAATATGCAGGGAATAATCTCAATCTTTTGGTATCAATTGTGACCTGATTTGTGACCCAGTTTGATTATTCTGAAGAAAGTTCCTGTGCATTCAAGAAGAGTGAGTATTCTGTTATCTTAAGGTGGAATGTTCTGTATATATCTATGAAGTCCATCTGGTCCAATGTGTAATTCAAAGCTCTTGCTTATTTGTTGATCTTCTGCTTAAATTATTTGTCTATTCAGTATGGTCCTGGCACAAAAACAGACACATAGATCAATAGAACAGAATAGAGAGCCCAGAAATAGACCCCCAACTCTATGGTCAACTAATCTTTGACAAAGCAGGAAAGAATGTTCAATGGAAAATTTTTGGGGGAATTGGACAGCCACATGCAGAAAAATAAAACTGGACCATTTATTTACACCACACATGAAAATAGACTCAAAATGGATAAAAGATCTCAATGTGAGAAAGGAATCCATCAAAATCCTTAAGGAAAACACAGGCGGCAACCTCTTCAACCTCAGCCACAGCAACTTCTTCCTAGGAACATCGCCAAAGGCAAGGGAAGCAAGGGCAAAAATGAACTACCGAGACTTCATCAAGGTCAAAAACTTTTGCACAGCAAAGGAAACAGTTAACAAAACCAAAAGACAACTGTCAGAATGAGAGAGATCTTTGCAAATGACATATCAGGTAAAGGGCTAGTATCCAAAGTCTATAAAGAGCTTAGCAAACTCAGCACCCAAAGAACAAATAATCCAATCAAGAAATGGGCAGAGGACATGAACAGACATTTCTGCAAAGAAGACATCCAGATGGCCAACAGACACATGAAAAAGTGATCCACATCACTCGGCATCAGGGAAATACAAATCAAAACCACAATGAGATACCACCTCACACCAGTCAGAATGGGCTAAAATTAACAAGTCAAGAAATGACAGATGCTGGTGAGGATGCAGAGAAAGGGGAACCCTCTTACACTGTTGGTGGGAATGCAAGCTGGTGTGACCACTCTGGAAAACAGCATGGAGTTTCCTTAAAAAGTTGAAAATAGAGCTACCCTATGATCCAGCAATTGCATTACTGGGTATTTACACTAAAGATACAAACGTAGTGATCTGAAGGGGCACATGCACCCGAATGTTTATAGAAGCAATGTCCACAATAGCCAAACTGTGTAAAGAACCTATATGTCCATCCACAGATGAATGGATAAAGATGAGTGGTATATATATATATACAATGACATATACAATGGCATACTATGCAGCTATCAAAAGAAATGAAATCTTGCCATTTGTGATGACATGGATGGAACTAGAGGGTATTATGCTTAGTGAAATAAGTCAATCAGAGAATGACAACTATCATATGATCTCCCTGATATGAGGAAGTGGAGATGCAATGTGGGGGGTGGTTGAGGGGTAGGAAAAGAATAAATGAAACAAGATGGGATTGGTAGGGAGACAAACCATAAGAGACACTTAATGTCACAAAACAAACCGAGGGGGTCCAGGGGTGGGGGGTAGGGAGAGGGTGGTGGGGTTATGGACATTGGGAAGGGTATGTGCTATGGTGAGTGCTGTGAAGTGTGTAAACCTGGCAGTTCACAGACCTGTACCCCTGTGGCTAATAATACATTATATGTTTATTAAAAAATTAAAAAAACAGCAAACAAACAAAAAAAGATTATCTGTCTACTGTTGAAGTGTTAAGGTCTCCTACCATTAAAGTACTATTATCAATATGATTCTTGAAAGATGGGGGAGGAGTAGAGCACCATATTTTAGCTGGTCCCCTGAATTGAGATGGATATCTACCAGACCATTCTGAACACCCATGAAATCAGCTTGTGATGTAAAAAGATATATCTATATCTCTACAAATGAATATCTCAGGTGGTTGATCAGGTATGAAGTGGTGAGCTGTAATTTTGTGGGCAGATATTGGAAGATAAACAGAATGGGGAGGGAACCTCTGGGATCCTGTAACAGTGGAGTGCAAAAGCCTCTCTCACTCAGGACAGGGCACAGACTCACAGATAGGTAGCATTGAGGAAAAGACTTTAGGGCAGCACCTTCTAGACTGACACACACCTGGAGCTGTGTGCATGCAAACTGGGGGCATCTGGTGGCTTTAGAAGCACAAAAGGCAGAGACATGCCTGGGCCTGGAAGTGAAGGCTGGGGTACTGCCATGGGGTGAACAACCCAGGATGCTGTAGTTTTTGGCAGCACAGACAGAAGTGAGGACAGTGTGGCCTGGAGAATTCATGGAGAGGTAGACTGTGATCTCCCTGTTCTGAGACAGTGATTTGGATATAGTCAGTTCTGCTCTGACTCTTGGGGTGGGGGGCTGAAAGCAGACAGCGAAATCCAAAAGAGAGCAAAGCCCCCCAAATTGTTTTTCACCAAACCCATCTCCTCGCAGGGATCAGGGCAATTCTGCCCAATCAGGGTTGCCAGGGTTACATTGGGCAGACCCCTCCACCAGAAGACAGACTGGAAGAGCAAGAGGCCAACAACCTTAAGGTCCCTATAAAACTTGCTTAGGTTATGATCAATAATTTGGACTCTTTACATTCCTTCAACCACCTCTCAACAGAATGGTTAAGAGGAGGAACCCTCAACACAGGAAAAACTCAGAGACTGTGACTTCTGCCACAGAATTAATGGGTATGGATACAAGCAAGATATCAGAAATAGACTTCAGGGTAACAGTTATGCAAACAATAGCTAGGATGGAGAAAACTATTAATGACAACATAGATTCTCTAAGGGCAGAAATTAGACCTGATCTGGCAGAACTTAAACCTGCTTCAATGAGATCCCATCTAATCTAGATACTCTAACAGCTAGGGTAAATGAGGCAGAAGAACCACTTAGTGATCTAGAAGACAAGTTAATAGAAAAGAAGGAACAAGAGGAGTCCTGGAACAAACAGCTTAAAATCCATGAAAACAGAGTAGAGAAGTAAATGATACCATGAAATGTTCCAAAGTCAGAATTATTGGAATCCCTAAGGTGCTGGAGAGAGGGCGTACTAGAAGATATATCTGAGCAAATTGTACCCAAGAATTTCCCTAATCTGGGGAATGAAACAAACAGTTGTGTCCTAGAGGCAGAGAGGACCTCTCCCAAGATCAAGAGAACAGACCAATGCCCCAGCATGTAATAGTAAAACTGACAAATTGTAGAAACAAGGAAACCATCTAAGGGGAGTTGAGGGAAGATATTCTTTATGTACAGAGGGAAGAGCATCAGAATAATGTCAGACTTGTCCACTGAGACCTGGAAAGCCAGAAAGGGCTGGCAAGACATATTGAGGGTACTAAATGAGAGGAACATGCAGCCAAGAATTCTTATCCAGCAAGGCTGTCATTCAGAATGGATGGAGAGACAAGGATCTTCCAGGACTGGCAGAAACTAAAAGAATATGTGATCACTAAGGCATACCTGCAAGAAATATTAAGGGGTATTCTATAAAAGGAGAAAGACCCAAAGAGTGATATAGAACAGAAATTTATAGAGACAATCTATAGAAACGAGGACTTCACAGACAACATGATGACAATAAAATCATATCTTTCAATAATAACTCTCAACATAGAGTAGCCTAAATGCTCCCATGACATGGCACAGGGTTGTAGATTGGATAAAAAGACATGACCCATCCATATGCTGTCTACAAGAGACTCATTTTGAATCCAAAGATACATCCAGACTGAAAGTGAAAGGATGGAGCACCATCTTTCATGCCAATGGACCTCAAAAGAAAGCTGGGTTAGTAATTCTCATAACAAACAAACTAGATTTTAAGCTTAAGAGTGTAGTTAGAGATTCAGAAGGACACTGTGTCATTCGTAAAGGGTTTGTCCAACAAGAAGATCTAACAATTGTAAATATTGGGAGCAGACAACTACTTAAGCAAACTGTTAGCCAAAGTAAAAAGACATATTGATAATAATACATTAAGAGGAGGAGATTGCCAGGGGAGGAGGCGAGATGGCAGAGAATTAGGAGGCGCTGTTTCAACCGGTCCACTAAAGTGAGCTAATTATCTACCAAAGACCTCTGATCACCCATGAAATCAGCCTGAGATTATAATTATACACATCTGGATCTCTATGGGGGCAGACAATGCCAGTGGACAGGTAAAGCAGAGTGGGAACATCAGACTGTTATTGGAAGATAAACAAAAGGGGGAGGGAGCCACCAGAAGTGATCCATTGGAAAGTAATACCCCAATACGAGAGTGCCCTGTGATGGGTGACCTGCGTTAACTTGGAGTCTGGTTGAAACTACTCAAAATGAGCAAAAGATCTTAAGGGGAAATTGGCGGAAGAGGGTGGTTAGGAACAGGGGCTTAAGCCCACGGACCCAGGATGGCCACCACTGACGCTGAGCCAGAGAGAGTGTGGCAAAGTAGTCAGGCATTGGTCCTTGAGCCGCCAGCATGTGTGAGAGAGTCTGGTGTGGATGCCAGCTGGTGCTTTCTAGAAACACAGCCTTTTGCACTCTGCACGTGTGCTGCACTACCGTGGTCAGAGTCTCGCTCCACACCCTTCCCTGAGAGAGGTCCATGTGGGCTCTAGCTGGTGCTCTCTAAGACCTGAAGGGTCTGAACACTCCCAGCCTGGGCCAGTGTGAAAATCCCAGTGTGCTATCTCTGGTTGGGACCTCTCCGGCGGTCTGGATCTTCCCAGACAGCCGTGGTGGTGGCAGCCACTGAAAGCCAGCTCTCTGGACTAGTACCTCTCATGGTTTTTGGTACAAGCGGGAGCTCCTGGGACCCCTGAGACCATGACTGGGGTTGTGCTCTACAGAGGGGGAGTTTATGTGCTCTGGAGCACCCAGAGGAGAACAGACTGAGGCTTCTCTCTGAGACGGAGAGGTCTGGATGCAGTTTGCTCTCCTCTAAACCTTCAAAGAACCACCAAAAGCCACCAAGGGGAGGAAAAAAAAAACACAACACTTCCAGAGAACAAAAGCCTGTAAAACCAGGTTCCTCAGAGCCCAGGCCCTTCCTTGATAGGGGGCAGGAGGACTCAACTCTAGAAGGACTGCCTGAAAAAACACGTCACAGGCTCCTCCCCCAGAATGCCAGCAAAAAACAAAAACAAAAACAAAAACAAAAAACTAGAGGACAACCACCACTACTTCATAGATAAAACTTTTATTTTTAATTAGTTCCCACTATTCTCTTTCTTTTCAATTTTTTAATATTTTTAACCTATTTACCATCACAGTAAGATATTCAATACAACAAATCCCATAATAACCTTTTAACTTGAACTTTTTTGATACATATACTTGTGTTTTTGTTTTGCTTTTCTATTTTTTAAAATATTCATATAGAGATATGATTCAAGGTAATCCTCTTTCCCAGTCAATATTACCCCTATAGATAAACCAGTTTTAATCCCCCTTTATCTCAGGAAAGTTGAGTCCTTTAACAAAGATATCAAGATACAGCCAAGAAGAATCAAAATAACCTTCCTCACCCACACTGAGAATTTATAACCACCCTCCCATCTTTTTCTTCTTTCAGTGTTTCTGTGTATTTGTTTTTGTTCTGGTAATATATAAAAATATTATATTTAAGGTTCATTTTGGCTGGGTTCCTTTTTTTTTATTTTCTTGTCATTTACTTTTGTTGGTCTTTTTGTTTGTATACTTTATAAATCTTACCTTTGGGGTCCATTCAGGGTAGGTGTTCTCTTTTATTTTTTTCTTTTTCTTTTCCTGTATCTCTCTCTCTTTTTTCTTTTTCTTTCTTTTTTGTGGGGACTCCCAATTGCTCAGAAGCATTCCAAGGTGCACCTTGCCTGTTGAATGTATCAACCATGGTTGATACATTCAGCTACACATCCCCTCAGCGATCTCTCACTAAAATGATTAGGAGGAAGAATGCCCAACAGAGAAAAAATTCAGAGACTGTACCCTCTCTATCAGAGCTCTTGGATATGGACATAAACAGTATGTCAGAAACAGAATTCAGGCTAACAATTATCCAGGCGATGGCTAGGTTGGAGAAAGCCTTTAATGACAAAACGGAATTGATTAAGGCAGAAGTGAAAGCCACCAGGGAAGATGTTAACAATGCTCTCAATGAGTTCCAATCTAATCTAAATTCTCTAAAAGCTAGGGTAACTTAGGCAGAAGATAGGATTAGTGATCTATATGACAAACTGAGAGAAAAATGATCAGGAGGAGGCCTGGAACAAACAGCTTAGAAGACATGAAGACAAAATTAAGGAAATAAATGAAGCCCTGAAAATTCCAACGTCAGAATTATTGGAATCCCTGGTGGGGGGGCAAAGAAAGAAGACTAGAGGATATAGTTGAACAAATTCTCCATGAAAATTTTCCCAATCTGGCAAATGGAACCAGCGTTCATGTCCTAGAGGCAGAAAGGTCTGTCCCCAAGGTCATAGAATCTATAAAGACCTCGAGACACCTGATTTTGAAAATGATGAATCATACTTTTAAACAGGAGCTCTTGAAAGCAGCTAGGGGGAAGAGATTCCTTATGTACAGAGGAAGGCCCATCAGAATAATGTCAGACCTGTCAACAGAATCCTGGCAAGCCAGAAAGGGCTGGCAAGATGTATTCAGGGCTCTGAATAGGAGGAACATGCAGCCAAAAATACTTTATCCAGCAAGACTGGCAATCAAAATGGAAGGAGAGATAAAGATATTCTAAGACCAGCAAGGTTTAAAAGTGTAAGTGACTACCAAGCTGGCGCTACAAGATATATTAAGGATGGTTCTATAAAAGAGGAAAAAAAAGAGGAACATCACTGAACAGAAATTAATGGAGACAGTCTATAGAAACAAAGACTTCACAGGTAACAGCATGTCAATCAAAAGGTATGTCTCAATAATCACTTTCAATGCGAATGGCCTAAATTTGCCCATGAAACAGCACAGGGTTACAAATTGGATAAAATGAAAGGACCCATCCATATGTTGTCTACAGCAGACCAATTTTGAAACTAAGGATACCTCCAGACTGAAAGGGAAGTGATGGAGAAGCATCTTTCATGCCGATTGGCCTCAAAAGAAGGCTGGGGTAGCGATTCTCATATCAGATAAATTAGATTTTAAACCAAAGACTGTAGTCAGAGGTAAGGAAGAATACTACATCATTCTTAAAAGGTCTATCCACCAAGAATATCTAAAAATTGTAAGTATTTATGCCCCCAACATGGGAGCAGCCCATCTGTTAATCAAGATAAAGAGTCATATTGATATGAATACATTAATAGGGGATCTTAACACACCACTCTCAGCAATAGACAGATCATCCAAGCAGAAAATCAATAAAGAAACACGATCATTGAAGGACACATTGGACCAGATGGACCCCATAGATATATACAGAACATTCCAGCCTAATACAACAGAATACTCCTTCACTCAAGTGCACATGGAACATTCTCCAGAATAGATCACATACTGGGTCACAAACCAGGGGTAAACCAATACCAAAAGATTGAGATTACTCCCTGCATATTATCAGATCACAATGCTTTGAAACTGGAGCTCAACCACAAGGAAAAGTTTGGAAGGAACTCAAACACCTGGAAGCTAAAGACTACCTTGCTTAAGAATACTTGGATCAACCAGGAAATCAAAGGAACTTAAAAAATTATTGGAAACTAGTGAGAATAAAGAAACTTCAGTCCAAAACCTATGGGATACAGCAAAGATAGTCCTAAAGGGGAAATGCATAGCCATCCAAGCCTCCCTCAAAAAAACTGAAAAATCCAGAATGCACTATTGTCTTTACACTTCAAAGAACTAGAGAATCAACAACAAATTAAGCCAAGTCCACACACAAGAAAGGAAATAATCAAGATTAGAACAGAGATCAATGAGACAGAAACTAGAGATACAGTAGAATGCACCAATGAAACTAGAAACTGGTTTTTTGAAAGAATCAATAAAATCAATAGACCATTGGCCAAGCTAATACAAAAGAAAAGAGAGAAGGCCCAAATTATTAAAATTATGAATGAAAAGGGAGAAATCACAACTAACAACAAGGAAATAGAAACAATCATCAGAAATTATTATCAACAGTTATATGCCAGTAAGTTAAGCAACCTAGATGAAATGGATGCATTTCTGGAAAACTATAAACTTCCAAAATTGAACCAGAAAGACATTAACAACCCGAATAGACTGATATCTAGTAACAAAATTGAAGCAGTGATCAAAAACCTCCCAAAAAACAAGAGCCCAGGACCTGATGGATTCCCTGGGGGAATTCTACCAAACTTTCAAAGAAGAAATAATACCTATTCTCCTGAATCTGTTTCAAAAAATAGAAGCAGAAGGAAAACTTCCAGACTCTTTATGAAGCCAGCATTACCCTGATCCCCAAATCAGGCAAAGACCCACCCAAAAGGAGAATTTCGGACCAATATCCCTGATGAATATGGAAGCCAAGATTCTCAACAAGATCCTAGCTAATGGGATCCAACAGTACATTAAAAAGATTATCCACCATGACCAGGTGGGATTCATCCCTGGATTGCAAGGGTGGATCAACATTCGCAAATCAATCAGTGTGACAGAACAAATCAGCAAGAGAAGAGAGAAGAACCACATGGTCCTCCCAATTGATGCAGAAAAAGCATTTGACAAAATCCAGCAACCGTTTCTGATTAAAATGTTTCAAAGTATAGGGATAGAGGGAACATTCCTGAACTTCATAAAATCTATCTATGAAAGACCCACAGCAAATATCATCCTCAATGGGAAAAAGCTTGCAGCCTTCCCGTTGAGATCAGGAACACGACAAGGATGCCCACTCTCACCACTCTTCTTCAACACAGTATTAGAAGTCCTAGCATCAGCAATCAGATAACAAAGAGAAATAAGATGTATCCAAATTAGAAATGAAGAAGTCAAACTCTCTTTCTTTGCAGATGACATGACAATTTATATGGAAAACCCAAAAGACTCCACCACCAAACTACTAGAACTCATACAGCAGTTCAATACTGAGGAAGGATAGAAAATCAATGTACAGATCAGTTGCTTTCTTATACACTAACAATGAAACTACAGAAAGGGAAATTAGAGAATCAATTCCATTTACTATAGCACCAAGAATGATAAGGTACCTGGTAATAAGCCTAACCAAAGAGGTAAATGATCTGTACTTGAGGAACTACAGAACACTCATGAAAGAAATTGAAGAAGACACAAAAAGATGTAAGACCATTCCATGCTCCTGGATTGGAAGAATAAATATTGTTAAAATGTCTATACTGCCTAGAATAATCTATACTTTCAATGCCATTCCAATCAAAATTCCACTGGTATTTTTCAAAGAGCTGGATCAAATAATCCTAAAATTTGTATGGAATCAGAAAAGACCCCAAATTGCTAAGGATATGTTAAGAAAGAAAAACAAAACTGGTGGCATCACGTTGCCTGATTTCAAGGTTTACTACAAAGCTGTGATCACCCAGACAGCATGGTACTGGCATAAAAACAGACACATAGACCAGAGGAACAGAGTGGAAAGCCCAGCTATGGACCTGCAACTCTACGGTCAAATAATCTTAGGAGAAAGTAGGAGAAAATATACAGTGGGAAAAAAAGACAGTCTCTTTAATAAATGGTGCTGGGAAAATCGGACAGCTATATGTAGAAGAATGAAACCCGACCATTCTCTTACACCGTATACAAAGATAAAGTTGAAATGGAGAAAAGACCTCAATGTGTGACAGGAATCCATCAGAATCCGAGAGGAGAACATAGGCAGTAACCTTTTTGATATCAGCCACAGCAACTTCTTTCAAGATATGTCTCCAAAGGCAAAGGAAGCAGAAGGGAAAATGAATTTTTGGGACTTCATCAGGATCAAATCTTCTGCACAGTAAAGGAAACAGTCCACAAAACAACAAGGCAACCCACGGAGTGGGAGAAGATATTTGCAAATGTCAATACAAAAGTCTGATATTCAGGATCTACAAGGAACTCAAACTGCGGACACACAAAACAGATAATCATGTCAAAAAATGGGCAGAAGACATGAACAGACACTTCTCCAATGAAGATATACAAATGACTAACAGACATGTGAAAAAATGTTCATCATCACGAGCCATCAGAGAGATTCAAATCAAAACCACATTGAGATACCACCTTACACCAGTTAGAATGGCCAAAATTAACAAGACAGTAAACAATGTGTGTTGGAGGGGATGTGGAGAAAAGGGAACCCTCTTACACTGTTGGTGAGAATGCAAGTTGGTGCAGCCACTTTGGAGAACAGTGTGGATATTCTATAAGAAATTAAAAGTAGAGCTTCCCTATGACCCTGCAATTGCACTACTTGGTGTTTACCCCAATTATACAGATGTAATGTAATGATGGGCTATCTGTACCCCAATGTTCATAGTAGCAACGGCCACAGTCACCAAACTGCGGAAAGAACCAAGATGTCCTCCAATGGACAAATGGATAAGGAAGATATGTTCCATATATAGTATGGAGTATGATGCCTCCATCAGAAAGGCTGAATATCCAACTTTTATATCAATGTGGATGGGACTGGAAGAGATAATGCTGAGTGAAATAAGTAAAGCAGAGAGAGTCAATTATCATATGGTTTTGCTTATTTGTGGAGCATAAGGAATAACACGGAGAACATTGGGAGATGGAGAGGAGAAGAGAGTTGGGGGAAATTGGAGGTGGAGACGAACCATGAGAGACTATGGAGTCTGTAAACAATGTGGGGGTTTTGAAGGGGCGGGGGGTGGGAGGTTGGGGGAGCCAGGTGGTGGGTATTAAGGAGGGCACGTATTGCATGGACCACTGAGTGTGGTGCATAAACAATGAATTCTGGAACATTGAAAAGAAATTTTAAAAATTAGTAAAATAGGGGCGCCTGGGTGGCTCAGTGGGTTAAGCCACTGCCTTTGGCTCACGTCATGATCTCAGAGTCCTGGGATGGAGCCCCGCATCGGGCTCTCTGCTCAGCAGGGAGCCTGCTTCCTCCTCTCTGTCTGCCTGCCTCTCTGCCTGCTTGTGATCTCTCTCTGTCAAATAAATAAATAAAATCTTTAAAAAAAGAAATCTTAAAAAAAATAAAAAAATAAAAATTAATAAAATAAAAATAAATAAATAAAATACATGTTGTTAGAAAAAAATAAAAAAAAATAAATATAGTAATCAGCACAAAAAAAGAATAGGAGATCTCAACACTACACTCAGCAATTGACAGATCATCTAAGCAGAAAATCAACAAAGAACCAAGAGCTTTGAATGACACTCTGGACCAGATGGACCTGATAGATATATACAGAACAATCTACCCTATAACAACAGAATACTCATTCTTCTCAAGCACACATGGAACTTTCTCTGGAATAGATCACATACTGGGTCACAATTCTGGTCTCAACCAATTCCAAAATACTGAGATTATTCCCTGCGTATTATCAGACCACAACACTTGAAAACAAACTCAATCAGATCAAAAACTTTGGAAGTAATTCAAACACTTGGAAGCTAAAGACCATCCCACTCAAGAATGTTTGGACCAACCGGGAAATCAAAGAACCTAAACAATTCAAGGAAACCAGTAAAAATTTTCATTTTTTGAAAATCATTTGGACATCATTTGGACATTAGTCCAAAACCTATGTGATACAGCAAGGCAAACCTAAGAGAGAAATACATAGCCATCCAAGCCTTACTCAAAAAAAGTGAAAAATTCCCAAATACACAAACTCTCTTTACACTTTAAAGAACTGGAGAATCAACAACAAAGTAAACTTCACCCACGCATGAGAAGGAGGTGATTAAGATTAAAGCAGAGATGAATGAATTAGAAATCAGAAATACAGTAGAACACATCAATGAAACTAGAAGCTGGCTCTTTGTAAGAATTAATAAGATCGATAAATCACTGGCCAGACTTATCCAAAAGAAAAGTGAAAGGACCCAAATTAATAAAATTATGAATGAAAGGGGAGAGATCACAACTAACATCAAAGAAATAGAAACAATCATTAGAAATTATTATCAACAGCTATATGCCAATAAATTAAGAAACATGAAAGAACTAGATACCTTCCTAGAAACTTATAAACCACCAAGACTGAAAATGGAAGAAATTGACAACCCAAATAGAATGAAATTGAAGCAGTGATCAAAAACCTCCCAAAAAACAAGAGCCCCTGACCTGATGGATTCCCTGGGAAATTCTACCAAACGTTCAAAGAAGAAATAACATCTATTCTCCTAAAGCTGTTTCAAAAAATAGAAATGGAAGGAAAACTTCCAAACTAGTTCTATGAGGCCAGTATTACCCGGATCCCAAAACCAGGAAAAGACTCCATCAGAAAGGAGAATTTCAGACCCATATCCCTGATGAACATGGATGCTAAAATACTCAACAAGATCCTAACCAATAAGATTCAGCAGAATATTAAAAGGGTAACCCATCACCACCACATAGAATTTATTCCTGGGATGCAAGTTTAACTAGATACTCACAAATTAATCAATGTGGTAGAACACACTAATAAAAGATAAGACAAGAATTATATAATCCTCTTAATCGATGCAGAAAAAGTATTTGACAAAATACAGCATCCCTTCCTGATTAAAACTGTTCAGAGTGTAGGGATAGAGACAAAATCCCTCAATTTCATAAAATCCATCTTTGAAAAGCCCACAGCGAATATCATTCTCAATCGGGGAAAGGCTGACAGCCTTTCCTTTAAGATCAGGAACAGGACAAGGGTGCCCACTCTGGCCACTATTGTTCAACCTACTACTAGAATTCCTAGCAAAAGCAATCAGACAAGAAAAAGAAATAAAAGGTATTCAAATTGGCAAAGAAGAAGTCAAACTCTCTCTCTTCACAGATGACATGATACTATATGTGGAAAACCCAAAAGCCTCCTCCCCCAATATCTCTAGAACTCATACACCAATTCAGTAATGTGACAGGATACAAGATCAATGCACAGATATCAGTTGATTTCTTATACACTAACAATGTAACTGTAGAGAGAGAAATTAGAGAGTTGATTTGTTTAACAATAGCACCAAACCTATAAGACACTTTGGAATAAACCTAACCAAAAAGGTACAGGATCCATACTGTAGAAACTACAGAATATTTATGAAAGAAATTGCAGAAGACACAAAAATTTAGGTAAACATTCTATGCTCATGGATTGGAAGAATAAACATTGTTAAAATTTCTATACTGCCTTAAGCAATTTATACTTTCAATGCCAACCCCATCAAAGTACCATCTGCATTTTTCAAAGTGCTGGAACAAACAATCCTAAAATTTGTATGGAACTAGAAAAGACCTGAAGTCACCAAGGAAATGTTCAAAAAGAAAACCAAAGCAAGGGGCATCACGTTGTCTGATTTCAAGCTATATTAAATAGCTGTGATCACCAAGACAGCATGATACTGGCACAAAAACAGACACATAGATCAATAGAACAGAATAGAAATCCTAGATATGGTCAAGTAATCTTCCACAAAGAGGAAAAAATATTCAATGGAAAAAGGACAGTCTCTTCAATAAATGGTGTTGGGAAAATTGGACAGCTCTATACAGAGGAATGAAACTTGACCATTCCCTTACACCATACACTAAGATAAACTCAAACTGCATGACAAACCTCATTGAGACAGGAGTCCATCAAAATCCTAGAGAACATTGGCAGTAAGCTCTTCAACATTGGTCACAGCAGCTTCTTTCAAGACACGTCTCCAAAGGCAGGGAAATCAAATGTAAAAGTGAACTTTTGGGACTTCATCAAGATAAAAAATTTCTGCATAACAAATGAGACAGTCAACAAAACAAAGAGGCAACACATGGAATGGGAGAAGATATTTGCAAATGACACTACAGATAAAGGTCTGGTATCCAAGATCTGTAACGGACTTCTCAAACTTATCACCCAAAAAACAAATAAGTCAATAAACGAGCAGAAGACATGAAAGGACACTTCTCCAAAGAAGACATACAAATGGCTAGCGGATACTTGAAAAAGTGTTCGACAACAAGAGAAATTAAAATCAAAACTACATTGAGATACCACATTTCACCAGTTAGAATGGCAAAAACTGACAAGGCAAGAAACAACAAATGTTGGAGAGGTTGTGGAGAAAAGGAAACCCTCTTACACTGTTGTTGGGATTGCAAGGTAGTATAGCCACTTTGGAAAACAGTATGGAGGTTCCTCAGAAAATTAAAAATAGGGCTACCCTATGACCCAGGAATTGCAATGCTGAGTATTTACCCCAATGACACAGATGTAGTGAAAGGAAGGCTATATGCACCCCAATGTTCATAGCAGCAGTATCCAAACTGTGGAAAGATCTGAGATACATCTCAATAGATGAATGGATAAAGTTGTTTTCCATATATACAATGAAATATTACTTAGCCATCAGAAAGGATGAATAGCCTACTTTTGCATCAACATGGATGGGACTAGAGGATATTATGCTAAGTGAAATAAGTCAAGCAGAGAAAGTCAACTTTCATATGGTTTCACTTATTTATGAAATACAAGGAACAGCATGGAGGAGATTAGAAGGAAGGAGAAAATATATGGGGGGAAATCAGATGGGGAGATGAACCATGAGCAACTATGGACTCCGAGGAAGAAACTGAGGGTTTTAGAGGGGTGGGGGTTGAGGGGATGGGTTAGCCCGATGATGCATAATAAGGAGGACACATATTACATGGAGCACGGTGTGTTCTATGCAATCAATGAATTATAGAACACTACATCAAAAACCAATGGTGAGGGCGCCTGTCTCAGTGGGTTAAAGCCTCTGCCTTCTGCTCAGGTCATGATCCCAGGGTCCTGGGTTCAAGCCCTGCATCGGGCTCTCTGCTCAGTAGGGAGCCTCCCCTTCCTCTCTTTTTGCCTGCCTCTCTGCCTACTTGTGATTTCTGTCAAATAAATAAATAAAATTTTTTAAAAAACCCCAAAACAATGATGTACTGTATGGTGACTAATGTAACAGAATAAAAAATATGAATATTTTGGTTAACAGTTGGTTTATATAGTTGGCTGCTCCCATGTTGGGACATGAATATTTATAATCGTTAGATCTTCTTGTTGGATAAACCCTTTAAGTTAAGACATATAGTGTCCCTCTGGATCTCTTACTGGAGTCTTTAGCTTAAATTCTTCATTTGTCTTATATGAGAATTGCTACCACAGCTTTCTTTTGAGGTCCATTGGCATGAAAAATCATTCTCTATCCCCTGACTTACAGTCTGGATGTATCTTTAGGTTCAAAATGAATCTCTTGTAGACAGCATACAGATGGGTCATGTCTTTTTATCCAATCTGCAACCCTGTGCTGTTTCGCAGGGGGCATTTAGGCCATATACATTGAGAATAACTATTGAAAGATATGATTTTAGTGCCATAACATTGTCTGTAAGACTCTATTTTGATAGATTGTCTCTATAAATTTCTGTTCTATATTACCCTTAGGGTTTTTCTACTTTTGTAGAATCCCCTTTAATATTTCTTGCAGGCCAGCTTGGTGGTCACAGATTCTTTTAGTTTTTGTCAGTCTTGGAAGCTCCTTGTCTCTCCATCCTTTCTAAATGGCATCCTTGCTGGACAAAGTATCCTTGGCTGCATGTTCTTCTCATCTGGTACCCTGAATATGTCTTGCCAGACCTTTCTGGCTTGCCATGTCTCTCTGGACAGGTCTGACATTATTCTGATGTTCCTCCCTCTGTATATAAGAAAACTCTTCCCCCTAGCTGCTTTCAGGATTTCTTCCTCGTTTGTATGATTTGAAAATTTTATTATTACATGTCGGGGCATAGATGTGTTCCCACGGATTTTGGGAAGAGTCCTCTCTGCCTCTAGGACATGAATGCTTGTTTCCTTCTCCAGATTAGGAAAGTTCTCAGATATAATTTGCTCAAATACATCTTCTAGATCCTCTCTCTCTCTCTCCATCCCCTCAGGGATCCCAATAATTCTGACATTGGAACACTTCATGATGTCATTAATCTCTCTCAGTCTGGTCTCTTGGGATTTTAGGTATTTATCCCAGGCCTCCTCAGCTTTCTTCTTTTCTATAATCTTATCCTCTTGCTCACTAAAATTAGTGAGAATTCTTTGTCATTTACCCTAATCCAGTTTAGACCACATCTCATCCATACCATTTTTTCCCCTACCTGGTAATTTCTTTTTTCTTTCTTTTTTTAAATTAACATATAATTTATTATTTGTTTAAGGGGTACAGGTCTGTGATTCATCACTCTTACACAATTCACAGCACTCCCCATAGCACATACCCTCCCCAATGTCCATCATAGCAATTTTAAGTTTCGCATGATTAGATCTCATTTCTGCCATTAGACATTCCCTATTGTCTCTAATAGTGTTCTTAAGCCTAGATATTGACTTCAGAATTGCTACTTTGAAGTCTCTTTCTGACATCTTGCTCATATCCATATCCATTAGATCTGTGGCAGAGGCCACAGTCTCTAAATCTTTTTTTTGGTTGGGGGTTCCCGCTCTTAGTAATTCTGTTGAGGAGTGGTTGAGGGACTGTATAATGTCCAAAGTATTAACCACTACCCAAGCAAAATGCACCTGTTTTATAGGGGCTCTAATGTTTTCGTTCTCTTGTTCTTCCAACCTGTGTTTTGGTTAAGGGTCTGCTGTGGTGTTACTCAGGCAACCCTTGCTTGGGCAGAGTTGCCCTGACCTCTGTTGAGAGGGTAGGATCAGTGGAAACTGGTATTTTCAGCTTTTGTTCTTGGTGGCTTTCTGCATCTCTTTGTCTCTTTGGAGAGTCAGAGAAGAACTAATTACACCCAAATCTCTGGCTCAGAGCAGAGAAATCATAGTCTGCTATTTACTAAGCTTTTCAGGACACACAGTCTCTGTTTCTGTCTGCACTGCTAAAAACTGTAGCCTCCCCAGTGGACTGGGCCCAATAGCAACTCTCTCAGTGGTTGTCCAAGTGGCCCAGGGTTGGCCTTGCCCTTTGTGCTTCTAAAACCATGAGCTGCCCCCATGTAGCACACCTGTACCCTCAGATCCTGGTCCTCTCTCCACTTCTACTGGTCTGTAAGTCTGTGCCTGATCCCCAGCATGGACTGCTTTTGCACTCCAGTGTTATATCACCTACCTGGTGCCAGCTTTTGGAGGCTCCTTCCTCCTTCTATTTATCTTCCAATATCAACCCACAGAATCATGACTCTGCCCTTCATACCTCACAACTGCTGGAGATTTTCTGCTTGTAGAGATCCAGATATATATTTCTATATCTCACTCTGAGTTCACAGGTGTTCAGAATGGTTTGGTACATATCCAGCTAAATTCAGGGGACTGGTTAAAATAGGGTCCCCTACTCCTCTGCCATCTTCCCAGCTTTCCCCTGTAATTTTTCTATTGGATATTCTTTTCTGTTTTGTTGAAAATTAGTTCACCATGGACTTGTGGGTCCATTTTTGGATTCCCTATTCTGTTCCCTTGTTCTATGTGTCTGTTTTTGAGTCAGTACCATACTGTCTTAATGATTACAGCTTTATAATACAGTTTGAAGTACTGTGATGCCTCCAGTATTACTTTGGCTGTTCGGGGTCTCTTATGGTTCAATAGAAATTTTAGGATTGTTTGTTCTTATTCTGTGAAAAATGCTGGTATTGTTCTGATAAGAATTGCATTGAATATGTAGACTGCTTTGGGTGGTATAGACATTTTTTTTAAAGGTTTTATTTATTTATTTGACAGAGAGAGAGATCACAAGTAGGCAGAGTCAGGCAGAGAGAGAGGGGGAAGCAGGCTCCCCGCTGAGCAGAGAGCCTGATGGGGGGCTCAATCTCAGGACCCTGAGGATCATGACCTGAGCCAAAGGCAGCAGCTTAATTCACTGAGCCACCCAGGTGCCCAGGTGGTATAGACATGTTTTTTTTTTTTTTTTTAAGATTTTATTTATTTGACAGAGAGAGATCACAAATAGAGAGAGAGAGAGAGGAGGAAGCAGGCTCTCTGCCTAGCAGAGAGCCTGATGTGGGACTCAATCCCAGGACCCCGAGATCATGACCTGAGCCAAAGGCAGAAGCTTAACCCACTGAGCCACCCAGGCAGCCCTGGTATAGACATGTTAACAGAATTTGTTCTTCCAATTCATGAGCTTTTCCTTTTTGTGTGTGTGCCTTCTTAAATTTCTTTCATAAGTGTTTTATAGTTTTCAGAGTACAAATCTTTACCTTCTTGGTTAGGTTTTTTCCTAGGTATGTTATATTGTTTGGTGCAATAATAAATGGGTTTGATTCCTTATTTCTTTCTGCTGCTTCATTATTGGTATATAGAAATGCAACAGGGTTGCCTGGTGGCTCAGATGGTTAAGCATCTGACTTCAGTTCAGGTCATGATTCCAGGGTCCTGGGATTGAGCCCCATGTCATGCTCCCTGCTCCGTGGGAGCCTCCTTCTCCCTGTCCTTCTCCCCCTCCCCCTGCTCATCTTAAATAGATAGTTAAAAAAAAAAAAAAAAGAAAGGCAACGGATTTCTGTATGCTGATTTTATATCCTGTGACTTTGCCGGATTCATGTATCAGTCCTAGCAATTTTTTTGGTGGAGTCTTTTGGTTATTCTACATGGAATGTCATGTCATCTGCAAATAGTAAAATTTTGACTCCTTCCTTGCTGATTTGGATGTCTTTTATTTCTTTTTGTTGTCTGATTGCTGACAAGGTTTTCCACTATTGTGCTGAGCAACAGTGGTGAGGGTGCACATCCCTGTTGTGTTTATGACCTTAGGGGTAAAGGTCTCAGTTTTTCCCCTTTGAAGGTGATATTAGCTGTGGGTCTTTTGTATATGGCCTATATGATGTTGAGGGATGTTCCTTCTATCACTACTTTTGTGAGTGTTTTTTTTTTTTTTATCATGAATGGATATTGCATTTTGTCAAATGCTTTTTCTGTATCTATTGAAAGGATCATATGGTACTTATCCTTTTATTAATGACAGATTGGTGAATATTGAATCAATCTTACAACCCAGGTATAATTCATCATGGTAAATGATTTTCTTAAAGTGTACTGGAGTCAGTTTACTAGTATTTAAAAAAAAATTTTAATAAACATATAGTGTATTATTAGCCCCAGGGGTACAGGTCTGTGAATCTCCAGGTTTATACACTTCACAGCACTCACCATAGCACATACCCTCCCCAATGTCCATAACCCCACCACCCTCTCCCTACCCCTCTCTCCTCGGCCCCCCTTGGTTTTTTTTGAGACATTAAGTGTCTCTTATGGTTTGTCTCCCTACCAATCCCATCTTGTTTCATTTATTCTTTGCCTACCCCTCAAACCCTCCATGTTACATCTCCACTTCCTCATATCAGGGAGATCATGATAGTTGTCTTTCTCTGATTGACTTATTTCACTAAGCATAATACCCTCTAGTTCCATCCATGTCATTGTAAATGACAATATTTCATTTCTTTTGATGGCTGCATAGTATGCCATTGTATATATATATACCACTCTTCTTTATCCATTCATCTGTGGATGGACATCTAGGTTCTTTACACAGTTTGGCTATTGTGGACATTGCTTCTATAAACATTCGGGTGCATGTGCCCCTTCGGATCACTACATTTGTATCTTTAGGGTAAATACCCAGTAATGCAATTGCTGGATCATAAGGTAGGTCTATTTTCAACTTTTTAAGGAAACTCCATGCTGTTTTCCAGAGTGGTTACACCAGTTTGCATTCCCACCAACAATGTAGGAAGGTTCCCCTTTCTCCGCATCTTCACCAGCACCTGTCATTTCCTGACTTGTTAATTTTAGCCATTCTGACTGGTGTGAGGTGGTATCTTATTGTAGTTTTGATTTGTATTTCCCTGATGCTGAGTGATGTGGAGCATTTTTTCATGTGCCTGTTGGCCATCTGGATGTCTTCTTTGCAGAAATGTCTGTTTATGTCCTCTGCCCATTTTTTTTTTCTTTTCAGTGTAACAGAATTCATTGTTTATGCACCACACCCAGTGCTCCATGCAATACGTGCCCTCCATAATATGCATCACCTAGCTCCCACAACCTCCCACCCCACACCCCTTCAAAACCCTCAGGTTGTTTTTCAGAGTACATAGTCACTCATGGTTCATCTCCCCTTCAAATTTCCCTCAACTCCCTTCTCCTCTCCATCTCCCTATGTCCTCAATGTTATTGTTTATGCTCCACAAATAAGTGAAACCATATGATAATTGACTCTCTCTGCTTGACTTATTTCACTCAGCATAATCTCTTCCAGTCCCGTCCATACTGATACAAAGATTGGGTATTCACCCTTTCTGATTGAGGCATAATACTCCATAGTGTATATGGACCACATTTTCCTTATCTATTCATCCGTTGAAGGGCATCTTGGTTCTTTCCACAGTTTGGCAACCGTGGCCATTGCTGCTATAAACATTGGGGTACAGATGGCCCTTTTTTCACTACATCTGTATCTTTGGGGTAAATACCCAGTAGTGCAATTGCAGGGTCCTAGGGAAGCTCTACTTTTAAATTCTTTTTTTTAAATCATTTTTTAAAATTTATTTTCAGCGTAACAGTATTCATTGTTTTTGTACCACACCCAGTGCTCCATGCAGTCTGTGCCCTCTCTAATATCCACCACCTGGTTCCCCCAACCTCCCACCCCCCACCTCTTGAAACCCTTCAAATTGTTTTTCAGAGTCCATAGTCTCTCATTGTTCACCTCCCCTTCCAATTTCCCCCAGCTGCCTTCTCCTAACTCCCCATGTCCTCCATGCTATTTGTTATGCTCCACAAATAAGTGAAACCATATGATAATTGACTCTCTCTACTTGGCTTATTTCACTCAGCAGAATCTCTTCCAATCCCGTCCATGTTGCTACAAAAGTTGGGTATTTATCCTTTCTGATGGAGGCATAATACTCCATAGTGTCTATGGACCACATCTCCCTTATCCATTCGTCCATTGAAGGGCATCTTGGTTCTTTCCACAGTTTGGCGACTGTGGCCATTGCTGCTATAAACGTTGGGGTACAGATGGCCCTTCTTTTCACTACATCTGTATTTTCGGGGTAAATACCCAGTAGTGCAATTGCAGGGCCATAGGGAAGTTCTATTTTTAATTTCTTGAGGAATCTCCACACTTTTCAATCTCTTTACTAGATATCGTTCAATCTCGTTACTAGATATCATTTTGTTTAGGTTGTCGATTTCTTCCTGGTTCAATTTTGGGAGTTTACAGTTTTCCAGGAATGCATCCATTTCATCTAGGTTGCTTAGCTTATTGGAATATAACTGTTGATAATAACTTCTGATGATTGTTTCTACTTCCTTGGTGTTAGTAGTGATCTCTCCCTTTTCATTCATAATTTTATGAATTTGGGCTTTCTCTCTTTTCTTTTGGATTAGTGTGGCCAATGGTTTATTGATCTTATTGATTCTTTCAAAAAACCAGCTTCTAGTTTCATTGATATGTTCTACTGTATCTCTGGTTTCTACCTCATTGATCTCAGCTCTAATCTTGATGATTTCCCTTCTTATGTGTGGAGTTGGTTTGATTTGTGGTTAATTCTCCAGTTCTTTAAGGTGTAGAGACAGCTGCTGTGTTCTGGATTTTTCAGTATTTTTGAGGGAGGCTTGGATGGCTATGTATTTTCCTCTTAGGACTGCCTTTGCTGTGTCCCATAGGTTTTGGACCAAAGTGTCTTCATTCTCATTGGTTTCCATGAATTCTTTCAGTTCTTCTTTGATCTCCTGATTGATCTAAGCATTCTTAAGCAAGGTGGTCTTTAGCTTCCAGGTGTTTGAGTTCCTTCTGAACTTTTCCTTGTGATTGAGCTCCAGTTTTAAAGCATTGTGATCTGAGAATATGCAGGGAATCATCTCAGTCTTTTGGTATCGTTTGAGCCCCGATTTGTAACCCAGTTTGTGGTCTATTCTTGAGAAGGTTCCATGTGCACTTGAGAAGAATGAGTGTTCTGTTGTTTTAGGGTGGAATTTTCTGTGTATATTTATGAGGTCCATCTGGTCCAATGTGTCACTCAATGCTCTTGTTTCTGTATTGATTTTCTGCTTGGATGATCTGTCTAATTACTGAGAGTGGCATGTTACAATCTCCTCTTATTAATGTATTCATATCAATATGACTCTTTATCTTGATTAATAGTTTTCTTATGTAATTGGCTGCTCCCATATTGGGGGCATAAATATTTACAATTGTTAGATCTACTTGGTGGATAGTCCTTTTAAGAATGATGTGGTGTCTTTTTGTATCTCTGACTACAGTCATTAGTTTAAAATCTAATTTATCTGATGTGAGAATTGCTACCCTGGCCTTCTTTTGAGGCCCATCGGCATGAAAGATACTTCTCCATTCTTTCCCTTTCAATCTGGGTGTGTCCTTAGATTCAAAATGGGTCTTTTGTAGACAACATATGGACGGGTCCTGTCGTTTTCTCCAATCTGCAACCCGGTGTCATTTATGGGTGCATTTAAGCCATTCACATTGAGAATATTATTGATAGATATGTTTTGATTGACATCGTTTTACCTTTGAAGTCTTTCTTTAGATTTTCTCCATATATTTCTGTTCAATGATATCCTTAGGATTTTTCCTCTTTTATAGAACCCCCTTTAATATTACCTGCAGTGTTGGCTTGGTGTGGTTGCATAGTCTTTTAAGCCTTGCCGGTCTTGGAAACCCTTTATCTCTCCATCCATTTTGAATGTCAGTCTTGCTGGATAAAGTATTCTTGGCTGCATGTTCTTCTCTTTTGGTGCCCTGAATATGTCTTGCTAGCCCTTTCTGGCTACCAGGTTTCTGTGGACAGGTCTGACGTTATTCTGTGGGCTTTCCTCTGTTTGTAAGGGATTTCTTTCCCTTACCTGCTTTCAAGAGCTCCTGTCTACAATTATGATTCATCATTCTTACTATTCGGTGTCTCACGGTTTTTCTAGATTCTGTAATTTTTGGGGTAGACCTTTCTGCCTCTAGCCTAAGAATGCTGGTTCCATTTTCGAGATTGGGAAAATTTTCATGGAGAATTTGTTCAACTATATCTTTTAGTCTTCTTTCTTTCTCCTCCCACTCAGCAATTCCAATAGCTCAATAATTCAATATATGAATAATTTGGAGTGTTTCATGGCATTCTTTATTTCCCTAATTCTGTTTTTGTGGCTTCTAAGCCTTTTTTTCAAGGCTTTCTCCTGATCCTTTTTCTCTATCTGTTTGTCCTCCAGATCACTAATTCTATCTTCTATCTCAGTTTCCCTAGCTTTTAGAGATTTAGATTAGATTGGATCTCATTGAGGGCATTGTTAACATCATCCCTGGGGGCTTTCACTTCTGCCATAATCAATTCTATTTTGTCATCTGTGGCTTTCTCCATCCTAGCTATCGCCTGGATAATTGTTAGCCAGTATTCCCTTTCTGACATATTGTCTATGTTGATAGCCATTAGCTCTGTTGCAGAAGGCCCAGCCTCTGATCTTTTCTTCTGTTGGACATTCCTCCTCATAGTCATTTCGGTGAGAGATTGCTGAACGGATGTAGCTGAATGTATCAACTGTGGTACAGGCAAGGTGCACCCTGGAACACTTCTGAGCAATCAGGAGTCCCCACCCAAATGAAAGAAAAAGAAAGACAGAAAAAGGAAAAGAGAGAGAGAGAGAGAGAGAGAAGAAAACAAAGAAAGATAAAATAAAAGATAAGGCCCTGCCCAAATGGGTCCCAATGTAAGATTTATGAAGTATACAAACAAAAACAGACAAACAAAAAGACTGATAAAAGTGGGTGACAAGAGAAAAAAAAATATATATAAAAGCACAACAAAAAAAGAACCTCGTCACAAAGAACCCCAAGTATAAGATTTATACACTACCAGGACAAACACAAATACACAGAAACACTGGCAGAAGATAAAGATGGGAGAGTGGTTATAAATTCTCAGTGTGGGCGAGGAAGGTTATTTTGATTCTTCCTGGATGTATCTTGATATCTTTGTTAAAGGACTCAACTTTCCTAAGATAAAGGGCGATTAAAAACTGTTTTACCTATAGAGGTAGCATTGATTGGGGAAAGGGGATTACCCTGAAGTTTAACTGTAGATGAATATTAAAACATAAAAATAAAAAAAGAATAAACTAAACTAAAATAAAATTAAAAAAAATTAAAAAAATATAAAAGCAAAAGAAAAACACAGGTACATATATCAAAAAGTTCAGGTTATGAACAGACACTTCTCCAATGAAGACATAAAAATGGCTATCAGACACATGAAAAAATGTTCATCATCACTAGCCATCAGGGAAATTCACATTAAAACCACATTGAGATACCACCTTACACCACTTAGAATGGCCAAAATTAGCAAGTCAGGAAACAACATGTGTTGGAGGGGATGTGGAGAAAGGGGAACCCTCTTACACTGTTGGTGAGAATGCAAGTTGGTGCAGCCACTTTGGAGAACAGTGTGGAGATTCCTCAAGAAATTAAAAATAGGGGTGCCTGGGTGGCTCAGGGGATTGAGCCTCTGCCTTTGGCTCAGGTCATGATCCCAGGGTCCTGGGATTGAGTCCTGCATCGGGCTCTCTGCTTGGCAGGGAGCCTGCTTCCTCCTCTCTCTCTGTCTGCCTCTCTGCCTACTTGTGATTTCTGTTTGTCAAATAAATAAACAATCTTTAAAAAAAAAAAGAGTGAACAAACTATAAAAAAAAAAAAAAAAGAAATTAAAAATAGAGCTTCCCTATGACCCTGCCATTGCACTACTGGGTATTTACCCCAAAGAGACAGATGTACTGAAAAGAAGGGCCATCTGGACCCCAATGTTTCTAGCAGCAATGGCCACGGTCGCCAAACTGTGGAAAGAACCAAGATGCCCTTCAACGGACGAATGGATAAGGAAGATGTGGTCCATATACACTATGGAGTATTATGCCTCCATCAGAAAGGATGAATACCCAACTTTTGTAGCAACATGGACGGGACTGGAAGAGATTCTGCTGAGTGAAATAAGTCAAGCAGAGAGTCAAGTATCATATGGTTTCACTCATTTGTGGAGCATAACAAATAGCATGGAGGACAAGGGGAGATAGAGAGGAGAAGGGAGCTGAGGGAAACTGGAAGGGGAGGTGAACCATGAGAAACTATGGACTCTGAAAAACAATCTGAAGGTTTTGAAGGGGGTGGTTGGGAGGTTGGGGGAACCAAGTGGTGGGTATTGGAGAGGGCACGGATTGCATGGAGCACTGGGTGTGGTGCAAAACAATGAATACTGTTGCGCTGAAAATAAAGTAAAAAAATTAAAAAAAAAGTTCAGGTTAAACGGTTATTACGGAATTTGATGTACTGGACATCTCACTATGATGGTAAATAGGTTAAAAGATTATCTATAAAAACAAATAAACCAGAAGAGTGGGAACAAATCGAAAATAAAAGTTGTATCTATGAAGTAGTGGTGGTTGATCTCTTGTCCTTTTTTTTTTTTTTGGTTGATTTTCTGAGGGAGGGGCCTGCCATGTGGGTTTTCAGGCAGTGTTCCCTGAGTTAAGTCCTCCTGCCCCCATCAAGGGGGTGGGCTCTTAGTAAACCAGTTTTTCAGGCTTTTGTTCTCTGGAGTTGTTTTGGTTTGTTTGTTCTTTTGTTTTCTATCGCCTTGGCAGCTTTTGATGGTTTTTGGAGGTTTAGAGGAAAGCAAACTGCGCCCAGACCTCCATCTCAGAAAGAAGCCTCAGTCTGTTCCCCTCTGGGTGCTCCAGGGCACATAAATTCCCCCTCAGCAGCTGGCAGAGCACGTTCCCAGTCTAGGTCCCTGTGGACGCAGGAACTCCTGCTTGTACCCCAAACTATGACAGTGGTGGCTGTCTGGGCAGCTCCAGACCACCAGAGAGGTCCCAAGTAGTGATATCACACTGAGACTTTCCCACTGGCCCAGACTGGGAGTGCTCAGACTTTCTGGGTCTGAGAGTGCCGGGCTGGTGCCTGCACGCACCTCTCTCAGGGGAGGGTGTGGGGTGCGACTCAGACTCTGATAACACAGTGTGGCGTGCACGTGGAGTGTGCAAAAGGCTGTGGTTCTGCCGGTTGGCGAGGCTCCCAGCCCCTCACGGGAGCTGCCACTCAGGCGCTCTTAAGTGCACTCATGGCTCAGGGACCAAGACCTGGTTTCTTTGCCACACTCTCTCTGGCTCTCTGCCGCTCACCCCAGGGGTGGCTGTCCTGGGTCCGAGACTTAAGCCCCTGTCCCTAACTGCCCCGATTCCCACAATTTCCCCCCATGATCCTTTGCTCTTTTTGAGTGCTTTCAACTAGACTCCAAGTTGATGCTGGTCCCCAGTCGCAGGGCACTCTCATATTGGGGTATTACTTTCCAATGGGCCACTTCTGGTGGCTCCCTCCCCCTTTTGTTTATCCTCCAATATCAGTCCGATGTTCCCACTCTGCTTTCCCTGCCCACTGGTGTCTTCTGCCCCTGTAGAGATCCAGAAGGGTATAATTGTAATCTCAAGCTGATTTCATGGGTGATCAGAGTTCTTTGGTAATCAGCTCACTTTAGGGTACAGGTTGAAACGGCCCCTCCTCCTAGTTCCCTGCCATCTCGTCTCGACCCTCCCCTCTGCCCATTTCTTGATTGGATTATTTGTTCTTTGGGTGTTGAGTTTGCTAAGCTCTTTATAGATTTTGATACTAGCCCTTTATCTGATATGTCGTTTGCAAAGATCTTCTCCCATCCTGTCAGTTGTCTTTTGGTTTTGTTAACTGTTACCTTTGCTCTGCAAAAGATTTTGATCTTGATGAAGTCCCAGTAGTTCATTTTTGCCCTTGCTTCCCCTGCCTTAGGCAATGTTCCTAGGAAGAAGTTGCTGAGGCTGAGGTAGAAGAGGTTGCTGCCTATGTTCTCCTCAAGGATTTTGAATTATTCCTTCCTCACATTGAAGTCCTTCATCCATTTGAGTCTATTTTTGTGTGTGTATAAGGAAATGGTCCAGTTTCATTTTTCTGCATGTGGCTGTCCCATTCTCCCAACACAATTTGTTGAAGATCTGTCTTTTGTCCATTGGACATTCTTTCCTGCTTTGTTGAAGATCAGTTGACCATAGAGTTGAGGGTCTATTTCTGGGCTCTCTATTCTGTTCCATTGATCTATGTGCCTGTTTTTATGCCAGTACCATACTGTCTTGATGATGACAGCTTTGTAATAGACCTTGAAGTCTGGAATTATGATGCCACAAACATTGGCTTTTCCCCCCAGTGTTCCTTTGACTATTTGAGGTCTTTTTTGGTTCCATATAAATTTTAGGATAATTTGTTCCATTTCTTTAAAAAAAATGCATGGTATTTTGATAAGGATTGCATTAAATGTGTAGATTGCTTTAGGAAGCTAGATATTTTCACAATATTTGTTCTTCCAATCCATGAGCATGGAACATTTTTCCATTTCTTTGTGTCTTCCTCAATGTCTTTCATGAGTACTTTATAGTTTTCTGAGTATAGATTCTTTGCCTCCTTAGTTAGGTTTATTCTTAGGTATCTTACGGTTTTGGGTGCAATTGTAAATGGGATTGACTCCTTAATTTCTCTTTCTTCTGTCTTGTTGTTGGTGTAAAGAAATGCTACTGATTTCTGTGCATTGATTTTATATCCTGACACTTTACTGAATTCCTGTACACGTTCTAGCAGTTTGGATTGGAGTCTTTTGGGTTTTCCACACAGAGTATCATATCATCTGCAAAGAGTTATAGTTTGATTGCTTCTTTGCCGATTTGGATGTCTTTAATTTCTTTTTGTTGCCTGATTGCTGAGGCTAGGACTTCTAGTACTATGTTGAATAGCAGTACTGATAATGGACATCCCTGCCATGTTCCTGGCCTTAGCAGAAAAGCTCTCAGTTTTTCCTCCATTGAGAATGATATTTGTGGTGGGTTCTTCATAGATGGCTTTGATAATGTTGACGTATGTGCCCTCTATCCCTACACTTTGAGGAGTTTTGATCAGGAAGGGATGCTGTACTTTGTCAAATGCTTTTTAAGCATCTACTGAGGGTATCATGTGGTTCTTATTCTTTCTTTTATTAATGTATTGTATCACATTGATTTGCAGATGTTGAACCAACCTTGCAGCCCTGGATACATCCCACTTGGTCATGGTGAATCATTCTTTTAATGTACTGTTGGATTCTACTGGCTAGTATTTTGGTGAGAATTTTTGCATCTGTGTTCATCAATGATTTTGGTCTGTAATTCTCTTTTTTTGATGAGATTCTTGTCTGGTTTTGAGATCAAGGTGATGCTGGCCTCATAAAATGAGTTTGGAAGTTTTCCTTCCATTTCAATTTTTTTTGGAATAGTTTCAGGAGAATAGGAGTGAATTCTTTAAATGTTTGGTAGAAGTCCCCTGGGAAGCCATCTGGTCCTAGGCTTCTATTTGTTTGGAGATTTTTGATGACTGCTTCAATCTCCTTACTGGTTATGGGTCTGTTCAGGTTTTCTATTTCTTCCTGGTTCAGTTGTGGTAGTTTATATGTCTCTAGGAATGCATCCATTTCTTCCAGATTGTCAAATTTGTTGGCACAGAGTTACTCATAATATGTTCTTATAATTGTTTGTATTTCTTTGGTGTGTGTTGTGATTTCTCCTCTTTCATTCATGATTTTATTTATTTTGGTTCTTTCTCTTTTCTTTTTGATAAGTCTGGCCAGGGGTTTATCAAACTTATTGATCCTTTCAAAGAACCAGCTCCTAATTTCTTTGATTTGTTCTATTGTTTGTTTTTTTGTTTGTTTGTTTGTTTCTATTTCATTGATTTCTGCTCTGATCTTTATGATTTCTCTTCTCCTGCTGGGTTTAGGCTTTCTTTGTTGTTCTTTCTCTAGCTCCTTGAGGTGTAGGGTTAGGTTGTGTATTTGAGACCTTTCTTTTTTCTTGAGAAAGACTTGTATCGTTATAGATTTTCCTCTCAGGACTGTTTTTGCTGTGTCCAACAGATTTTGAACACTTTTTTTTCCATTATCTTTGTTTCCATGAATTTTTTCAATTCTTCTGTAATTTCCTGTTGACCCATTCATTCTTTAGAAGGATGCTGTTTAGTCTCCATAGTTTACTAGTATTTTATTGAGAATTTTGGCATCTATGTTCATCAGGGATATTGGCATATATATATACATATATATATGTATATACATATATATATATATGTATATATATATACATATATATATATATTTTTTTTTTTGGTGGCATCTTTATTTGGTTTTGCTATCAAAGTAATTTTGGCTTCATAGAATGAGTTTGAAAGTTTTCCTTTCTCTTCTATTTTTTGGGATCGTTTGAGAAGAATCAGTTTTAACTGTTTTTTAAATGTTTAGTAGACTTCATCTGTAAAGTCATCTGGTCCTGGACTTTTGTTTCTTGGGAGTTTTTTGATTATTGATTCAATTTTCTTTCTTTCTTTTTTTCTTTTTTTTTTTTTTTCTGGTTTTTATATGTCCAAGTTTTCTATTTTTCTGTTTCAGTTTTGGTAGTTTATATGTTTCTAGGAATAATCTCCTTCTTCCAGGTTGTCCAATTTGTTGACATATAATTTTTCATAATATTCTCTTTTGATTGTATTTCTGTGGTGGTGTTGTTTCTCCTCATTTGTGATTTTTTTTTTTTTGAGTCCTTTCTCTTTTCTTTTTGATAAGTCTGGAAAGGCATTTTTCAAGTTACTTCATTTTTTCAAAGAACCAGATCCTTTTTTCATTAGTCTGTTTCATTTTTTTAAAGTTTCTATACCATTTATCTCTGCTCTAATTTTTATTACTTCATTCTTTCTGCTGGCTTTAAACTTTTTTTCTTCCTATCTCCTTTAGGTATAAGACTAGTGCTTTGAGATTTTCCTTCCTTCTTAAAGTAGGTCTGTATTGCTATATATTTCCCTACTAACACCACAGTTGCCACATTTCAAAGATTTTGGACAATTGTGTTTCCATTTTCATTTATTTCCATGTATTCTCATTCATAATTTAGTAGTCTGTTGTTTAACCTCCATGTATTTGTGGTCTTTCTACAATTTTACTTATGGTTGACTTCTAGTTTTATTTTTATTTTTAATTTAAATTCAATTAACCAATATATAATACATCATTAGTTTCAGATGTAGTGTTTAATATTTTATCAATATTTTATGCTTATCAGATCACATGCCCTCCTTAATGCCCATCACCCAGTTACCCCATCACCCCACACACATCCCCTCCAGTAACCCTTAGTTTGTTTCCTAGAATTAAGAGTCTCTCATGGTTTTTCTCCCTCTCTGATGACTTCCCATTCTGTTTTACCTCCCTTCTCCTATGGTTCTCTGAGTTGTTTCTTATATCCTAAATGTGAGTGAAACCGTATGATAACTGTCTTTCTCTGATTTACTTATGTCACTCAGCATAATACCCTCCAGACTGGAGGGTATTATGATATTTAATATTATCATAATAATGATATAATAATTAATATTATCATAATAATGATAAATATTAATCTTTTCTGATGTTGAATAATATTCCATTTTATGTGCATATATATATATATATATATATATACACACACACACACACACACACCACATCTTCTTTATGCATTCATCTGTTGAAGGAGGACCACTTCATTCCTTCTACAGTTTGGCTATTGTGGACATTGCTGCTATGAACATTGGGGTGCAAGTGCCCCTTTTGATCCCTATGTTTATATCTTTGTAGTAAGTACCTAGTAGTGCAATTGTTGGGTCATAGGGTAGCTACATTTTAACTTCTTGAAGAATTTCTATACTGTTTTCCAGAGTGCTTATACCACCTTGCATTCCCAAGAACAGAGTAAGAAAGTTCCCTTTTCTCCACATTGTTGCCAACATTTGTTGCTTCCTGCCTTAATAATTTTAGCCATTCTGACTGGTGTGAGGTGGTATTTCATTGTGGTTTTGGTTCATATTTCCCTGACATCAAGTGATTATGAAACATTTTTTCATGTATCTCTTGTTCATTTGTATGTCTTCTTTGAGAAGTGTCTGTTCATTTTTGTTCTAATTTCTTGACTGGATTATTTGTTTTTTGGGTGTTGAGTTTGAGAAGTCCTTTTTTTTTTTTTTTTTTAAAGATTTTATTTATTTGCCAGAGATAGAGAGAGAGCGTACACACAAGCAGGCAGAGAGGCAGGCAAAGGCAGCGAGAGAAGCAGGCTCCCCGCTGAGCAAGGAGCCCGATGCGGGACTCGATCCCAGGACCCTGAGATCACGACCTGAGCTGAAGGCAGCGGCTTAACCAACTGAGCCACCCAGGTGTCCCGAGTTTGAGAGGTTCTTTATAGAATTTGGGTACTAACCCTTTATCTGTAATTGTCATTTGCAAATATTTTCTCCATTCTGTAGATTGCTTTTTAGCTTTGCTGACAGTTTCCTTTGCTGTGCAGAAGTTTTTATCTTGATGAAGTCCCAAACGTTCATTTTTGCTTTTGTTTTGCTTGGCTTTGGAGACGTGTCTTGAAGGAAGTTGCTGTGACCAAGGTGGAAGAAGTTGCTGCCTATGTTCTCCTCTAGGATTTTGATGGATTCCTGTCTCACACTGAGGTTTTTCATCCAGTTTGTTTATCTTCATGTATGCTGTAAGAAAATGATCCACTTCATTCTTCTACACGTGCCTGTCCAATTTTCCCAGCACCATTTATTGAAGAGACTCTTCTTTATCCATTGGATATTCTTTTCTGCTTTGTCAAAGATTAGTTGACCTTGGTGTGAGGGTCTATTTCTGGCTTCTCTATTCTGTTCCATTGATCCATGTGTCTGTTTTTGTGTCAGTATCATACTGTCTTGCTGTCTTGATCACAGCTTTATAATATAGCTTTAAGTCAGGCATTGTGATGCTACAGTTTTGGTTTTCTTTTCTAACATTCTTCTGGCTATTCAGAGCCTTCTCTGGTTCCATTCAGATTTTAGGATTATTTGCTTTGGGTCTGTGGAAAGCGTCCATGGTATTTTGATGGGGATTGCATTGAATGCGTAGGTTGCTCTGGTAGCATAGACATTTTAACAAAATTTGTTCTTCCAATCCATGGGCATAGAATGTTTTCCATCTCTTTGTGTCTTCCCAATTTCTTTCATAAGTGTTCTGTAGTTTTTAGAGTACAGATACTTTACCCATTTGATTAGGTTTATTCCTAGGTATCTTATGGTTTTTGGTGCAATTGTAAATGGGATCGATTCTTTACTTTCTCTTTCTTCACTCACATTGTGAGTGTATGGAAATGCAACTGATTTCTGTGCATTGATTTTATATCCTCCCACATTGCTGAATTGCTCTTTGAGTTCTAGCAATCTTGGGGTGGAGTTTTTTGGCTTTTCCACATAAATTATCATGTCATCTGTGAAGGGAGAGTTTGACTTCTTTGTTAATTTTGATGATTTTTATTTCTTTTTTGGGGTTGACTGTTAAGTTTATAATGTTGTTGGCTAGCTGGATCTATGACTGACATGAGCTTGAGGCCCTTGAGGCCCTTGAGCTTGAGGAAAACATAGGTTTTCCTATGTTGCATTTACTTTTTCAGGAAAGGTAAGGCTGACATGGCCATAGTCAGAGTAATTCTTGCACTCTTCACTCAGTGAATGACTTCACGGAGCAGTTAAAGCTGTTCAGTAGCTGGTTGTTTAAATGCATTGGTCTTTGTGGACAAGTAAATTCTGTACAATCAACATTCCAGAATGCATAAATTAATGACACTCCAATTTACACATTCTCTCTCTAATCTGTGCTTTGTGGTAGCTTATCTGATTACAATTGGGTCATGATTATAAGAACTTCATTCCACTTGCCCTCTAACATTCAGTATATCTACTGAGAATTCCAATATTATATAAATTCTACATATTTGTGTGTGAACTATTTTCACCCCCGGAGGGTTTTAATCTATTCTTTTCACTTGTATTAAAATTTCATAATGCTTTTTCTAGACAGGGTTCTTTTAATCAACTATATTAGGGATTGAGGGGGCCTTAACTCTTGAAATCCAAGTCATTTAATAGGAGGATATATCATTGAAAAAATACTTTTAGTATTTTTCTCACTTCCATATGTTTTCCAAATCATTTCTTCAGAAATTTTTTTTTGCATTGACTCAAACAAAAGCTCAAATTTTATTACCTTTTCCACTTTCCATACTCCCATCTTTCTGTGAAATTTTTTGTTTTTAATTTTAATTCCTATTATAGTTAACATATTAACTATATATATTAACATATAGTGTTATATTAGTTACAGGTATGCAACATAGTGATTCAACAGTTCTATAAAATACTCAGTGCTCATTGTGATAAGTGTACTCTCAATCCTCATTTGTTTCATATATACATATTTACATATACTCTGCCACCATCCTTTCTGATAACCATCAGTTTCTAATCTTTAGTTGAGAGTCTGTTTTTTAGTTTGTGTCTTCCTGTGGTATTTGTTTTTCTCTGACTGGCGCATTTGGTTTACCATTATACAATGTAGTCCCATTCATGTCTTTGCAGGAGGCAAGATTTCATTCTTTTTAATGATTGAGTAATATTCCATTGATTATATATACTACATCTTCTTTACCCATGAATAGACACTTTGGAAGCTTCTATACTTTGGCTTTTGGAAACAATGCTGTAATAACCATAGAGGTGCATGTATCCTCTTGAACTGGTGTTTTTGTCT
Source organism: Lontra canadensis (assembly GCF_010015895.1). Taxonomy (NCBI): domain Eukaryota; kingdom Metazoa; phylum Chordata; class Mammalia; order Carnivora; family Mustelidae; genus Lontra; species Lontra canadensis. The sequence continues at coordinate 690,767 of NW_022631193.1, read as the reverse complement.
CTATTGGGTAAATACTAAGTAGTATGATTACTGGATTGTATGGTTGTTCTACTTTTAACTTATTGAGAAATTTCAAAGCTATTTTTCATATTGACTGTTCCAGTGTGCTTTCCCACCAACAGTGCAAGAGGATTCATTTTCCTCCACATCCTCAGCAACACTCTTGTTCCTTGTGTTTTTAATTTTAGCCTTTCACAGGCATGAGATGATGTCTCATTGAGGTTTTGATATGCATTTCCCTGAAGATAAGTGGTGTTAAGTATCTTTTTTGTGTCTGTTGGATATCTGGATATCTTCTTTGGAGAAATGGCTGTTTAGGTCTTCTTCCCATTTTGTAATTAGATTATTTATTATTTATTTTTGTGGTTCTACTTTCATTAGTTCCTTATATATTTTAAATACTAGCTCTTTATTACATATGTTATGTGCAAATATCTTCTCCCATTCAGCAGGTTTTCTTTTAGTTTTGTTGAGAATTTTCTTTGCTGTGCATAAGATTTTTATTTTGAGGTGGTACCAATAGTTTCTCTTTTTCTTTTTTTTTTTTTTATGTTCTACTTCATGGTCTTTGGTATCCTATTTTAAATGTTCAAAAAGTAAGTTTTATTCCTCCAAAGCTCTAACAACTTGTTCTAATTTAATATCTCTTATTATGTTTTTGTCTCTCTGAGCAGGTTAATCAGAGTTCCCTCTTGAAAAAAAAGGCTTTTTGTCCTTGCACACGGTGTTTCTTTTTTAAAAATTATATTCATTTGTTTTGATTTCTATCTTCTATTTTGGAAGATTTCTTCAAAATCTGGTGACCCTTGAATTTTTGCTATTGGGAATCTCTCTGAACCAGAGCATATCTTAACTGGTAAGCATTGTAAAACTATGATCTCAACCACTCATTTATTTGAGAACCCCCAAAAGTCAGTATTCTGGTTATTCTCCTTGGAAAGATCTGACTGATAGACATAACAGGTTACTCCACCTTAAGCTTGTAGTGTTTCTTCTAGTATGATTTAACTTCTTTTTAAGCATTACCAATTGCTACCTTAATATTTTACATTTTTTAGCCTTAATAAGTCAACTACCTTTATGCTTTTGCTGTCCTGCTTCTAAAACTTTATTGCTGTTGTCTTCTTTTCCAAACTCCTAATCCTTGTGTATTTATGCATTAAGCATAGGAGTTCTCTCAGAGAGTTTTTAAACATATGTATAGAAGCATGTGGGGCTAGAGCTTTTCTCAATTCAGTGAAACTACACTATGTATACAGCATGCTTCATGTAACATCTTTCGTGAAGATATGTTTTTGTAAAGATATGTGTAGATGCATATGGGACTAGCCATTTGCTTAATTCATTGACACTACACTGTGAAAAAGAACAAAAAATAAATTCTATTTTCCCCTTACTTTTAAAGGAATATTTTCTTGAGTTTAGAATTCAATATTAATAGTTTTATTTTCTCAGGATTCCCAACTGAAACCTCCTCTTTATATGTTGATTATTTAGAAGTACATTTAACTTATATATGAATAGATATTTCTCTAAAATACTGAAATTTGTGTGCTATTAATTTCCAGTCTTATATAATTATTACAAGAGGACACCTTATTAGGGTTTCAGTTATTGTATATATATTTGGTTATTTTATGGACTAGGATGTGGTCTATTTAATAAATGTTTATGTGGTTTTGAAAAACATATTTTTCTAATGTCATAATTTATTGGGTGAAATATTCTGTTAGTTTTCTTTTTACTTTATTTTCAGTGCAATAGTATTCATTGTTTTGCACCACACCCAGTGCTCCATGCAATCCGTGCCCTCTCCAATACCCACCACTTGGTTTCCCCAACCTCCCAAACCCCCCTTCAAAACCCTCAGATTGTTTTTCATAGTCCATAGTCTCTCATGGTTCACTTCCACTTCCAGTTTCCCTCAGCTCTCTTCTCCTCTCTATCTCCCCTTGTCCTCCATGCTATTTGTTATGCTCCACAAATGAGTGAAACCATATGATACTTGACTCTCTGCTTGACTTATTCACTCAGCATAATCTCTTCCAGTCCTGTCCATGTTGCTACAAAAGTTGGGTATTCATCCTTTCTGATGGAGGCATAATACTCCATAGTGTATATGGACCACATCTTCCTTTCCCATTCGTCTGTTGAAGGGCATCTTGGTTCTTTCCACAGTTTGGCAACCGTGGCCATTGCTTCTATAAACATTGGGATACAGATGGCCCTTCTTCTCACTACATCTGTATCTTTGGGGTAAATACCCAGTAGTGCAATGGCAGGGTCATAGGGAAGCTCTATTTTTAATTTCTTGAGGAATCTCCACCCTGTTCTCCAAAGTGGCTGCACCAACTTGCATTCCCACCAACAGTGTAAGAGGGTTCCCCTTTCTCCACATCTCCTCCAACACATGTTGTTTCCTGTCTTGCTAATTTTGGCCATTCTAACTGGTATAAGGTGGTATCTCAATGTGGTTTTAATTTGAATCTCCCTGATGGCTAGTGATGATGAACATTTTCGCATGTGTCTGATAGCCATTTGTATGTCTTCATTGGAGAAGTGTCTGTTCATATCTTCTGCCCATTTTTTGATATGATTGTCTGTTTTGTGTGTGTTGAGTTTGAGGAGTTCTTTATAGATCCTGGATATCAACCTTTTGTCTGTATTGTCATTTGCAAATATCTTCTCCCATTCCATGGGTTGCCTCTTTGTTTTTTTGACTGTTTCCTTTGCTGTGCAGAAGATTTTGATTTTGATGAAGTCCCAAAGTTCATTTTGGCTTTTGTTTCCTTTGCCTTTGGAGACATATCTTGAAAGAAGTTGCTGTGGCTGATATCGAAGAGATTACTGCCTATATTCTCCTCTACAGTTCTGATGGATTTCTGTCCTACGTTGAGGTCTTTTATCCATTTTGAGTTTATCTTTGTGTAAGGTGTAAGAGAATGGTCAAGTTTCATTCTTCTACATATAGCTGTCCAGTTTTCCCAGCACCATTTATTGAAGTGCACTTCTGTTAGTTTTCTACCCTGCTTAATGCCAGCTTTGCCCTTTTAATTTCTATTTTTCATTTGGAATTGTTTTTTTACTTTTTGAGTCTGGAAGACAAGGTCAGTGACAATTTTCAGAGGCTACTGTCCAATTTTCAATTTGGAAACTAGGCCTATGTCTAAAATAAAATCATAATTAAAATTCCATATGTTGAGCTAATCCAATACTTATTCTTATCTTCATGCTTATTAATATTGACTGAGTATGAGACAGTGATCAAATTTATTTCAACAGCTTTATTCAGTGTAGTAAATAGGCTTGACAAATTGTGACCTACTCATAAAGAAAGAAATATTTTAAAATGGAAGGACATGGAACAAATAATTAAAAAAAACTCTTAAAACTCTTAAAAACTCTTAACTATATTTTGGGGGGACAAAAAGAGAGTAAGAAATAGTGAAATTAGAAGAGAAACAGAAAACATAAACACATAACTATCACTTCATCAGGCCACTCAACAGTGAAACAAGCAGTCATTCCTACAATTCTTCCTTCTCTGAATTTTCCTTTAAGTTTTCCAAAAATACTCAATTTATACTACTAGTTTGAAAAAGAATCTCCTATTTCTATAGCTTAACAAATAAACTTGATTCTCTATTTTCGTCTCCAGGAAACATATTTAGCTGAGTCCCTCTTTTACCTATTGTGCATGTGATAGGCATTTCAGTATTCCCCACACCCTCTCTGTTCCACTTTTGGAGATACAGGAAAATCTTAAGACTCTGCTCACTTGAAATTTTATATGGCCATCTGCCTTGCTGCAACTCAGGAGACATGAGGGAAGAAGTATGTGTAATTTCTGGGAGTAAACATATCTAGTTTTGTGCGATTGGGCCTACAGCCCTATCTTCTGTCATGGGATTGTATATGGAAACATCTTAAGAAAAAAGCATCTTAGAATATTAAGCCTACAAGCACAGTTCACTGCCCCAGAGAGTTATATGTTCCCACACTGGACTCTGAATGTGAATGAAATAAACCCATGTTGTTTGTTGAGGCACTGACAATCTGTTGTTGTTACCTTGATATTCTCTTAGCTTTAGTGATTATAAGGATTAGAAGAGTCTCTTCTGAATAGCATTAATTCTTGCCACACACTCTAAGACACATGTGTTTTTTTTTTTTTTTCTATATTTTGCCATTAGTGCCACTTCCAGACCTCCTACTTAACTAATTCTTGGTAATAAAATTTGACAACTGGGGCACCTGGGTGGCTCAGTGGGTTAAGCCACTGCCTTCAGCTCAGGTCATGATGTCAGAGTCCTGGAATCGAGCCCCACATCGGGCTCTCTGCTCAGCAGGGAGCCTGCTTCCTCCTCTCTCTCTGCCTGCCTCTTTGCCTGCTTGTGATCTCTCTGTCAAATAAATAAATAAAAATCTTTAAAAAAAATTTGACAACTATCCCAAAATTCTGCCATAAATCAAAGGAGAGTTATGTGTTACAGTGTCTTGTAGGTACATGTTATAAATGGTATTTCTAACAACACAACAGTCCAGAACATTTCAGAAAAAAGGAAAGAAACTTCCAGATCAAGATATAGTATTGAATTGCTAGAACCATCTTTAAAATATCACAGTTCCATTAGGAAAAATTCACTTGGATTAAGCAGAGTTGTGGCTGTTTAATTTTATAACAAGAAAACACAGAAAGCAGATGAAGCACATAGTTTTTTAATACTTATATTATTTTAAATTGTTCTTTAATTTATGGACATAAAAAGGTAGATTTGGCAAATATGTATCTTATTTGTAATAAAATGGAGGCTAAGTTAAGTTTGGATTTAATTTAGAGATATATGTGATCATGATATGAGTACATCTTTACTGTTTGAATAACACAGAGGCACTTCACTGTCATGGCATCATCTTCTAAAATTTTAAATAAAGGAAGAATATAGCATAGAATATGCAGGTAGCATTTCTTCTTTATACTCAAATTTTTATTATCATACTCAAATTAAAAAGGAAAGACTATACATGCATTAGGATCTAGGGAAACTGGAAAAATTTCCCTTTTTTCCAGGTTTACATGAAAAAAAACCCCCACAATACATGGTTCTTTTTTTATTTTTATTTTTAAACAGCTTTATTTTTTGAGAAAGAGAGAGAGAGAATAAGCAGGGGTGGAGGGAGAGAATCTTCAAGGAGACTCCCTGCTGAGGATGGACCCTGAAGTAGGGCTTAATCTCAGGATCCATGAGATCATGACTTGAGTCAAAACCAAGAGTGAGATATTTAACTGACTGAACCACCCAGGCTCCCCTACACAGTTCCTTTAAAAAACAAATAATTAAAACAAAAGTAACAGATAATATATAATTTGTTGGTTTTCTGAATCAAAACAGTCAAGTTCATGGTGCTTAAGTTGCTTAATAAATATTAACATATTTTCTTGAAAAGTCAACTCTGCAACAGTATTCCTCAATTGGAAAATATATACCTACAACCTATCAGGTGCCAAAAACTGCCATTGCATTTATACAGATATATTGCCTTAACAAAATGACATGTAAAATCATAGAAATAAAAGTTAAGTAATAAATTACTGCCTTTGAAACAAAACTCCACTTTTAAAATGATGATTCAAAGTTTCTCTCTTATGGACAATGTGTGAATGTCATGATTTTCAACTTCCTTTCTGGTTCAAAGATCAATTTCTACTTTTTTCTTATGGTGATCCTCTTCTCAGCAGTTGTAACAGTGCATCCTTTACATCTTTGTTCCTTAGGGAATAGATGAGAGGGTTTAACAGTGGTGTGACCACAGTGTAGAAGAAAGTAAAGAATTTGCTGTACTTTGAAGCAAAGTGGTTCTTAGGGTATGTATACGCTGGTGCCACTGTTCCATAAAACATGAAGACCACAATGATGTGGGAGGAGCAGGTGGCAATGGTTTTCTGCCTTCCATCCTTGGATTGGATTTTACCTAAAGCTTGAGCTATGTAACCATAAGAAGTCAGGATCAATCCCAGTGGCACGATGGTGAAAAGAACAGCAGATATTGTCATCTGCCACTCACTGGCAAATGTGTCTCCACACGTCAAGTGTATGAGTGCTGGAACCTCACACAGAAAGTCATCTAGGTGGTGGTGGGTGCAGAAGGGAAGCTGAAGTGTGACAGGAATTTGAGCCAGACAGCCAGGCTATGAGCACCAGCTTCCAACAGAACTGATGATGCATGATGATTGTATAGTGCAGGGGCTGGCAGATAGCAATATAGCGGTCAAAGGCCATCACCAACAACATGACACATTCTGTGGCACCAAGACAGAGCAACATACAGAGTTGGATGACACAACTTGTGTAGGTGATGATCTTTCCTGGCCCCCACAAGTTAGACAACATATGGGGTACAGTAGTTGTAAAGCAGAGATCCAAGAAGGAAAGATTGCTAAGAAAGAAATACATGGGGGTGTATAGATGAGGGTCCACACAAGAAAGCAAGATAATGGTTGAGTTGGAGAGGATGATCATGGTGTACAAGATGATCACAATCCAGAAAAGAACCATTTCTAGATGAGGCCATTCAGAGAAACTAAGAAGAATGAAGCCCATTGGGAAACTCCTGTTGGTCATCATTGGCGCTTTTGGCATTGGAATTTGAATATAATTTTAACAAAATTTCATTAGTTGATTTTTGAAAGCCATTCTGTCATTCTTTTAGAGAAAACAAGCATTATTAGTTTTCCAGGGGATCCTAGGACAGGAGACATATGTGTGTTTTCTCTTATGCTAGACAAGCAACATACAACTTCTCTTCTATAAGGCTGTTCTTTGTACACAAAAGAGGTGTTAATAAGATATTACCCTGGAGATTTATCTCTAGATCTGAAATCACAACATTCTCCATAGACACTCTGACACAATGGCTTTAGATTTTGTGCATGTTTCTTCTAGATTGTCTTTTCAGCTATACATGTAGTAGCTCTCTAAAATATTTGGGATGACGTGTTGAAAACAAAGTTTTATTTTTCAAATAGGTAGTGCCCCTGTGTATTGTGAAGTTCTTTGTATTGTTCAGTGATATTTAGAAAAACACAGGAGATGAAGATTATCCCAGAAACAAGATCTTTCTGTTATCAGTGTAGAATCTAAACAATGAGACCTTAACCTTTATTCTCTGAGTGTCTGAAGAACCACCTTACCATAAGAGAGATACCAGTTTTTAAGGGAAGAAAATTTATGTTGAATGCATGGTATTAACTAATGTTTTATCTTAAGCAATTCAAATTTCTTTAGGTAAATAAGTTAAAAATCTTCAGTCAATATTGTGATCTAAGAAATGGCTATAATAATTCTCACATCAGTAGATTAGGGTACAAATTATAGAAATGACAGTATATTACTGCCTTCTACTTTAAAGCACAAAATGCTAAACATGATTAAAGTAGTGAAAAGAAAGCATTACATATGCTATATAATTTTTGCCTCACAAGTCATTATTGTTCTATTCAGTCATCAATCAGACTAAATACATTTCAATCAGAAACAATTGAAATGTATTGTAAAATGAATTGTAAAAGAGAAATAAATTATATTAACAAAATTATGAAATGTATGATTATTTTAAATATTTACATCATGTGCAGAAGGCAAAGAGAGTACAGAGGTGTTATCTATGAAATACTAAGGTAGGATATTGATTTTGGGGACACTGTCTTGGATATTAATTTTCTGTCTCCCATAGTTCAGAGGATACAAAAATGTGAGATGCACAGAATATCAAAAAATGCTATCAAATGAAGGAAACTTATTAGTTATTAGATTGTGAAAATTAAATTTTGCAAGTAGCTAAACAATGCAGAAATATGGAGAACATTACAGGGTCCTGCTTTTATTCAGAAGCAACCTCATAGGTATATATTCAGTGCCATGCAGGCACTGTGCTATGATATGGAATATAATTTGAACAATAGAAATTGAATCTATGTTTATATAGATTATATAGAATATAGCTTTTATATAGATTTTTATATAGATTTATGTAGATTTATATATATAATATAGATATATATAATATGGATAATATCATATAGTATAGATATATATATAATATGGATAATATCATATAATATAAATTTATATATAGATTTATATATATTTTATATAGATATATATATAGATATATAGATTATCTGTAGATCTATATAAATCTATCTATATATAGTTTATATAGATTATATAGAATATATAGGCTCCAAAGCCTGTGGGCAAGAGAGATAGCAGTGAAGACATAAGCAAATAAATCAGGAGGATTTAATTATTTCAATGATAAATTCTAAAAAAATAATAGTGTGTTGCAATTGAGGATAACAACGGAGGATGTAAGAAGCAGAGGAGGATTATTTTACATGAGGGAAAAAGTAAAGCAAAAAGTCTGATGCCTGAGGAATATGCAAGTTCCAAGAAGTTCAGCTGTCTCTCTCTCTCTCTCTCTATATATATATACACACACACACACACAGACACACACACACACACACAGAGCTGTCTATATGGGATGTGGCTAGATATGTCAGCTAAATTCAGCTTTTCTATTCTATCATCATGAATTGAACTGATATAATATTTTTTTTCAGTGTAGGAGGACATTCTGATTTAACCACACAATGTCCATTCTGTTCTATTAGTGTTTTTTCTATAGTTTTCTTAGTGTTAAGAATTATTTTCATGGACTTACCTTCACCTGGCTCAGAATGCAATACTATATAAAACTCTGACATTTGGAGAAGAACATTCACATTGTTCATCTGACTTTTCTTTTGAAACTACATCATGGGTTCAGTTTTTCATTATGAAAAAAACAAATTCAAGTCAATGATATTATGTGCTTTTCTGTTATATTTAATTTGAATTATTTAAAAATATCATTTTCATTTCACAATTTATTATGAACACTACAGATAATTTAACACATATGGAACAAAAGAAGAATAGAGGCATATCCAATCCCAACATTGAATATGATATTTACAGGGCACCTGGGTGGCTCAGGGGGTTGAACCTCTGCCTTCAGCTAGGTCATGATCTCAGGGACCTGGGATTGAGCCCCACATCAGTCTCTCTGCTCAGCGGGGATCCAGCTTGCCCACCCCCCTCCGCCTGCCTCTCTGCCTACTTGTGATCTCTGTCTGTCAAATAAATAAATAAAATCTTTAAAAAATACATTTATGAATATGATATTTACTATGAAAGTTTCATCTATTCTTTACAATATATATTTCAATAAATAATGCACTCAGATAGATATATAAAATATATCAGATATATAATAAAATTATGCTATGTATAGTTTTATATTTCCCTAAATCTTAGTTGTATACATATTCTCATTTTTTAATAGTTAAAAATATAATTCTTATGAACATTATTTAAATATCCCTATTATTTTACCATACTAAAATAATTCCCATAGTAATTTTATGTTATTTTAAATACAATATTCCTTGAAAAAATTTTTTTTAATTTTATTTTTTATAAACATATATTTTTTCCCAGGGGTACAGGTCTGTGAATCACCAGGTTTACACACTTCACAGCACTCACCATAGGACATACCCTCCCCAGTGTCCATAATAACCCCACCCCCCCAACCCCCCTCCCCCCAGCAACCCTCAGTTTGTTTTGTGAGATTAAGAGTCACTTATGGTTTATCTCCCTCCCAATCCCATCTTGCTTCATTTACTCTTCTCCTACCACATTAACACCCCATGTTGCATCTCCTCTCCCTCATATCAGGGAGATCATATGATAGTTGTCTTTCTCTGATTGACTTATTTCGCTAAGCATGATACCCTCTAGTTCCATCCACGTCGTCGCAAATGGCAAGATTTCATTTCTTTTGATGGCTGCATAGTATTCCATTGCGTATACATACCACATCTTCTTTATCCATTCGTCTGTTGATGGACATCTAGGTTCTTTCCATAGTTTGGCTATTGTAGACATTGCTGCTATAAACATTCGGGTGCATGTGCCCCTTCTGATCACTACGTTTGTATCTTTAGGGTAAATACCCAGCAGTGCAATTGCTGGGTCATAGGGTAGTTCTATTTTCAACATTTTGAGGAACCTCCATGCTGTTTTCCAGAGTGGTTGCACCAGCTTGCATTCCCACCAACAGTGTAGGAGGGTTCCCCTTTCTCCGCATCCTCGCCATCATCTGTCATTTCCTGACTTGTTAATTTTAGCCATTCTGACTGGTGTGTGATGATATCTCATTGTGGTTTTGATTTGTATTTCCCTGATGCTGAGTGATATGGAGCACTTTTTCATGTGTCTGTTGGCCATCTGGATGTCTTCTTGGCAGAAATGCCTGTTCATGTCTTCTGCCCATTTCTTGATTGGATTATTTGTTCTTTGGGTGTTGAGTTTGCTAAGTTCTTTATAGATTTTGGACACTAGCCCTTTATCTGATATGTCATTTGCAAATATCTTCTCCCATTCTGTCACTTGTCTTTTGGTTTTGTTAACTGTTTCCTTTGCTGTGCAAAAGCTTTTGATCTTGATAAAATCCCAATAGTTCATTTTTGCCCTTGCTTCCCTTGCCTTTGGCGAAGGTCCTAGGAAGATGTTGCTGCGGCTGAGGTTGAAGAGGTTGCTGCCTGTGTTCTCCTCAAGGATTTTGATGGATTCCTTTCTCACATTGAGGTCCTTCATCCATTTTGAGTCTATTTTTGTGTGTGGTGTAAGGAAATGATCCAATTTCATTTTTCTGCATGTGGCTATCCAATTTTCCCAACACCATTTATTGAAGAGGCTGTCTTTTTTCCATTGGACATTCTTTCCTGCTTTGTCGAAGATTAGTTGACCATAGAGTTGAGGGTCTATTTCTGGGCTCTCTATTCTGTTCCATTGATCTATGTGTCTGTTTTTGTGCCAGTACCATGCTGTCCTGGTGATGACAGCTTTGTAGTAGAGCTTGAAGTCCGGAATTGTGATGCCACCAACCTTGGCTTTCTTTTTCAATATTCCTTTGGCTATTTGCGGTCTTTTCTGGTTCCATATAAATTTTAGGATTATTTGTTCCATTTCTTTGAGAAAAAATGGATGGTACTTTGATAGGAATTGCATTAAATGTGTAGATTGCTTTAGGAAGCATAGACATTTTTACAATATTTATTCTTCCAATCCAGGAGCATGGAACATTTTCCCATTTCTTTGTGTCTTCCTCAATTTTTTTCATGAGTACTTTATAGTTTTCTGTGTATAGATACTTAGTCTCTTTGGTTAGGTTTATTCCTAGGTATCTTATAGTTTTGGGTACAATTGTAAATGGGATTGACTCCTTAATTTCTCTTTCTTCTGTCTTGTTGTTGGTGTAGAGAAATGCAACTGACTTCTGTGCATTGATTTTATATCCTGACACTTTACTGAATTCCTGTACCAGTTCTAGCAGTTTTGGAGTGGAGTCTTTTGGGTTTTCCACATATAGTATCATATCATCTGCGAAGAGTGATAGTTTGACTTCTTCTTTGCCGATTTGGATGCTTTTAATTTCTTTTTGTTGTCTGATTGCTGAGGCTAGGACTTCTAGTACTATGTTGAATAGCAGTGGTGATAACAGACATCCCTGCCATGTTCCTGACCTTAGAGGAAATGCTTTCAGTTTTTCTCCATTGAGAATGATATTTGCGATGTGTTTTTCATAGATGGCGTTGATAATATTGAGGTATGTGCCCTCTATCCCTACACTTTGAGGAGTTTAGATCAGGAAGGGATGCTGTACTTTGTCAAATGCTTTTTCAGCATCTATGGAGAGTATCATATGGTTCTTGTTCTTTCTTTTATTAATGTGTTGTATCACATTGATTGATTTGTGGATGTTGAACCAAACTTGCAGCCCTGGAATAAATCCCACTTGGTCGTGGTGAATAATCCTTTTAATGTACTGTTGAATCCTACTGGCTAGTATTTTGGTGAGAATTTTAGCATCTGTGTTCATCAAGGATATTGGTCTGTAGTTCTCTTTTTTGATGGGATCCTTGTCTGGTTTGGGGATCAAGGTGATGCTGGCCTCATAAAATGAGTTGGGAAGTTTTCTTTCCATTTCTATTTTTTGGAACAATTTCAGGAGAATAGGAATTAGTTCTTCCTTAAATGTTTGGCAGAATTCCCCCGGGAAGCCATCTGGCCCTGGGCTTTTTTTTGTTTGGAGATTTTTGATGACTGTTTCAATCTCCTTACTGGTTACGGGTCTGTTCAGGCTTTCTATTTCTTCCTGGTTCAGTTGTGGTAGTTTATATGTCTCTAGGAATGCATCCATTTCTTCCAGATTGTCAAATTTGTTGGCGTAGAGTTGCTCATAATATGTTCTTATAATTGTCTGTATTTCTTTGGTGTTAGTTGTGATCTCTCCGCTTTCATTCATGATTTTATTTATTTGGGTCCTTTCTCTTTTATTTTTGATAAATCTGGCCAGGGGTTTATCAATCTTATTAATTCTTTCAAAGAACCAGCTCCTAGTTTCGTTGATTTGTTCTATTGTTTTTTTTTTGGTTTCTATTTCATTGATTTCTGCTCTGATCTTTATGGTTTCTCTTCTCCTGCTAGGTTTAGAGTTTCTTTCTTGTTCTTTCTGCAGGTCCTTTAGGTGGAGGGTTAGGTTGTGTACCTGAGACTTTTCTTGTTTCTTTAGGAAGGCTTGTACCGCTATATATTTTCCTCTCAGGACTGCCTTTGTTGTGTCCCACAGATTTTGAACTGTTGTGTTTTCATTATCATTTGTTTCCATGAATTTTTTCAATTCTTCTTTAATTTCCTGGTTGACCCATTCATTCTTTAGAAGGATGCTGTTTAGTCTCCATGTATTTGGGTTCTTTCCAAATTTCCTCTTGTGATTGAGTTCTAGCTTCAGAGCATTGTGGTCTGAAAATATGCAGGGAATGATCCCAATCTTTTGAAACCGGTTGAGACCTGATTTAGGACCGAGGATGTGATCTATTCTGGAGAATGTTCCATGTGCACTAGAGAAGAATGTGTATTCTGTTGCTTTGGGATGAAATGTTCTGAATATATCTGATGTCCATCTGGTCCAGTGTGTCATTTAAGGCCTTTATTTCCTTGTTGATCTTTTGCTTGGATGATCTGTCCATTTCAGTGAGGGGAGTGTTAAAGTCCCCTACTATTATTGTATTACTGTTGATGTGTTTCTTTGATTTTATGACTAATTGGTTTATAGAGTTGGCTGCTCCCACGTTAGGGGTATAGATATTTAAAATTGTTAGATCTTCTTGTTGGACAGATCCTTTGAGTATGATATAGTGTCCTTCCTCATCTCTTATTATAGTCTTTGGCTTAAAATCTACTTGATCTGATATAAGGATTGCCACTCCTTCTTTCTTCTGTTGTCCATTAGCATGGTAAATTCTTTTCCACCCCCTCACTTTAAATCTGGAGGTGTCTTCGGGTTTAAAATGAGTTTCTTGTAGGCAACATATACATGGGTTTTGTTTTTTTATCCATTCTGATACCCTGTGTCTTTTGATTGGGGCATTTAGCCCATTAACATTCAGGGTAACTATTGAGAGATATGAATTTAGTGCCATTGTATTGCCTGTAAGGTGACTGTTATTGTATATTGTTTCTGTTCCTTTCTGATCTACTACTTTTAGGTGCTATCTTTGCTTAGAGGACCCCTTTCAATATTTCCTGTAGAACTGTTTTGGTGTTTGCAAACTCTTTCAGTTTTTGTTTGTCCTGGAAGCTTTTAATCTCTCCTTCTATTTTCAATGATAGCCTAGCTGGATGTAGTATTCTTGGCTGCAGGTTTTTCTCGTTTAGTGCTCTGAATATATCATGCCAGTTCTTTCTGGCCTGCCAGGTCTCTGTGGATAAGTCTGCTGCCAATCTAATATTTTTACCATTGTATGTTACAGACTTCTTTTCCCGGGCTGATTTCAGGATTTTCTCTTTGTAGCTAAGACTTGTAAATTTTACTATTAGGTGACGGGGTGTGGACCTATTCTTATTGATTTTGAGGGGGGTTCTCTGAACCTGGATTTTGATGCTTGTTCCCTTTTCCATATTGGGGAAATTCTCTCCAATAATTCTCTCCAATATACTTTCTTCTCCCCTCTCTCTTTCTTCTTCTTCTGGAATCCCAATTATTCTAATGTTGTTTCGTCTTATGGTGTCACTTATCTCTCGAATTCTCCCCTCATGGTCCAGTAGCTGTTTGTCCCTCTTTTGCTCAGCTTCTTTATTCTCTGTCATTTGGTCTTCTATATCGCTAATTCTTTCTTCTGCCTCATTTATCCTAGCAGTGAGAGCCTCCATTTTTGATTGCACCTCATTAATAACTTTTTTGATTTCAACTTGATTAGATTTTAGTTCTTTTATTTCTCCAGAAAGGGCTTTTGTATCTCCCAAGAGGGTTTCTCTAATATATTCCATGCCTTTTTGGAGCCCGGCTAGAACCTTGAGAATCATCATTCTGAACTCTAGATCTGACATATTACCAATGTCTGTATTGATTAGGTCCCTAGCCTTTGGTACTGCCTCTTGTTCTTTTTTTTGTGGTGAATTTTTCCACCTTGTCATTTTGTCCAGATTAGAGTATATGAAGGAACAAGTAAAATACTAAAGGGGTGGCAACAACCCCAGGAAAATATGCTTTAGCCAAATCAGACGAGATCCCAAATCGTGAGGCGGGGGAAGGGGATATAAAGAGGATCAGAAAGAAAAAAAAAAAAAAGAAAAAAAGAAAAAAGGAAAAAGAAACAAATAAAAAAAGAAAACCAATAATGAAAAAATATAAAAAGAAAAAAATATATATATATTAGATAAACTAGTTAAAAAACGTTAAAAAAGAAAAGGGTAAAAATTAAAAAAATTTAGAAGAAGAGAAAAAAAATGAAAAAGAAAAAAATTTAAATTAACTGCAAGGCTAAAGAATCATGGGGAGAAAGCCATGAGTTCTGTGCTTTGCTTTCTCCTCCTTTGGAATTCTGCTACTCTCCTTGGTATTGAAACTGCACTCCTTGGTAGGTGAACTTGGTCCTGGCTGGGTTTCTTGTTGATCTTCTGGGGGAGGGGCCTGTTGTAGTGATTGTCAAGTGTCTTTGCCCCTGGCGGAGTTGCACCGCCCTTACCAGGGGCCGGGCTGAGTAATCTGTTCAGGTTTGCTTTCGGGAGCTTTTGTTCCCTGAGCGCTTTCTGTAGAGTCCAGAGGACGGGAATGAGGATGGTGGCCTCCCAGTCTCTGGCCTGGAGGAGCCGAGAGCCCGGGGCCCCACTCCTCAGTGTGCCCTCAGAGAACAGCGCCCAATTATTCCCGTCTGCCTGGCCTCCGGCCACGCTTCGAGCTGACCAAACCTGCGACCAGTTCAAGGTAAACCCGAGCTTAGAGCTTACTCCTTGGCTCTGTCTCTGTAGCCGGCTTCCCCTTTCTAATACCTGTAAGCTCTGCAACACTCAGACACCCCCGATCCTTCTGTGACCCTGCGGGACCTGAGGCCACGCTGACCCCGCATGGGCTTCACCCTGGTTTAGCCTCTGGAGTGATGTCCCTCAGCAGAACAG
The DNA here is from genome assembly GCF_010015895.1 of Lontra canadensis. Classification (NCBI taxonomy): domain Eukaryota; kingdom Metazoa; phylum Chordata; class Mammalia; order Carnivora; family Mustelidae; genus Lontra; species Lontra canadensis. The sequence continues at coordinate 675,198 of NW_022631193.1, read as the reverse complement.
ACTTTTAAAAGTCCTGATTTTGTGCTCCGTTGCTCCGCCGCTTGCCGGGAGCCGGCCCCTCCCCCCGCGGTCTATCTTCCCATCGCTTTGGATTCACTTCTCCGCCAGTCCTACCTTTCAGAAAGTGGTTGATTTTCTGTTTCTAGAATTGCTATTCTTCTTCTCTTCGATCTCCCGTTGGATTTGTAGGTGTTTGCAATCTTTAGATAAGCTATCTAGCTGATCTCCCGCTACCTGAAGTAGTCTCAGCCTGCTACTTCTCCGCCATCTTGACTCCTCCCCTTCCTTGAAATTTTTACTAACCTAAAACAATGCTAAGAAAAATATCTATGTAAAACAATCCCCAGGTTCTATATGATGAATTAGTTTTATTAAGAAAATACTATTTATTTCAGAATTATATATTGTAGCTACCTATGAAAGAGCTACCCTTACATGTCAGTCAGCATTTCTGGTCTTATAACTTTCATCACAACATCATCCATTTTTCTGGTCTATAATTCAGCAAGAAAATAATGTGGGGATCTAATCTCAATTTAATTTGCATTTGTATTACTATTTATTTCTTTCTGTAATTGTTTCTTTGTAAAAATGTTCCATTTTTCAAACTTGGAATGTTTATATTTTTTCTGCTAAATATATAAGAGATTTATATATTATTGATCTTTAGCTTTTGGTATGTCATATAACCAGATAAATTCCCTAATTAAAAAATATTTTAGTATGGTTTATGACTTTTTTTCTTCTAAAGTTCTTTTTTTTTCTTTTTGAAATTCTAATTTACTTTATGTGGCACTTTTTTCATTGTCTTTGTTCATATAAACCTTTATGTACACATTTGTCTATCTATTTTAGTTTTTCATTTTTTATATTTAACCTTCAATCAGTTTCATTTTGTAAATATAAAAACAGCAAAAATATTACTAATATGTTGTTAAATTTTCAGAGAATGTTACAGAAATATTATCTCCTCACTGAATCACAAAGATGATTTTGCTACCTATACTTTCTATAAACTTTGATGGTAGCAGAGTAATTGAGGATTCAGTGTTGAGTAAGAAGCACACATTTCATTTTCATGATTTTGGCCCAAAGTTACCCAAATGTTGATCAGAACACATATATTTCTCTCTTGTTCTCACTTCTTTCTATATTTCCTCTGTCTCTCCTGTTTTTATCAGATTGTAGCATTAAACATTTTCACTGTTGTCCCTAGTAGATTTAATTAATAAGTATGTTTATTTTAGATCTAAATAGGTTGTAGCTTCCTTCAGACTATCCCTGTTTCATATTAACACAAAAATTCTGAAGATGTGAAATCATTTAACTCTAAGGTTTGTTGTAACAATATTTAACAAATTAACCCAATACCTAACTTTTTATACCTTTTAATATAAGGGTTTTAAAAATACACTGCTGTGATATGAAAATGAGTTAGTTTGCAGTAAAATCTCTGCAACAAAACAGTCAAAAACCAGAATTAAATTTGTATTATGTAATTTTATCATAACTTTTATAATGAATTGACAACACAGGATCTTTGAGGCTATATAGAACACACTAAGAATTTGTGCAGTTTCAAATATAGCTTATTCAACTAAGTTACAGTGATGTAAGTTTCCTTTTTCTTTATTTTCTAACCATTCCACCTAAAAATGTAAGTAGTTTACCTGTGTAGGAAAACAGGTAAGAGGTTGAATGGGAAAAATATAAGCCTGTCCAGGAGCCATCTACTTAACTTCCATTCCCTGAGTTTATCTCAGACTTCCCCACTCCAAGTAACTCTCCAGTTAAGTATATAACATCGTGGAGTTATTAGGAGATGTCGAGAAAAGGTGTGACCAATTTTATTTCAATTGAAGGATAGAGTAAAAGGAATATAGATGGAATGGGGTTTCTTGGAGGTCCCATTCTTATAGATAATTAGCTTCTAGTCCAAAATGTTGCAAAAACCTAAAGAATGATGACAAAAATACTTCTTTACTTCCAACGAATGAACTGATCTGTCACTTTAACTGTTTTCAGTCACTTGTTGATTATATATATTGAAATTTTTTTAAAAATTTTTAAATTTATTTTTTTATTTTCAGCATAACAGTATTCCTTGTTTTTGCACCACACCCAGTGCTCCATGCTATACGTGCCCTCTCTCATACCCACCACCTGGTTCCCCCAATCTCCCACCCCCACCCCTTCAAAACCCTCAGATTGTTTTTCAGAGTCCATAGTCTCCCATGGTTCAACTCCCCTTCCAATTTCCCTCAACTCCCTTCTCTCTAAATCCCCTTGTCCTCCATGTTATTTGTAATGCTCCACAAATCAGTGAAACCATATGATAATTGACTCTCTCTGCTTGACTTATTTCACTCAGCATAATCTCTTCCAGTCCTGTCCATGTTGCTACAAAAGTTGGGTATTCATCCTTTCTGATGGAGGCATCATACTCCAGATATGGACCACATCTTCCTTATCCATTCATCTGTTGAAGGGCATCTTGGTGCTTTCCACAGTTTGGCAACTGTGGCCATTGCTGCTAGAAACATTGGGGTCCAGATGGCCCTTCTTTTCACTACATCTGTCTCTTTGGGGTAAATACCCAGTAGTGCAATTGCAGGGTCCTAGGGAAGCTCTATTTTTAATTTCTTGAGGAATCTCCACACTGTTCTCCAAAGTGGCTGCACCAACTTGCATTCCCACCAACAGTGTAAGAGGGTTCCCCTTTCTCCACATCTCCTCCAACACATGTTGTTTCCTGTCTTGCTAATTTTGGCCATTCTAACTGGTGTAAGGTGGTATCTCAATGTGGTTTTCATTTGAATCTCCCTGATGGCTAGTGATGGTGAACATTTTTTCATGTGTCTAATAGCCATTTGTATGTCTCATTGGAGAAGTATCTGTTCATATCATCTGCCCATTTTTTGATATGATTACCTGTTTTGTGTGTGTTGAGTTTGAGGAGTTCTTTATAGATCCTGGATATCAACCTTTTGTCTGTATTGTCATTTGCAAATATCTTCTCCCATTCCGGGGGTTGCCTCTTTGTTTTGTTGAATGTTTCCTTTGCTGTGCAGAAGCTTTTGATTTTGATGAAGTCCCAAAAGTTTATTTTGGCTTTTGTTTCCTTTGCCTTTGGAGACATATCTTGAAAGAAGTTGCTGTGGTTGATATCGAAGAGGTTAGTGCCCATGTTCTCCTCTATGATTCTGATGGATTCCTGTCTCATGTTGAGGTTCTTTTATCCATTTTGATTTTATCTTCGTGTATGATGTAAGAGAATGGTCGAGTTTCATTCTTCTGCATATAGCTGTCCAGTTTTCCCAGCACCATTTATTGAAGAGACTGTCTTTTTTCCACTGTATATTTTTTCCTGTTTTGTCGAAGATTATTTGCCCACAGAGTTGAGGGTCCATATCTGGGCTCTCTACTCTGTTCCACTGGTCTGTGTGTCTGTTTTTATGCCAGTGCCATGCTGTCTTGGTGATCACAGCTTTGTAGTAAAGCTTGAAATCAGGTAATGTGATGCCTCCAGTTTTATTTTTGTTTTTCAACATTTCCTTAGCGATTTCGGGTCTCTTCTGATTCCGTACAAATTTTTGGATTATTTGCTCCAGCTCTTTGAGAAATACCTGTGGAATTTTGATTGGAATGGCATTAAAAGTATAGATTGCTGTATAGACATTTTAACAATGTTTATTCTTCCGATCCAAGAGCATGGAATGGTGTTCCATTTTTTTTTGTCTTCTTCAATTTCTTTCATGCATGTTCTGTAGTTCCTCGAGTACAGATCCTTTACCACTTTGGTTAGGTTTATTCCCAGCTATCTTATGGTTCTTGGTGCTATAGTAAATGGAATCGATTCTCTAATTTCCGTATCTGTATTTTCATTGTTAGTGTATAAGAAAGCCACTGATTTCTGTACATTGACTTTGTATCCTGCCATGTTACTGAATTGCTGTATGAGTTCTAGTAGTTTGGGGGTGGAGTCTTTTGGGTTTTCCATATAAAGAATCATGTCATCTGCGAAGAGAGAGAGTTTGACTTCTTCCTTGCCAATTTGGATACCTTTTATTTCTCTTTGTTGTCTGACTGCTGTTGCTAGGACTTCTCATACTATGTTGAACAAGAGTGGTGAGACTGGGCATCTTTGTCTTGTTCCTGATCTCAACGGGAAGGCTGCAAGATTTTTTCCCATTGAGGATGATATTTGTTGTGAGTCTTTCATAGGTAGATTTTATGAAGTTCAGGAATGTTCCCTCTATCCCTATACTTTGAAGTGTTTTAATCAGGAACGGATGCTGGATTTTGTCAAATGCTTTTTCTGCATCAATTGAGAGGACCATGTGGTTCTTCTCTCTTTTCTTATTAATTTGTTCTATCACATTGATTGATTTGCGAATGTTGAACCATCCTTGTAGCCCAGGAATGAATCCCACCTGGTCATGGTGGATCATCTTTTTAATGTGCTGTTGGATCCTGTTTGCTAGGATCTTGTTGAGAATCTTAGCATCCATATTCATCAGTGATATTGGTCTGAAATTCTCCTTTTTGGTAGTATCTGTGCCTGGTTTGGGGATCAGGGTAATGCTGGCTTCATAAAAAGTGTCTGGAAGTTTTCCTTCTGCTTCAATTTTTTGAAACTGCTTCAGGAGAATAGGTGTTATTTCTTCTTTGAAAGTTTGGTAGAATTCCCCAGGGAATCCGTCAGGTCCTGTCCTCCTGTTTTTTTGGGAGGTTTTTGATCACTGTTTCAATCTCGTTACTAGATATCAGTCTATTTAGGTTGTCAATTTCTTCCTGGTTCAATTTTGGGAGTTTATAGTTTTCCAGGAATGCATCCATTTCATCTAGGTTGCTTAGCTTATTGGCATATAACTGTTGATAATAACTTCTGATGAATGTTTCTACTTCCTTGGTGTTAGTTGTGATCTCTTCCTTTTCATTCATAATTTTATGAATTTGGTCTTTCTCTCTTTTCTTTTGGATTAGTGTGGCCAATGGTTTATCGATCTTATTGATTCTTTCAAAAAACCAGCTTCTAGTTTCATTGATACGTTCTACTGTATCTCTGGTTTCTATCTCATTGATCTCTGCTCTAATCTTGATTATTTCCCTTCTTTTGTGTGGAGTTAGTTTGATTTGTTATGGATTCTCCAGTTCTTTAAGGTGTAGAGACAGCTGCTGTGTTCTGGATTTTTCAGTGATTTTGAGGGAGGCTTGGATGGCTATGTATTTCCCCCTTAGGACCGCCTTTGCTGTATCCCATAGGTTTTGGACCGAAGTGTCTTCATTTTCTTTGGTTTCCATGAATTGTTTCAGTTCTTCTTTGATCTCCTGGTTGATCCAAGCATTCTTAAGCAAGGTGGTCTTTAGCTTCCAGGTGTTTGAGTTCCTTCGGAACTTTTCCTTGTGATTGAGCTCCAGTTTCAAAGCATTGTGATCTGAGAATATGCAGGGAATAATCTCAGTCTTTTGGTATCAGTTGAGTCCTGATTTGTGACCCAGTATGTGGTCTATTCTTGAGGAGGTTCCATGTGCACTTGAGCAGAATGAGTATTCTGTTGTCTTAGGGTGGAATGTTCTGTATATATCTATGAGGTCCATCTGGTCCAGTGTGTCATTCAATGCTCTTGTTTCTTTATTGATTTTCTGCTTCGATGATCTGTCCATTTCTGAGAGAGGTGTGTTAACATCTCCTACTATTAATGTATTCATATCAATATGACTCTTTATCTTGATTAACAGTTTTCTTATGTAAATTGCTGCTCCTATATTGGGGGCATAGATCTTTACAATTGTTAGATCATCTCGGTGGATAGTCCCTTTTAGAATTATGTGGTGTCCTCTGTATCTCTGAGTACAGCCTTTAGTTTAAAATCTAATTTGTCTGACATGAGAATCACTACCCCGGCCTTCTTTTGAGGCCCACTGGCATGAAAGATGCTTCTCCATCCCTTCACTTTCAGTCTGGGCGTATCTTTGGGTTAAAAATGGGTCTCTTGTAGACAACATATGGATGGGTCCTGTCGTTTTATCCAATCTGCAATCCTGTGTCGTTTTATGGGCGCATAGGCCATTCACATTGAGAGTGATTATTGATAGATACGTTTTTATTGACATCGTGTTACCTTTTAAGTCTTTCTTTCTGTAGATTGCCTCTATATTTCTGTTCAATGCTATTCTTAGGATTTTTCCTCTTTTATAGAACCCCCTTTAATATTTCCTGCAGTGTTGGCTTGGTGGTTGCATAGTCTTTTAAGCCTTGCCGGTCTTGGAAACTCTTTATCTCTCCATCCATTTTGAATGTCAGTTTGCTGGATAAAGTATTCTTGGCTGCATGTTCTTCTCATTGAGTGCCCTGAATATATCTTGCCAGCCCTTTCTGGCTTGCCAGGTCTCTGTGGACAGGTCTGACGTTATTCTGATGGGCTCTCCTCTGTAAGTAAGGAGCCTCTTTGTCCTAGCAGCTTTCATGAGATTATACCTACAATTATGATTCCTCAATTTGACTATCAGGTGCCTTGATGTTTTTCTGTAATCTATAATCTTGGGTGGAGACCGTTCGGCCCCTAGTACATGAACGCTGGTTCCATTCGCGAGATTGGGAAAATTTTCTTGAAGAATTTGTTCCACTATATCTTCTAGACTTCTTTCTTTCTCCTCCCCTTCAGGGATTCCAATGATTCTGAGGTTGGAATGTCTCATGGCATCATTTATTTCCCTGATTCTGTTTTAGTGGCTTCTGAGCTGTTTGTCCCAGGCTTCCTCTTGATCCTTTCTCTCTATCTGTTTGTCCTCCAGATCACTAATTCTATCTTCTGTCTCAGTTTCCCTAGCTTTGAGAGAATTTAGATTAGATTGGAACTCATTGAGAGCTTTGTGAACCTTGGCCCTGGTAGCTTTTAGCTCTGCCCTAACATTGTGAACATCCTGTATGGTCGCTTTCAGCTCGGCCCTAATCAATTCCATTTGGTCATCCATGGCTTTCTCCAACCTAGCTATTGCCTGGATAATTGTTAGCCTGAATTCTCTTTCCGACATATTGTCTATGTTGATAGCCATTAGCTCTGTTGCAGAAGGTCCATCCTCTGTAATTTTCTTCTGTTGTGCATTCCTCCTCCTAGTCATTTTGGTGAGAGATGACTGAACAGATGTAGCTGGTTGTATCGACCGTGGTGCAGTCTAGGTGTACCCTGGAATGCTTCTGAGCAATCAGGATCCCCCACCCAAATGAGAGAAAAAAGAAAAGAAAAAGAAAAAAAAAAGAGAGAGAGAGAGATAGGAAAGAAAGGGAAGATGAAAGAGAAGGTTCAGCTCAAATGGGCCCCAAGGTAAGATTTATGAGGTATACAAACAAAAACAGACAAACAAAAAGACTGATAAAATATATAACAAGAGAAAAAAAGTATATATATGCAAATAAAGGAAGAACCTTGTCGAAAAGAACCCCAAGTGTAAGATTTATATACTCTCAGGACAAACACAAAAACACAGAAACACTGGTGGAAGAAAAAGATGGGAGACTGGTTATAAATTCTCAGTGTGGGCGAGGAAGGTTGTTTTGATTCTTCCTGGATGTATCTTGATATCTTTGTTAAAGGACTCAACTTTCCTAGGCTAAAGGGGGATTAAAAATTGGTTTACCTATAGGGGTAGCATTGATTGGGGAAAGGGGATTACCTTAAATTTTAACTCTATATGAATATTAGAAAATAAAAATAAAAAAGGGATCAACTAGACTAAACTAATCTAAAATTTAAGAAATTTCAAAAAATAGAAAAACAAAAGAAATACACAGGTGTATGTATCAAAAAGTTCAGGTTAGAATGTTATGGAATTTGATGTACTGGACAGCTCGCTGTGATGGTAAATAGGTTAAAAAATATGTATATAAAAAAATGAGCCAGAATAGTGGGAACAAATTAAAAAATAAAAGTTGTCCTATGAAGTAGTTTTGGTGGTTCTCTTGTAGTCTTTTTTTTTTTTTTTTTTCCTTTCCTGGTTGGTTTTCTGTGGGAGGGGCCTGCCACGAGGGTTTTCAGTCAATGATGTTCCCTGAGTTAAGTCCTCCAGTCCCCCTCAAGGGGGTGGGCTCTGAGGAAACCGGTTTTTTCAGGCTTTTGTTATCTGGAGGTTGTTATGTTTGTTCACCTTTTTTTCTTTTTTCTTTTTTTCCTCTCGCCTTTACCGCTTTTGATAGTTTTTCTGGTTTCGAGGAAAGCAAACTGCACCCTGACCTCCCTCTCAGAGAGAAGCCTCAGTCTGTTCTTCTGTGGGTGTTGCAGAGCCCATATAAATCCCCCCTTGGCTGCTGGCAGAACAGGTTCTGAGTCACGGTCCCTGGGGACAGAGGATCTTGGGCTTGTACCCAAAACCAAAGCAGTGGCAGCTGTTTGGGCAGCTCCAGACCACCAGAGAGGTTCAAAGCAGCGATCACACACTGAGATTTTCCCGGGGCCCTGGCTGGGAGTGCCTGGTCTTTCTGGATCTAAGAGCGCCTGGCTTGCGTGCACCTCTTTCAGGGGAGGCTGTTCTTGCGCGCATCTCAGGCTCTGAGACCGGGGCTCAGGTCCGAGAGCACCAGGCTGGGCCTTCGCGCACCTCTCTCAGGGGAGAGTTTGGGGCGTGTGTCTTAGGCTCTGAAACAATGGCGCATGTCTAAGAGCTCTGGATGGGCCTTTGTACCTCTCTCACGGGTGCATGAGGGGCGTGCGCATCTCAGGCTCTGTAGCAGGGCTAGTGTGTTCTGCTGTTCGGCGTGACTCCCATCCCCTCAGGTGGTCCAGAACCCATGTAATCTTGGGTGCGCTGGCGGCTCAGGAACAAAGACCTGTTTTCTCCACTGCACTCTCTGGCTCAGCGCCAGGGGAGGCTGTCCTGGGACCGGGGACTTAAGCCCCTGTCCCTAGCCTCCCTGATTCCCACAATCTCCCCCCCCAGCGATCCTTTGCTCTTTTGGAGTGCTTTCAACCAGTCTCCAAGGTAATGCTGGTCCCCAGACGGAGGGCACTCTCACTCATGTTAGGGGTATTACTTTCCAACTGGTCACCTCTGGTGGCTCCCTCCCCCTTTTGTTTATCTTCTGATATCAGTCCGCTGTTCCCACTCTGCTTTACCTGCCCACTGGCGTCTTCTGCCCCTGTAGAGATCCAGCAGAGTATAATTCTAATCTCAGGCTGATTTCATGGATGATCGGAGTTCTTTGGTTGGTAATCAGTTCACTTTAGGGTACAGGTCGAAAAGGCGCCTCCTCCTACTTCCCCGCCATCTTGTCCCTCCTGGATTTTTCAAATTTTTTGAGGGAGGTTTGGATGGCTATGTATTTTTCCCTTAGACTGCCTTTGCTGTATTCCATAGGTTTTGGACCAAAGTGTCTTCCTTCTCCTTGGTTTTCATGAATTGTTTAAGTTCTTCTTTGATGTCCTGGTTGATCCAAGCATTCTTAAGCAAGGTGGTCTTTAGCTTCCAGGTGTTTGAATTTATTTCATACTTTTCCTTGTAGTTGAGCTCCAGTTTCAAAGCATTTTGATCTGAGAATATGCTGGGAATCATCTCAGTCTTTTGGTATCAGTTGAGTCCTGATTTGTGACCCAGTATGTGGTCTATCCTGGAGAAGGTTCCATGTGCACTGAAGAATAAAGAGTATTCTGTTGTTTTAGGGTGGAATGTTCTGTATATATCTGTGAGGTCCATCTGGTCTAATATGTCATTCAATGCTCTTGTTTCTTTATTCATTTTCTGCTGGATGATCTGTCTATTACTGAGAGTGGCGCATTAAGATCTCCTACTATTAATGTATTCATATCAATATGACTCTTTATCTTAACAGTTTTCTTATGTAATTGGCTGCTCCCATATTGGGGTATAAATATGTACAATTGTTAGATCTTCTTTGTGGTTAGACCCTTTAAGCATTATGTAGTGTCTTTCTGTATCTCTGCCTACAGCTTTCAGTATAATATGTAATTTATCTAATATGAGAATCGCTACCCCAGCCTAGTTTTGAGGCCCTTTCACATGAAAGATGCTTCTCCATCCCTTCACTTTCAGTCTGGATGTATCCTGAGGTTCAAAATGGGTCTCTTGTAGCCAGCATATGGATGGGTCCTGTAGTTTTATCAAATCTGCAACCCTGTGTCGTTTTATTCCATTCACATTGAGAGTGCTTATTGAAAGATACATTTTTATTGATATCGTGTTACCTGTGAAGTTTTGGTTTCTATAGATTGTCTCCATATATTTCTCTTTAATGGTATTCTTAGGATTTTTTTTTTCTTTTATATAACCTCCCTTAATATTTCCTGCAGTGTCAGCTTGGTGGTCCCATACTCTTAAACCTTGCCGGTCTTGTAAACTCTATCTCTCCATCCATTTTGATTGCCATTCTTGATGGATAAAATATTCTTGGCTGCATGTTCTTCTCATTTAGTGCCCTGAATATGTCTTGCTAGCTGTTTCTGGCTTGCCAGGTTTCTGTGGACAGGACTGTTGTTATTCTGATGGTCTTTCCTCTGTACATAAGGGATATCTCCCCTCTAGGTGCTTTCAAGAGCTCCTGTCTACTATTATGATTCATCATTTTCACAATCATCTGTCTTGAGGTCTTTCTAGATTCTATGATCTTGGAGGCAGCGTTTTCTGCCTCTAGCATAAGAACGCTGGTTCCAATCACAGATTGGGAAAATTTCATGGAGAATTTCTTCAACTATATCCTCTAGTCTTCTTTCTCTCTCCTACCCCTCAGGAATTCTAATAATTCTCATTTGGAACATATCATGGCATCACTTATTTCCCTAATTCTGTTTTCATAGCTTCTAAGTTGCTTTTTCCAGGCTTCCTCCTGATCCTTTTTCTCTATCACGTTGTCATTCAGATCACTAATTCTATTCTGCCTCAGTTCCCCTTGCTTTTAGAGAATGTAGATTAGCTTGTAACTCATTGAGATCATGGTGAACATCATCCCTGGTGGCGTTCACATCTGCTGTAATCAATTCCATTTTGTCATCAATGGCTTTCTCCAATCTAGCTATTGCCTGGATAATTGTTAGCCTGAATTCCATTTCTGACATACTGTGTATGTCCATATCCAACAGCTCTGATGGAGAGGTCCCAGTCTCTGAATTTTTCTTCTGTTGGGCATTCCTCCTCCTAATCATTTTGGTGAGAGATGTCTGAACGGATGTGTAACTGATGTGTCAACTGTGATGCAGGCACAGTGCACCCTGGAATGCTTTTGAGCAATCAGGAGGCCCCACCAAAAAGAAAGAAAAAAGATAAAAAGGGAGAGAGACGGGGGAAAAAAAAGAAAGATAGAACAAAAGAGAAGGCCCAGCCCAAACGGGCCCCAAAGGTAAGTTTTATGAAATATACAAACAAAAACAGAGAAACTAAAAGGCCGACAAAAGTAGTTGAGAAGGGAAAAAATAAAAATAAAAAATAAATAAAAGAATCCCATCAAAATGAACCCGATGTATAAGATTTATATACTACCAGAATAAAAACGTATACACAGAAACACTGACAGAAGAAAATTATGGAAGGGTGGTTATAAGTTCTCAGTGTTTGTGAGCAAGGTTATTTTGATTCTTCCTGGATGTATCTTGATATCATTGTTAATGGACTCAACTTTCCTGAGATCAAGGGGGATTAAGACTGGTTTACCTATAGGGGTAGCATTGATTGGGAAAAGGGCATCATCTAGAAGCTTATCTCTATATGAATATTAAAAAAACAATTAAATTAAATTTAAAAAATTAAAAAATAGAAAAGCAAAAGGAAAACAGAGGTATACGTATCAAGAAAGGTCAGGTTAAAAGGTTATTATGGAATTTCATGTACTAAGCATCTCATTGTGATGGTAAATAGGTTAAAAATTATTAAAATAATGAAAAGAACCAGAATGGTGGGAATGAATTAAAAACAAAAGTTGTATCTATGAAGTAGTGGTGGTTTTCCTCTTGTCTTTTGTTTTTTTGGCTGGCTTTCTGGGGGAGGGGCCTGCCACGTGGTTTTTCAGGGATTCTTGCTAGAGTTGAGTCCTGGGCTCTGAGGAAACCGGTTTTTAAGGATTTTAGTCTCTGGATGTTTTTTGTTTTGTTGTTTGTTTATTTTTTCTCTCCGTGGCAGCTTTTTTCTGTTCTTAGGAGGTTTAGAGGAAAGCAAACTGCACCCAGACTTCTTTCTCAGAGAGAAGCCTCAGTCTTTTCCCCTCTGGGTGATCCAGAGCACATAAGTTCCCCCTCTGCTGCTGGCAGAGCACGTCCCCAGTCAAGGTCTCTGGGGTCACAGGAACTCTCGCTTGTACACAAAACCATGAGAAATATTAGCCTTGGCTGTCTGGGCAGCTCCAGTCCACCAGAGAGGTCCCAAGCAGAGAAAGCGCACTGAGATTTTCATGCTGGCCATGGCTGAGAGTGCTCAGACTCTCTGGGTCCTAGAGAGGACCAGCTAGCTGGCACCTGCATGGACCTCTCTCAGGGTAGACTGTGGGTCATGACTCAGACCCTGCTCACACAGCATGCATGCAGAGTGCAAAAAGCTGTCATTCTGCCAGCTGGAATTATGGAAGGGTGGTTATAAGAGACTTCCTCACCCTCATGGGCACTGCCATCCAGAGGATCTCAGGCAGGCCGGCAGCTCAGGGACCAAGACCTGGCTTCTCACTGCACTCTCTGGCTCCTTGCTGGTCGTGGCTGTCCTGGGTCCATGGGCTTATGTCCCTGTCCCTAACCGCTCAATTCCACCAATTTCCCCTTAAGATCTTTTGCTCATTTTGAGTACTTTCAATCAGACATCAAGTTAATGCTGGTCCCCAATCACAGGGCACTCTCGTGTTGGGGTGTTACTTTCCAATGGGTCACTTCTGGTGGCTCCCTCCCCTTTTGTTTATATTCTGATATCAGTCCAATGTTCCCACTCCTCTTTACCTGTCCACTGCCATCTTCTGCCCTGGTAGAGTTTGAGAAGTGTATAATTCTAATCTCAAGCTGATTTCATGGGTGATCGGAGTTCTTTGGTAGGTAATCAGCTCACTTTAGGGTACAGGTTGAAACAAGGCCTCCTCCTACTTCTCTGCCATCTTGTCTCCTAAGTAGAATTTTTTTTATTAATATATAATGTATTATTAGCCCCAGGGGTACAGGTCTGTGAATTGCCAGGTTTACACACTTCACAGCACTCACCATAGCACATACCCTCCCCAATGTCCATAACCCCACCACCCTCTCCCTATCCCCTTCCCTGGCAACCCTCAGTTTGTTTTGTGAGAGTAAGAGTCTCTTATGTTATGTCTCCCTCCAGATCCCATCTTGTTTCTTTTATTCTTTTCCTACCCCCTAACCCCCTCATGTTGCATCTCCACTTTCTCATATCAGGGAGATCATATGATAGTTGTCTTTCTTTGATTGACTTATTTCGCTAAGCATAATACCCTCTAGTTCTATCCACATCATTGCAAATGGCAAGATTTCATTTATTTTGATGGTTGCATAGTATTCCATTATATATATATATATATATATATATATATATATATATATATCTCACATCTTTTTTTAAAAGATTTTATTTATTTGACAGAGAGAGATCACAAGTGGGTGGAGACGCAAGCAGAGAGAGAGAGAGAGAGGAGGAAGCAGGCTCCCTGCAGAGCAGAGAGCCCGTTGTGGGACTCGATCCCAGGACCCTGAGATCATGACCTGAGCTGAAGGCAGAGGCTTAACCACTGAGCCACCCAGGCGCCCCCACCACATCTTCTTTATCCATTCATCTGTTGATGGACATTGCTGCTATAAACATTCGGGTGCATGTGCCCCTTCGGATCACTACATTTGTGTCTTTAGGGTAAATACCCAGTAGTGCAATTGCTGGGTCATAGGGTAGGTCTATTTTCAACTTTTTGAGGAACCTCCGTGCTGTTTTCCGGAGTGGTTGCACCAGCTTGCATTCCCACCAACTTTGACATGTGGGTTGTGTTTTCTCTTGCCATGCTTTTCTGGATATAAAGAAGTAATGCCTCTATAAACAAGAGGTTATTTATACAACTTCTTCTCATCTTGAGTATTATAAATGAAAGATTGTGTCCCTTAACATGTCCCACTCTGTTCCCACTAGGTTACTCCCATTAGTGTGTGTGTTTCTCATATTTGAAAATTCTAGAAGGCAAATTCATCTAGTCTTTTATGCTTTTTCTTTCTCATAAATTTAATATTCATTATTTCTGTTGCTATCAAGGTATTTAAAGGGTATACATTTCACAAGGTATCTTTATAGAGGTCTTAATTAATTTGTTTAGAAAGTTTTTCTGATTTTTTTTTCATATGTGTGCAGCGTTTTTGTCTTTAAACTTGTCTTTGGGGGGCACCTGGGTGGCTCAGTGGGTTAAAGCCTCTGCCTTCAGCTCGGCTCGTGATCCCAGAGTCCTGGGATCAAGCCCCAGATTGGGCTCTCTTCTCAGCAGGGAGCCTGCTTCCTTCTCTGACTGCCTCTCTGCCTACTTGTGATCTCTGTCTGTCAAATAAATAAATAAAATCTTTAAAAAAATAAAAAAAATAAACGTCTTTGGATGTAGAGACAGGTCTAAATTTTCTCTTCAGCTCTTGTAGACTGACAACGTGATTTTGATACAAAGAAGAATTTTAAATGATCCTGTTTTCCTTTTTGTCATTGTAAATTTAAATCATATGAAAGCCCACACAGATTCTGTATGAATTATGCTTTTTATTTTCATTGATATTTTTATGCTTCTTTTTGCCTTGTTGTGTCATAATAAAAAAAGAAAGTAAAAGACTGTAGATTAAATCAATTTTCCTATAGCTGCACAATTCTGTTCAAGTACTTGATTTGGCAAGTTAACAAATTTCACTCTCTTTGGACAGAAAGACAGAAAGAATGACACACTTTTCTTTCACTTTCACTCAATTTCTAAATCCTTTATGAGAAGGGGAATAAATAATATGTGAACTGATCAACTTAATAAAAACTTACTCATTTCACTTTTTTAATAATAAAGTCATAATTTACATTACAAATGTAATCAGTGTATCACAATTCTGAAGTAGGTTTATGTTTTTCATAATACAAATAAGCCAACAGAGTGAAATCTGTCCATTCTCTAGTTTAAACTAATGGGGAAAGTTACATATTATATATAATTTCTGAGTTTACTTTATATATATGTACATATATGAATATTATACATATATGCACACATATACATAATATGTATGTTATAGATCATGTCATATATATGCATATAATATGTTATAAACTTGGAAATATACATATATACACATGATATACAACATATATATTATGTGTGTATGTATGTACACACATTGTTTGAAAATACAGAAATAAAGTATATTTCATGTTTCATGGGAACATATATTATGATAATTTTTTTAAAGGTGAGGTGAATGATAATTCAAGAAAACTAGGGAGTGCCGGTAACATTTCAGTTGGGCTTTTATGTATAAGCAGAAGTTTACAAGATACACATAGACTCCAGAGTGAAACAATCTGTGCATGAAAATTGATTTGATACCATGGTTGAAGAAGAGCAAAGTAGATAGAACATAAGATCTTGGATTCATTCAAAAGATGTTTGGAAAGAATGAAAAACCACGGTGACTTGAGTATGTCAGCTTCTTACAGAATTCTGTGTCTGTTACTATTCCTTATGGCATTTTTAAAAAACAACCCAGTACTTAAGAACAAATAATCTGTGAGCTAAGAATAGCCCACTAGTGTTATACCTACAGTCATATATTTTCTGAAACAAGAACATTTCTCATTAGCAATGTTCTCAAGGCCCCTCTCACATCTTTGTTTCTCAAGGTATAGATAATGGGGTTTAAGAGTGGGGTGAGTATGGTGTAGAAAAGAGAGACAAATTTTCCCTGTTTTTTTGAGCTACTTTTGGCTGGATGAAGGTACATAAAGATGATGGTTCCATAGAAAATAATGACCACAATCAGGTGGGAAGAACAAGTCCCAAGGGCCTTCCAGCACCCTTTTGCTGATTTTATCCTCAGCACGGCTTTTGTTATAAAGCCATAGGAGACTAAGATGAGTGACACAGGTACAATTAGAAAAATTACACTAGCCACAAAGAGTTCTATTTCATTGAAAGTTGTGCTCACACAGGCCAGCTTAATGAGCACAGGAACCTCACAGAAAATGTGGTCCAGTTTGCGATGACCACAAAGGGGCAGTTGAACAGTAAGGGAGCATTGAATTAAGGAGGTGATGAGTCCACTGAGCCATGCTACACTGGCCAGGGATGCACAGAGCTGAGGATGCATTATAGTTGTGTACTGCAGAGGCCGGCAGACAGCAGCATATCGGTCATAAGCCATGACTGCTAGGAAAATACACTCAGAGGAGCCCAACCCCGTGGCCACATAGAGCTGGGCCACACATCCACCATAGCTCATGTTTTTTTCTTTCTTATTCATGGTAACCAGCAACTGTGGGGCAACACTGGTGGTAAAGCAAATGTCCACACAAGAGAGATTGCTGAGGAAAAAGTACATTGGGGTGTGGAGTTTGGGGGCTAAACAAGATACCAAAATGATGGCAGTGTTCCCCAGAATGTTCAAGACGTAGAAAAGCAAAATTATGACAAAAAGGATCCTTTCTAGTTGGGGCTCATCTGAAAACCCCAGAAGAAGAAATCCCTTTTCAGAACTGTTGTTGTTTTCCTCCTTTGTCCTGTAGAGTTCAATTTATAAAAGGATTAATATTCTAGGGAAAAACGATGATAAGGTGAACAATGGTAAACTGTGGTGTTTATCTAACATCCTTTTATAACATTCATATTGTAAAGACTGATAGTAATTTTCTCAATGTGTGTTATTTGATGGAAAATGCCTCCTCCTTCTGTTTCCTTGAGCACATATCCCTCTTTCAAATGGCTACAGCACTAATGAAAACACCATCACAATACTTTCTCTTGGAAACAGGCTTCATGCAATGAACAGCAAGCTGGAAAAAGCAGATGAATGAATTAATGATATAGAAGACAAAATGGAAAATAATGAAGCTGAACAAAAGAGTGACAGAGGAATTCTGCAACATGAGAATAGACTTAAGGAATTCAGTGACTCCCTAAAACATAGTAATACTCATATTATAGGAGTCCCAGAAGAAGAAGAAGAGAGAAAAAGGGCAGAGAATTTAAGTAAAGAAATGAGATGAAAACTTCCTTAATCTGGGGAAGGAAACAGACATCCAGATCCAAGAGGCATAGAGAATTCCCATCAAAATCAACAAAACCAGGCCAACACCAAGACATATTGCAATTAAATTTGCAAAATATTCTGCTAAAGAAAAAAAAATCTTATAAGCAACAAGAAAAAAGAAGTCCTAACTTACAAGGGAAGCTGGAGATTTCTCAACAGAAGTTTAGGAAGCCACAAGACAGTGGCATCAGATACTCAAAGTGCAGAATGGGAAAAATCTGCATCCAAGAGTATTCTATACAGCAAGGATATCATTCAGATAGAAGGAGAGATAGAGTTACCAAAACAATTGAGCCCTACATCAGGCTCCCTTCTCAGTGGATAGTCTGCTTCTTCTCCCCCTACTTGTGTTCTCTCTCATTCTCACTCACTCACTGTGTCAAATAAAAATTAAAATAAACAAATAAATAAATAATAAATAAGTGCGTTACCCAAACAAAAAACAAATGATGAGTATTAATTTTTGAAATATTTCAATGCTGTTTATAGTCACCTAGTATTTATTATTTTTGCTTATAATTTATTTTGAACACATTATGTTTTAGTACATAATATTTGAAAAATAAGATATATAAATTTTTTTTTAAATTTTATTTTTTATAAACATATAATATATTTTTATCCCCAGGGGTACAGGTCTGTGAATCGCCAGGTTTACACACTTCACAGCACTCACCATAGCACATACCCTCCCCAATGTCCATGACCCCAACCCCCCCTCTCCCAATCCCCCTCCCCCCAGCAACCCTCAGTTTGTTTTGTGAGATTAAGAGTCACTTATGGTTTGTCTCCCTCCCAATCCCATCTTGTTTCATTTACTCTTCTCCTACCCCCTTAACCCCCCATGTTGCATCTCCTCTCCCTCATATCAGGGAGATCATATGATAGTTGTCTTTCTCCGATTGACTTATTTTGCTAAGCATGATACCCTCTAGTTCCATCCACGTCGTCGCAAATGGCAAGATTTCATTTCTTTTGATGGCTGCATAGTATTCCATTGTGTATATATACCACATCTTCTTTATCCATTCGTCTGTTGATGGACATCTAGGTTCTTTCCATAGTTTGGCTATTGTAGACATTGCTGCTATTTAAAAAATTTATATATCTATAAACCCGAATGTTTATAGATATATAAATTTTTAAAATAACATTAATTTATACTATCTTGATCCAAATATCATTGTTAACTGCCAAGTACACTAGAAGAAACAACTTGTTTTAGCAATTGTTTTGTTAAATGTAATTGAAGTTGATTAGTATTTATTACCATAAATGATAACATTGTAAAAAAATACAATTACTTATACTTTATTTACTTTAAAGTTTTATTTATTTACTTTAAAGTTTTCCCCAATAGGACTAGTTGACAAAATGTATGACATTAAGCTTGCCAATCTTATGTATGTACTATAATCAATGTTTCTTCCTGACATGACTGAAAGCTATTCATGTCAACTTACCATGAACAAATTATATTTTATTATTTTTAGCTTCTAATGTAATTTTTGAAAATATTGCTTTAATATTTATTTTTAAGGAAGTTGTTTGTTATTTGCATTTATTATTTTTTCTATGTATTTGTATATTTTGTTAATTTTTAAGTGATATGTTTGAATATTAAAATTATTTATGCAGGAAAATAATTCACCTCCTGTTTTCTTTTTATGCAAATATTTTATTTTAAGATGTAATCAAATATCTTGATCAATATTCAGACTACTATCAAAGTTATATTGCCAAATATTATTCCATATCTATAATTGTGTGCATGCATAAAATTACATCATAATCCAAGTGAAAATCAATGAGAAAATTTAGTTAAAATGAAGACTTACACATTTAGCCAAAGCTGGTCAATGGACATTAGGGGCTTAACATTTGATGCATGGCATCATTAAGATCAAAGCTATAGACTTTCATGAAAAGAGGAGAAAATGGAACTCAAAATGAAACCTACTCTAAATCTGGTGCTCTCAATAACAAATAGCATGGAAGATGAGGGGAGATGGAGAGGAGAAGGGAGTTGAGGGAAATTGGAGGGGGAGGTGAACCATGAGAGACTATGGACTCTGAAAAACAATCTGAGGGTTTTGAAGGGGCGGGGGTTGGGAGTTTGGGGGAACCAGGTGGTGGGTATTGGAGAGGGCATGGATTGCATGGAGCACTGGGTGTGGTGCAAAAACAATGAATACTGTTATGCTGAAAAAAAATTAAAAAAAATAAATTAAAAAAAGAGTTTATTTGAAAAAAAGAAGAAATGTTTATTTGTATATATCTTTGTTAATCAAGATGAAATGATAAAATGTTAAACCTATATAGGTCCTCTTACTCAAATTATGCTTGATTCCTTGTGATTTGTAATACTACTGAAATTATATATATGTTCTATTTATCTATTCATAAATATATAACTTATAAAGTATATGTTATAAACTTATTATATATACTTTACACATAAAGTATATATAATAAGTATATATATGCTTATAAGTATATATAAGTATAAAATATGTATACTTTATATTTATGAATATATGTACAATGTGTCATACATATAAATTATATTTTATATATTTATGAATATATAAATATAACACATGTAATTTAAACATTATATATGTATTATATATTATATATTTTGAATACAAATATATATAAAATATATAATAAAGAGACGTTTGTGTATAACATATAAAGTTCATAGGATACTGTCTTATTACAGCAATATAGAAATTTATCTGAGTTCAGAACTGTGTAACATAATTTTCCTTCTTAAGGTAAGGCACAAATAGTAAAAAATCCCCCTGTGTTTGAGTAGCTATCAAAAAAAAAGTTTTTATTTGAGATAGAATAATTTAGAGGAAAAAGGGAAAAAAATCTTTGATCTTACAGGCATTTTGTTCATGGCTTATCATATTAGCTATTAGTTTTGCTAATAAAATGAGGGATATCCATACTAACTAATCATATACTCAGAAAATGTTTTCTTTTAATTATATACATATACACATATGTGTGGGTGTATACGTATGTATTTTTTCAATGTTTCCTTGTCATATGCACTACCTCTCTCTCCCAGTCACCATCATTTTCTACTATTTGGAACTCTGCAGAAGTACCCTAATGAAAATCTTTTGTACCCTTTTTAAAAAAGTATTACTCTATGCTGGCTGACTGAACATAATAAAGAAAAGTATTTCTTTTTAAATTATTTTTTAAAGACTTTATTTATTTATTTGACAGAGAGAGAGATCACAAGTAGGCAGGGAGGCAGGCAGAGAGAGAGAGGAAGGGAAGCAGGCTCCCCGCGGAGCAGAGAGCCCGATGTGGGGCTCGATCCCAGGACGCTGGGATCATGACCTGAGCTGAAGGCAGAGGCTTTAACCCGCTGAGCCACCCAGGTGCCCCTCTTTTTAAATTCTTATTTCATTTATTTTATTTATTGATTTGCAGAAAGACAGAGAACACACAAGCAGTGTGAACATCAGGCAAAGGGAGAGGGAGAAGCAGCTTTCCTGCTAAAAAGAGAGTGTGATACAGGGCTCAATCCTAGGACCCTGAGATCATGACCTGAGTTGAAGGCAGATGCGTAACTTATTGAGACACCAAGGTGTCCCCAAATCTCAATCAGCAGCTTCTTCACAGAGGCAAACAGTAAAACTTTTCTAATATAAGTAAGGAAGTTATGGGTGCTAGCACACAACTTTAATTAATTTTATAATCTTATTCTATTTTAATTTTTAAATATATACCAAACATTCAGGACAAGGAGTAACAAAAGAAAGTACAAATGACATCTTCATTATAATCAGGAGACAAAGAAAACCAACCAAATGCAAATGTCATGTAATAGAGAAAAAAAGGTACTGTGATTCATAAAAATTTGTGCTGAAAACCAAAAATGGGAACAGAAGGTCCTGAAAAGAAGAAGAGCAACATTCAAGGTCACTGATAGAAGCAGCACTCCAAAAATATCAGAAAATATTTTTCCTTATAAGAAGAGTTTTTTTTTCCATTAATGTGAATACCTGTGCAGAAGTCTGATAGGCAAAATGCAAAGAGAAATCAGAAGATACATCAAAAGAAAGGCTTGGAGAGAGCCTGGGAAGGAGATGGTGGAGCTAAGAGGAAGGATTGTCAAAACTGAGTAGATCACCATACCAGTCATGGCCAGGGATAATAAAGTAATAAGAAGTGAGACATGACTTTTATTCAACATAATACTGGCAGTCTTAGGCACAGCAATCAAACAAGAAAAAAATTAAAGGTATCCACATTAGTAAGGAAAAAGTTAAACTGTCACTATTTGCAGATGATATGATATTATATATAGAAAAATCCAAAAAAAAAAAAAAAGCTACTGGAAATGACAAATGAATTCAGTGAATTTGCAGGAAACAAAATTAATACCCAGAAAATGATAGTGGTTCTACACACCAATATCAAAGTAGCAGAAAGAGAAATTAAGAAAAGAACTCAATTTATAACAGCACCAAAAATAATAGAATACCTAAAACAAATAACCAAGACAGTGAAAGACCTGTACTCTGAAAACTATAAAGCACTGGTAAAAGAAATCAAATATGACATAAGTAAATGGAAAGAAATTCCATGCTCATAGACTGGAAGAATTAATATTGTTAAAATGTCCATATTGCCTAAAGGACATTATAAGTTCACAGCAATCCCTATCAAAATACCAACATTTTTCAGAAACTAGAACAAATAAAACTAAACTTTGTATGGAAACAAAAAGACCACGAATAGTCAAAACAATCTTTTTTTAAAAATATTTTATTCATTCGACAGAGAGAGAGATCACAAGTAGGCAGAGAGGCAGGCAGAGAGAGAGGGGGGGAAGCAGGATCCCCGCTGAGCAGAGAGCCCAATGTGGGGCTCAATCCCAGGACCTTGAGATCATGACCTGAGCCGAAGGCAGCAGCTTAATTCACTGAGCCACCCAGGCACCCATAGTCAAAACAATCTTGAGGAAGAAAAACAAAGCTGGAGATATCTTAAGTTCACAAGTCAGTTTATACTACAAAAGTATAGTAATCAATACAGTATGGTGCTGCATAAAGAATGGACACATACATCAATGGCACAGAATAAAGAGCCCAGAGGTAAACCTGCAATTATATAGTTAGTTATTCTATGACCAAAGGAGACAAGAATATACAATCAGAAAAAGACTCTTCAATAAACGGTCTGGGAAAACTGGAAAGCTATATGCAAAATAATGAAACTGGACCACTTTCTACTACCATACAAAAATAACCTCAAAATAGATTAAATATGTGAGATCTGAATAGATTAAATGTGAGACCTAAAATCATAAAAATCCTAGAAGAAGAAATAGGCAGTAATTTCCTTGAAATTGGTCACAACATTTTTCTAGATAAGTCTCCTGAGGCAAGGTAAGCAGAAGCAAAAATGAACTAGTGAGACTACATCAAAATGAAAAGCTTTTTTTAAATTAAATTTTATTTTTTTCCCAGTGTTCCAAGATTCATTGTTTATGCACCACACCCAGTGCTCCATGGAATATGTGTCCACCATAATACCCACCACAGGTTCACCCAGCTCCCATAATGAAAAGCTTTTGCACAGCAACGGAAACTAACAAAACAAAACAAAAAAGCAACCTATTGAATAGAAGATATTTGCAAATGGTATATCTCATAGGGAATTAATATCCAAATTATGTAAAGAACTTATACAACTCAACACCACAAAACAATCTGATTAAAAAATGGGCAGAGAACCTGAATAGATATTTTTCTGAAGAAGACATACAGATGACCAATAGACATATACAAAGATGCTCCACATTATTAATCATCCCGAAATGAAAATCAAAACCACAGTTAGCTATCACCTCAAACCAGTCAAAATGGCTAGTGTTAAACAGAGAACAAACAACAAGTGTTGTTTGTTGTAAAAGGAATCCTTGTACACCACTGATAGTAATGCAAATGGGTGTAGCCAGTATGGAAAACAGTGTGCTTAACGCAACATTATTTCAAATAGCCAAGATACAGAAGCAAACTAAGTGTCCATCAATAGAGACATGGGTACGGATGATATGGCACACACACACACACAGACACACACACACACGGGAATACTATGCAGCCATAAAAAGAAGAAATCATGTCATTTGCATCAGCACAAATAAACCTGGAGGGCATTATGGTAAATGAAATAACTCAAACTGAGAAAGACTAATACCATACAATTTCACTCATATGTGGGTGTACTCTAAAATAAATTAATAAACAATAAATTATTAAACAAACAAACAAAAAACTCAGAATCAGACCTTAATACAGAGAAGAAAGAAACATAGTTACCAGAAGGCAAGGACATAAGGAATTGGCAAAGTGAGTGAAGAAGAATGGGAGATAAACGGTCTTCCAGTTGTGAAATGAGTAAGACATGGATAAAAGGGACAGCATAAGGAATATAGTCAATGATATTGTAATAACATTGTAAAATGACAGTAGTTATATTTGTGGTCAGTATGGTATAATGTATAAATCTGTGGAATCACTATATTTTACACATGAAACCAATGTAATTTAGTGTGTAAACTACACTTAAATTTAAGAACAAGAAATTAGAAAGACATAAGACATCGAGAAAATTATGGGAGTGAATATGACAAAGCAGTAGAACTTGAGAAATGTGATTCCCCCATGACAGCAACTTCATGGAATCTAACTGGTAATAATGGTAAAAACAAATTAAATCTTTAAATAATAACATATGAAAATGCATTTTCTTACCAAAAATACTATAGAGAAAAGGAAACAACAACAAAAAATAATTAGCAAACTTTTTAGGAGAGCAAATAGATTGATCTGAAATTTGTTGTCACAAGCCAGATTTAAATCCTAATACAATACCGAAACTTTATTTACAATTAGAAAAACATTTCTTAATAAAGTAGTTTTGACAGTGAGAAAACATCATGAGGCTGAAATACAAGAGTCAGAGATTTGATGACTTGTCAAGAAGAGGTCATTGCCAGAGAACAGAGAAATGTAAAATGGGAATTAGCTTGAGTCAGGAAAGAATTTGAAAAAAATAATGAAGATTAAACTGAATGGTTGCTTCATGGTTAATATTTGGCAGTAAAAAAAAATCTAGGGTTAATAAATCAAGTAGTGAAAGATGAAGCATATTTAAAGATAGAGAGTAACAAACACTAGGAAATATGAGCTAGGATTGGATAATAAAAAAAGAGAAAAGATATTTGAAAGGTATTTTATCTTGTTTATATTAGGGAACCAGTACACATCGCATAAAGAGAAATAAAACAAAGGGCATGTTACTCTTTATAAAGTATAATTTATACCTTATGAATGTGTTGTTAAAAGAAAACTGAACGAATATATAAAATTGGTTATATAGACATAGACCCCATAGTAAAAAAAAGTCTTTAAAATAAAGCAATAAAATGATATAGATTAGTAAAAAATGCAAGATAATACAATATAAATTTATTAGATATATCAATAAGTATCATTGGGTTTAACATACTTAGTAAAGGGAAAATATTACTATTCTCTCTCTCTGGCAGTCTCTTTCACCAGATAAATTGTGGCCTCTTTTTTTTTTTTTTTCAATTCATTTAGGTCTCTTCTCCATTATTTGATTATTAGAGAAGTCTTATTTTATAAGTTAATGTTAAATTGTCATATGCTCCTTACCCTGTTTTATTTTTATTCACGTTAATCATTTCTCATATTTTTATCATGACTTTATTATCTCTTCTCCATAATAGGATGTAAATATAAGAATTGTGACATTTTACCTATTTTTATCACTTGTATTTCCCCAATTTTTGACACAATGCCCACACCAGTGTAGAAGTTCAAAAATAATTTTTTAAAGGGATATACAAAATCATTTAGAAGTGACATCAGCAAGGTGATGGAATAGTTGACATCAGAGTTTAGTCTCCCTTACAGAAATATGAATTAGCAACTATCCACAGACAACAACACATCCATAAAAAACTCAAAACCCAGGAGTGAGACTGAAACAGCCCCCTAAAGCATGCAAACCAAAACCATCTACACTAGATAGAAGAGTAGAAGTTTAACTTTGTGCCATTCCTCCCCAGTAAACACTACTGTTTGGCCTATGATTTCTATAGTCAAGAAAAGAGATTTCAAGGCAGACATTAAACTTCCTTGGAATTCTGGAGCATTTGTCAGCAGCCCCATTTCTTTCTCATGTCATGGAGAATGCTGAGGAAATTGGAAGGGTTAGATCACCTAGGATCTCCCTTGCACAAAAAAAAAAAAAAAAAAGTGTAAAAAAGCCTCACAAGCTGGTGCATATGCATTTGTGATAAAACCATCTCCTTGCCGGCAACCTTACCTGACCAAAAAACCCAGCCAGCAGCTACAACCATTGTATATGGGATATATACAATCCCATATATGGCCAATGAGCACAATCAGCAGTTCTGTCTGACTAAGGTCCTTAATCAGTGGTCCTGTCCATTTGTGGCTCCAAGCCTTGTGACCCTCTTTGACTACAGAGGAGAGAGGACAACACTATTTATTCCAGTCTGTAGTACCACCCAAATGTGGGACATAGCCTGAAACCTCATTTTACCTGGGACCACCAATCACAGCCAGTGGACCTACCTGATCATTTAGTCCATCTGTAGCTATGTTCAAATGTAGACTTTCTGAAAACATAGCCCAGCCAGTGACATCACCTATTAAGGGAGTAAAACCTGGGATATTGCCTGACCAGGGATGATTACAGAGTCCAGGCTGTGGCTCAGTATGATCACAGAATTTAGCCAGTCACACTGCTTCTTCACAGAGCTCAGCCTGAGATCCCAAGAACTTACAGAATGTAGCCAGTGGCATTGCCTGGGCAAGAATCACAGCATACATCCCTGTGTGTCCAGGGAGCCCAGTCAGTGGTCCCGCCTGAGTGTAAAGCCCAGCCAACTACTATGCTGTACTATAGAGTCTAACTGGAAAGCCCACCTGACTAGCCAGTGATCTCTCCCATTCAGAGGGCCTAGCCATAAACCCTGGTAGTGGAAGTGCCAGATCACAGAGCCCAGCCAGCTGATCTGCTGAACCATAATTTAGATAGAGATCTTAGCTAATCTCAAGGTTCACTGTCTTCACCAAACCAGAGACTTCAGTAGAATGCCCCTCTTCCCCATGTATACTAGAAGTTAGCCTGACTGGAACACCAGTTTGAGATGACTGGTAAAGATCATTTTCTGTCAAAATGAACATGTGAATCATGTAACAAATGGCCACTTTCTCAAATGTGCAGACACCAACATAAAGATGCAAGGATCTTGAAGACAATGGGGAACACGACACTACTAATGGAAACCAACACAGCTTCAATAACACATCCTAAAGAAAGATCTATGAACTGATTGACAAAGAATTCATAATAATTCTTTTAAATAAGTTCAGTACATTAAAGAAAACCCAGATAAAGGACTAAATTAAATTAGGAAAATAGTAATAAATGAACAAAATGAGATGTTTAACAAAGAAAAAGAGACCATAAACAAAAACAAAAAGAAATATATAACTAGGGAAGAGACAAGATGGCGGGGAAGTAGGAGGAGGCGCCTTTCAACCTGTACCCTAAAGTGAGCTGATTACCTACTAAAGAATTCCCATCACCCATGAAAACAGCCTGAGACCACAATTATACACGTCTGGATCTCTACAGGGGCAGAAGACGCCAGTGGGCAGGTAAAGCGGAGTGGGAACTTCGGACAGATATCAGAAGTGGGGGAGGGAGCCACCAGAGGCAACCAGTTGGAAAGTAATACCCCAATCTGAGGGCGCACTGCGTCTGGGGACAAGCATTAACTTGGAGTCTGGTTGAAAGCACTCAAAGAGAGCAAAGGATTGCGGGGGGGGGGGAATTGCGGGAATCAGGGCGGCTAGGGACAGGGGCTTAAGTCCCCACACCCAGGACAGCCTCCCCTGGCGCTGAGCCAGAGAGAGTGTGGCGGAGAAACCAGGTCTTGGTCCTGAGCCTCCCAGCGTGCCCCAGATCGCATGGGGTCTGGCTTCTGTGAGGGGCTGGGAGCCTCGCCAGAAGGCAGAGTCTCCAGAGCCAGAAGGCAGAGGCTCCAGAGCCAGAGGGCAGGTGATACAGAGCCTGAGACATGACATCCCCGCCCCGTCCCGCGCTCTTGGACCCGCGCCATTCCACCAGAGCCTGAGATGCACACGCACCCCACATAATCCCCTGAGAGAGGTGCGCACAAGCCGAGCGCTCTTAGACCCAGAAAGACCAGGCACTCCCAGCCCGGGCCAGCAGGAAAATCTCAGCATGCGATCACTGCTTGGAACTTCTGTGGCAGTCTGGAGCTGCCCAGACAGGCGCCACTGCTGTGGTTTTGGGTACAAACAGAAAATCCTGCATCCCCAGGGACCGCGACTCGGAACCTGCTCTGCCAGCAGCCAAGGGGGAATTTATTTGGGCTCTGCAGCCAGACTGAGGCTTCTCTCTCAGAGGGAGGTCAGAGTGCAGTTCGCTCTCCTCTAAACCAACAGAAATCATCAAAAGCAGTCAAGGCAAGGAAAAAAAAAAGTGAACAAACGTAAAAACCTCCAAAGAACAAAAGCCTGAAAAAACCAGTTTCCTCAGAGCCCACCCCCTTGAGGGGGGCAGGAGGACTTAACTCAGGGAACATCATTGACTGAAAACCCACGTGGCAGGCCCCTCCCCCAGAAAACCAACCAGGAAAGAAAAAAAAAATAAAAGACAAGAAAACAACCACCACTACTTCATAGGCCAACTTTTATTTTTAACTCATTCCCACTATTCTGGCTCATTTTTTTTTATATAGATAATTTTTTAACCTATTTACCATCACAGTGAGATGTCCAGTACATCAAACTCCATAATAACCTTCTAACCTGAACTTTTTGATTCATACACCTGTGTTTTTCTTTTGCATTTCTATTTATTTATTTATTTTTTTAATTTTAGTTTAGTTTAGTCTAGTTTATTCCTTTTTTATTTTTATTTTCTAATACTCATATAGAGTTAAACTTCAAGGTAATCCCCTTTCCCCAATCAATGCTACCCCTATAGGTAAACCAATTTTTAACCCCCCTTTATCTTAGGAAAGTTGAGTCCTTTAACAGAGATATCAAGATACATCCAGGAAGAATCAAAACAACCTTCCTCGCCCACACTGAGAATTTATAACCACTCTCCCATCTTTTTCTTCCACCAGTGTTTCTGTGTTTTTGTGTTTGTCCAGAGAGTATATAAATCTTACACTTGGGGTTCTTTTTGATGAGGTTCTTCCTTTATTTGCTTATAAATAAATAAATATAAATATATATATATATATTTTTTTTTTTCCCTCTCTTGTCATATACTTTTATCAGTCTTTTTGTTTGTCTGTTTTTGTTTGTATACTTCCTAAATCTTACCTTGGGGCCCATTTGGGCTGAACCTTCTCTTTTATCTTCCCTTTTTTTCCTGTCTTTCTCTCTCTCTCTCTTTTTTTCTTTTTCTTTTCTCTTTTCTCTCGTTTGGGTGGGGGATCCTGATTGCTCAGAAGCGTTCCAGGGTGCACCTTGACTGCACCACGGTTGATACATCCAGCTACATCCATTCAGTCAACTCTCACCAAAATGACTAGGAGGAGGAATGCCCAACAGAAGAAAAATACAGAGGATGGGACTTCTGCAACAGAGCTAATGGCTATCAACATAGACAATATGTCGGAAAGAGAATTCTGGCTAACAATTATCCAAGGAATAGCTAGGTTGGAGAAAGCCATAGATGACCAAACGGAATTGATTAGGGCCGAACTGAAAGCGACCAGGGAAAATGTTCACAATGTTAGGGCTGAGCTGAAAGCTCTCAATGAGTTCCAATCTAATCTAAATTCTCTCAAAGCTAGGGTAACTGAAACAGAAGATAGAATTAGTGATCTGGAGGACAAACAGATAGAGAGAAAGGATCAAGAGGAAGCCTGGAACAAACAGCTTAGAAACCACGAAAACTGAATCAGGGAAATAAATGATGCCATGAAACATTCCAACGTCAGAATCATTGGAATCCCTGAAGGGGAGGAGAAATAAAGAAGTCTAGAAGATATAGTGGAACAAGTTCTTCATGAAAATTTTCCCAATCTCATGAATGGAACCAGCGTTCATGTACTAGAGGCCAAACGGTCTCCACCCAAGATTATAGATTACAGAAAAACATCAAGGTAACTGATAGTCAAATTGAGGAATCATAATTGTAGGTATAATCTCTTGAAAGCTGCTAGGACAAAGAGGAGCCTTACTTACAGAGAAAAGCCCATCAGAATAAAGTCAGACCTGTCAACAGAAACCTGGCAAGCCAGAAAGGGCTGGCAAGATATATTCAGGGCACTCAATGAGAAGAACATGCAGCCAAGAATACTTTATCCAGCAAACTGACATTCAAAATGGATGGAGAGATAAAGAGTTTCCAAGACCGGCAAGGCTTAAAAGACAATGCAGCCACCAAGCCAACACTGCAGGAAATATTAAGGGGGGGATCTATAAAAGAGGAAAAATCCTAAGAATAGCATTGAACAGAAATATAGAGACAATCTACAGGAAGAAAGACTTCAAAGGTAACACGATGTCAATAAAAACGTATCTATCAATAATCACTCTCAATGTGAATTGCCTATGCACCCATAAAACGGCACAGGGTTGCAGATTGGATAAAATGACAGGACCCATCCATATGTTGTCTACAAGAGACCCATTTTGAACCTAAAGATACACCCAGACTGAAAGTGAAGGGATGGAGAAGCATCTTTCATGCCAATGGGCCTCAAAAGAAGGCTGGGGTAGCGATTCTCATATCAGATAAATTAGATTTTAAACTAAAGACTGTAGTCAGAGGTACAGAAGGACACTACATCATTCTTAAAGGGACTATCCACCAAGATGATCTAACAATTGTAAATATCTATGCCCCCAATATGGGAGCAGCCAATTACATAAGAAAACTGTTAATCAAGATAAAGAGTCATATTGATATGAATATATTAATAGTAGGAGATCTTAACATGCCTCTCTCAGTAATAGGCAGATCATCGAAGCAGAAAATCAATAAAGAAACAAGAGCATTGAATGACACATTGAACCAGATGGACCTCATAGATATATACAGAACATTCCACCCTAAAACAATAGAATACTCATTCTTCTCAAGTGCACGTTGAACCTTCTCAAGAATAGACCACATACTGGGTCACAAATTTAGGACTCAACCGATACCAAAAGGCTGAGATTATTCCCTGCACATTCTCAGATCACAATGCTTTGAAACTGGAGCTCAATCACAAGGAAAAGTTTGGAAGGAACTCAGACACCTGGAAGCTAAAGACCACCTTGCTTAAGAATGCTTGGATCAACCAGGAGAGCAAAGAAGAACTGAAACAATTCATGGAAACCAATGAGAATGAAGACACTTTGGTCCAAAACCTATGGGATACAGCAAAGGCAGTCCTAAGGGGAAAATACATAGCCATCCAAGCCTCCCTCAAAAATATTGAAAAATCCAGAATACACCAGCTGTCTCTACACCTTAAAGAACTGGAGAATCAACAACAAATCAAACCAACTCCACACATAAGAAGGGAAATAATCAAGATTAGAGCTGAGATCAATGAGGTAGAAACCAGAGATACTGTAGAATGTATCAATGAAAGTAGCAGCTGGTTTTTTGAAAGAATTAATAAGATCGATAAACTATTGGCCACACTAATCCAAAAGAAGAGAGAGAAAGTCCAAATTCATAAAATTATGAATGAAAAGGGAGAGATCACAACTAACACCAAGGAAGTAGAAACAATCATGAGAAGTTATTATCAACAGTTATATTCTAATAAGCTAAGCAACCTAGATGAAATGGATGCATTCCTGGAAAACTATAAACTCCCAGAATTGAACCAGGTATAAATTGACAACCTGAAAAGAACAATATCTAGTAACGAGATTGAAGCAGTGATCAAAAACCTCCCAAAAAACAAGAGCCCAGGACCTGATGGATTCCCTGGGGAATTCTACCAAACTTTCAAATAAGAAATAACACCTATTCTCCTGTAGCTGTTTCAAAAATTTAAGCAGAAGGGAAACTTCCAGACTCTTTTATGAAGCCAGCATTACCCTGAACCCCAAAACAGGCAAAGACCCTACCAAAAAGGAGAACTTCAGACCAATATTCCTGATGAATATGGATGCTAAGATTCTCAACAAGATCCTAGCAAACAGGATCCAACAACACATTAAAAAGATTATCCACCATGACGAGGTGGGATTCATCCGTGGGCAACAAGGATGGTTCAACATTCGCAAATCAATCATGTGATAGAACAAATTAATAGGAGAAGAGAGAAGAACCACATGGTCTTCTCAATTGATGCAGAAAAAGCATTTGACAAAATCCAGCATCAGTTCCTGATTAAAATGCTTCAAAGTATAGGGATAGAGGGAACATTCCTGAACTTCATCAAATCTATCTATGAGAGACCCTTAGCAAATATCATCCTCAAAGGGAAAAAGCTCACAGCCTTCCCATTGAGATCAGGAACACGACAAGGATGCCCACTCTCACCACTCTTCTTCAACTTAGTATTAGAATTCCTAGCAACAGCAATCAGACAACAAAGAGAAATAAAAGGTATCCAAATTGGCAATGAAGAAGTCAAACTCTCTCTCTTCACAGATGACATGATTCTTTATATGGAAAACCTAAAAGACTCCACCCCCAAACTACTAGAACTCATACAGCAATTCAGCAACATGGCAGGATACAAAGTCAACGCACAGAAATCAGTGGCTTTCTTATACACTAACAATGAAAATACAGAAAGGGAAATTAGAGAATTGATTTCATTTACTATAGCACCAAGAAACATAAGATACCTGAGAATAAACTTTACCAAAGAGGTAAAGGAACTGTACTTGAGGAACTACAGAACACTCATGAAAGAAATTGAAGAAGACACAAAAAGATGGAAGACCATGCCATGCTCATGGATTGGAAGAATAAACATTGTTCAAATGTCTATACTGCCTAGAGCAATCTATACTTTTAATGTCATTCCGATCAAAATTCCACCGGTATTTTTTAAAGAGCTGCAGCAAATAATCCTAAAATTTTAATGGAATCAGAAGAGACCCCGAATCACTAAGGAAATGTTGAAAAAAAAAATTGGGGGCGTCACGTTACCTGATTTCAAGCTTTACTACAAAGCTGTGATCACCAAGACAGCATGGTACTGGCATAAAAATGGAAACATAGACCTGTGGAACAGAGTAGAGGGCCCAGATATCGACCTTCAACTCTATGGTCAAATAACCCTCGATAAAACAGGAAGAAATATCGAGTGGAAAAAAGACAGTCTCTTCAATAAATGGTGCTGGGAAAACTGGACAGCTATATGTAGAAGAATGAAACTCGACCATTCTCTTACACCGTACACAAAGAGAAACTCAAAATTGATAAAAGACCTCAACATGGGACAGGAATCCATCAGAATCCTAGAGGAGAACATAGGCAGTAACCTCTTCGATTTCAGCGACAGCAACTTCTTTCAAGATATGTCTCCAAAAAAAAAAAAAAGGAAACAAAAGCGAAAATGAACTTTTCGGACTTCATCAAGATCAAAAGCTTCTGCACAGCAAAGGAAACAGTCAACAAAACAAAGAGGCAACCCCCGGAATGGGAGAAGATATTTGCAAATGACAGTACAGATAAAAGGTTGATACCCAGGATCTATAAAGAACTCCTCAAACTCAACACACACAAAACAGATAATCATATCATAAAATGGGCAGAAGACAGGAACAGAAACTTCTCCAATGATGACATACAAATGGCTATCAGACACCTGAGAAAATGTTCATCATCACTAGCCATCAGGGAGATTCAAATGAAAACCACATTGAGATACCACCTTACACCACTTAGAATGGCCAAAATTAGCAAGACAGGAAACAACATGTGTTGGAGAGGATGTGGAGAAAGGGGAACTCTCTTTCACTGTTGGTGGGAATGCAAGTTGGTGCAGCCACTTTGGAAAACAGTGTGGAGATTCCTCAAGAAATTGAAAATAGAGCTTCCCTAGGACCCTGCCATTGCACTACTGGGTATTTACCCCAAAGATACAGATGTAGTGAGAAGAAGGGCCATCTGTATCCCAATGTTTATAGCAGCAATGGACATGGTCTCCAAACTGTGTATAGAACCAACATGCCCTTCAACAGACGAATGGATAAGGAAGATGTGGTCCATATACACTATGGAGTATTATGCCTCCATCAGAAAGGATGAATACCCAACTTTTGTGGCAACATGGATGGGACTGGAAGAGATTATGCTGAGTGAAATAAGTCAAGCAGAGAGAGTCAATTATCATATGGTTTCACTTATTTGTGGAGCATAGCAAATAACATGGAGGACAAGGGGAGATGGAGAGGAGAAGGGAGTTGAGGGAAATTGGAATGAGAGGTGAACCATGAGAGATTATGGACTCTGAAAGACAATCTGAGGGTTTTGAACAGTGGGGGTTGTGAGGTTGGGGACCCAGGTGGTGGGTATTAGAGAGGGCATGGATTGCATGGAGCACTGGGTGTTGTGCAAAAATAATGAATACTGTTACGCTGAAAAGAAATAAAAAATTTAAAAAAATATTGGCAAAGTTGATAATCATTTAGAAAAGCAGAATAAAAAAGACAGAAGACAATCATATTAAGATAGTACTGGAAATGCTAGCTAGAGGAACCAGGCAAGAAAAAGGAATAAAAGGAATGGAAAGAGGAAAGGAAGAAGTAAAATTGTCTCTGTTTGCAGATGGCATGGCCTTATATATTAAAAAATCCTAAAAACTCCAGGAGAAACAAAACAACGAACAAACAACCAATGAAATCATTGGAACTAAAAAATGAATATAGTAAAGTTTCAAAATACAAATCAATATACGAAAACATTTTTCTATAAAACTAATAATGAAAAATCACAAAAAGAAATTTTAAAATCCCATTTATAATTGCATTGAAAAGAATACAATCTCTAGGAATATACTTAAATAGGAGGTGAAATGTTTGTACACAAGAAAACCTGAGAAATTGGTTAAAGAAATGAAAGATGACAGAAATAGATGGAACTGTATTCCATGTTCCTTTTGCTTATTTGTTTTATTTCTTATTTGCAAATATGAGTGAAATCACATGGTATCTGTCTGTCTCTGACTGATTTATTGCACTTAAAACACAAAGAGGCAAACCAAGAAACAGACTCTTAACTCTGGAGAACAAATTGATGGTTAACAGAGGGAAGGTGCATTGGGGGATTTAAATTGGTGATGGAAATTAAAGAGTGCTCTTGTGATGAGCACCAAGTTTTGTAAGGAAGTGTTGAATAACTATATTGCATACCTGAAACAGATATTACACTCTATGTTAACTAACTCAAATTTAAGTAAAAATTTAAAAAAGAAGATATTCCATTCTTATGAATTGGATGAATTAATACTGCTAGTATATCCACACTCCACAAAACAATCAACATATCCAAGGCAATCTGTGTTAAGATTCCAATGGTATTGTTTGACAATAAGAACTAAATTTTAAGATTTGTATGCAGCCTTGTTAATTTTTTGTCATTCTAACTAGTGTAAGGTGGCATCTCAAAGTGGTTTTGATTTGAATTTCCCTGATGGCTAATGATCATGAATAGCTTTTTTAAAAATTCATTTTCACTGTACCAGAATTCATTGTTTATGCACCACACCCAGTGCTCCATGCAACACGTGCCTTCCATAATACCCACCATCAGGCTCACTCAACTTCCTACCCCTCCCGCACCTTCAAAACTCTCAAATTGTGTGAAATCTTTTTCATGTGTCTATTAGCCATTAGTATGTCTTCTTTTGAGAAGTGTCTGCTCATGTCTTCTGCATATTTTTTGACTTATTTGTTTTTTAGGTGTTAAGTTTGAGAAGTTCTTTATAGATCTTGGATATTAATTCTTTGACTGTAGTTTCATTTGCAAATATCTTTTCCTATTCCATTCTGTGGGTTGCCTCTTAGTTTTGTTGGCTGTTTCCTTTGCTGTGCAGAAGATTTTTATCTTGATGAAGTCCCCAAAGTTCATTTTTGCTTTTGTTTCCTTTGTTGTGGCTGATGTTGGAGAGGTTACTTCCTATGTTCTCCTCTAATATTTTGATGGATTCCTGTCACACATTGAGGTCTTTCACCAGTTAGAAAGGCAAAAATAAACAAGGCAATAAACAACAAATGTTGAAGAGGATGTGGAGAAAGGGGAGCCCTTTTACACTATTGGTGTGAATGCAAATTAGTGCAGCCACTTTAGAAAACAGTGTGGAGATTCCTCAAAAAAAAAAAAAATTAAAAATAGAGCTCTCCTATGACCCAGCAATTGTGCTATTGGGTATTTACTCCAAAGATATAGATGAAGTGACAAAAAGGACCATATGTACCCCTATGTTCTTAACAGTAATGTCCAAAATAGCCAAACTATGGAAAGAGCTGAGATGCCCTTCAGCAAATGAATGGATAAAGATGTGGTCTGTATATACAAAGGAATATTACTCAGCTATCAGAAAGGATGAATAGACAAATCATGAGATACTGTGGGCTCTGAGAAACAAACAGGGTTTAGGAGGGGAGAGGGGTGGGGGTTGGGTGAGCCTGGTGGTGGGTATTATGGAGGGCACATACAGCATGGAGCAATGGATATGGTGCATAAACAAAGAATTTTGGAACACTGAAAAAATAAAATTAAATTAAAAAAAAGAATGAATTCCCAACTTTTATGTCAACATGTATGGGACTGGAGGAGATTATGCTGAGTGAAATAAGTCAAGCAGAGAAAGACAATTATCATATGGTTTCACTTACTTGTGGAACATAAGGAATAGCATGGAGGACATTAGGAGAAGGAAGGGAAAAAGGAAGGGGCGAATCAAGGGGAGATGAAAGAGAAGAGATGGTGGACTCTGAGAAACAAACTGAGGGATTTAGAGGGAAGGATAGTGGGGTATGTGTTGACCCAGTGATGGGTATGAAGGAGGGCACGGATTGTATGGAGCACTGGGTGTTATATATAAACAACAAATCTTGGAACACTACATCAGAAACTAATAATGTACTGTATGGTGACTAAAATAACATAAGTAAATAAATAAACAAATAAATAAATATAAAACGAAGAAGAGATTTGTATGCAGCCACAGTGTCACTGGAAAGGCAAAAATCTTGACATAGAACAAAGCTAGAAGCATTCTGTCTTTTAATCAATCTATATTACAAATATATAATTTGTTTAAAATAGTATCATCCTGGAATAAAAACAGATGCATAAATAAGTTGGACATAGTTAAGAGCCCAGAAATAAACCCATGTATATGTCTCAAGTAATGTTTGACACAAAACTCAAGGATACACAATTTGGAAAGAAGAGTCTTTTATGAGTGGTGTTAGGAAAACGACATCCACATGCAAAAAAAATGAAATTGAAAGTTTATCTCAGAGTTCCAGTTCAAGATGGAAATGTAGGAAGACTCTGAACTCATTTCTGCCAGAGAATACAACAAATTACACCTATCAATGGAAAAATTTCTTCTGAAGAAGAACTGAGGGCTGACTGAACAGCTATTGAAAAGTAGAAGATAGAACAGTAAGAGAATAGGAGGAGATATGGACACATGATAACAAAGGAAAATTCCACTTCCAAAGCCAGAACAGCAGTGTGGAGGGATAGTAAAGAGAGACCAAGAACAGATCTTGTCCTTAGGCACAGAAAATACCCATGTATTAATAAACAACTACTCTATAAAACAGACAGTAGTAGAACACTGTCAAGTGGTGGAAAAGCTGCAAGATAGCTCTCCAGTTCAGAGGGACTAAAGACAACACTATATATATATATATATATATATATATATATATATATATATATATATATATATATATTTAAATTTAATTTTATCTTTTCAGTGTTCCAAGATTCCTTGTTTATGCATCACACCCATTGTTCCATGCAATATGTGCCCTCCTTAACACCTCCCACCAGGCTTACCTAACCCCCTACTCTCACCCCCTACAAAATCCTCAGTTTGTTTCCCAGAGTCCACATCTCTCATAGTTCATCTCTCCCTCCAATTTCCCCCAATTCACTTTTCCTTTCCTTCTCCTAATGTCCTCCATGTTATTCCTTATGTTCCACAAGTTAGTGAAGCCATATGATAACAGGCTCTTTTTGCTTGACTTATTTCACTCATCATAATCTCCTCCAGTCCCGTCCATGTTAATACTAAAGTTGGATATTCATCCTTGCTGAAGGAGGCATAATATTCCATTGCACAGAATTTACTTGTTTTCTTATACACTAACAATGAAAAAATAGAAAGGGAAATTAGAGAATAAATTCCATTTACTATAGCACCAAGAACCATAAGATACTCATGAAAGAAATTGAAGAAGACACAAAAAGATGGAAGAGCATTCGATGCTCTTGGATCGGAAGAATAAACATTGTTAAAATGTCTGTACTTCCTAGAGCAATCTATACTTTCAATGTCATTCCGATCAAAATTCCACTGGCATTTTTCAAAGTGCTGGAACAAAGAATCATAAAATTTGTATGGAACCAGAAAAGACCCAGAGTTGCTAAAGAAATGTTGAAAAAGAAAAACAAAGCTGGAGGCCTCATGTTGCCTGATTTCAAACTTTATTACAAGGCTTTGATCACCAAGACAGCATGGTACTGGCACAAAAACAGACACATAGACAAGTGAAACAGAGTAGAGAGCCCAGATATGGACCCACAACTCTATGATCAAACAATCTTCAACAAAGCAGGAAAAATTATCCAGTGGAAATCAGACAGTTTCTTCAATATGTGGTGCTGGGAAAATTGGACAGTTTTGTATAGAAGAATGAAACTCGACCATTCTCTTACACCATACATAAAGATGAACTCGAAATGGATAAAAGACCTCAACCTGAGGCAAGAATCTATCAAAATCCTAGATAAGAACATAGGCAGTAACCTCTTCAACATCAGCCACAGAAACTTCTTTCAAGACATATTTCCAAAGGCAAAGGAAACAAAAGTGAAAATGAATTTTAGGGACTTCATGAAATAAAAAGCTTTTGCACAGCAAAGGAAACAGAGGGACCAAAGAGGGAACCCACAAAATGGGAGAAGATATTCACAAATGACACTACAGACAAGGGGCTGATATCCAAGATCTATAAAGAACGTCTCAAACTAAACAGCCAAATAATAGATAATCACATTTAAAAAATGGGCAGAAGATATAAACAGACACTTCTCCAAACATGAAAAAATGTTCATCATCATTAGCCATCAGGGAGATTCAAATCAAAACCAAATTGAGATACCACCTTACCCCAGTTAGAATAGCCAAAATTTACAAGACAAGAAACAAGTGTTGGAGAGGATGTGGAGAAAGAGGAACACTCTTACACAATTTACATTCTTTTTTTTTTTAATTTAATTTAATTTATTTCAGTGTTCCAAAATTCATTGTTTTTGCATCACACCTAGTGCTCCATGAAATGCATGCCCTCCTTGATAGCCATCAGCAGCAGCGCCCAACCCCCCACCTCCTCCCCTCCAAAACCCTCAGATTGTTTCTCAGAGTCTACAGTCTCTCATGGTTCATCTCCCCCTCCGATTTCCCCCAACTCACTTCTCCTCTCCATCTCCCAATGTCCTCTGTGTTATTCCTTATGCTCCACAAGTAAGTGAAACCATATGATAATCTACTCTCTCTGATTGACTTATTTCACTCAGCATAATCTCTTCCAGTCCTGTCCATGTTGATACAAAAGTTGGGTATTCATTCTTTCTGATAGAGGCATAATACTACATTGTATATATGGACCATAACTACTTTATCCATTCGTCCTTTGAAGGGAATCTTGGTTCTTTCCACAGTTTGGTGACCCTGGCCACTGCTGCTATGAACATTGGGGTATAGATGACTCTTCTTTTCACTACATCTGTATCTTTGGGGTAAATATCCAGTAATGCAATTGCTGGGTGATAGGGTAACTCTATTTTTAATTTCTTAAGGAATCTCCACACTGTTTTCCAAAGTGGCTGCAGCAACTTGCATTCCCACCAACAGTGTAAGGGAGGGTCCCCTTTCTCCACATGCTCTCCAACACTTGTTCTTTCCTGTCTTGTTAATTTTGGCCATTCTAACTGGTATAAGGTCATATCTCAATGTGGTTTTGATTTGAATCTCCCTGATGGTTAATGGTGATGAACATTTCTTCATGTTTACATTTTTATCTCACCTTAAAAGCCTAGACTACAGCACAGTCCAGAAACCGTAATGGGCAGCTCAGCTAATCTCAGTTTGTTTGTGACTTTAGGAAGTCCCTTGTCCACAAGCCCACACGAGTCGTAGATATACTGGGGCACAGGATAATAAAAAAGAACAGAACAAAACAAAACAAAACAAAGAAAAAAAAATGGTTTAAAAGAGCTGAGTAGGGACTCCTGGGTAAGTCAGTCAGGTAAGCATCTGCCTTCATCTCAGGTCATGATCCCCGGATCCTGGGATTGAGTCTGGCATGGGGTTTCTTGCTCAGCTGGGATCCTGCTTCTTCCTTTGCCTGTAGCTCCTATTGCTTGTGCATGCTCTCTCTCTCTCTCTCAAATAAATAAGTAAAATTAAAAAAATAAAAAAGATTGAGGAACTGTGAGAACACTCTCTCCTCCTTCACCTTAAAATCCGAGACTGGAGCAAAGTCCAGATCATGGTAGACTTGCAAGCCTACATTAACCACTGTACAGTACTGGGGCACAGAAAACAAGCTACAATTTTGCATTTTTAATTACTTTTATGTTTTATTTTAGTTACTTTTTAAAATTTATGTTTTATTGTTTTGCTTTGTTTTTTTTTCTTTTTGTTTTGTTCTTTTTTTGAGTTCTCTTTTTTCTTCTCTTTATTCTTTTACTATTTAAATTTTTTATTATTTTCCTTTATTTTATCACTTTAAAAAATTTACAATTTTTCTTTTTTATCTCTGTGAAAAGCCATGGTTTAAGAGAATAAGCAACATATATAGCCACAGGTCCAGCCAGCCAGAAAAATTCACCAAGCACACATAGTCTGCATAAGGGACAACATACACAAGACCACACCTTCAACTTCAGAAGTGGCTGTTTCTCCTAATCTATAGGAAAAACAAAACAAAACAAGGCAAAGCAAAGCAAATCACAGAAAGTCAAGTAAAATGGGAGACACAGAAACATGTTCCAAAATAAAGAATAGGAGGAAAAAAACTCAGAAAAATAATTAAATGAAATGGAGATAAGCAATATGCCTGGTGAAAACTTTAAAGTAATAATCATAAAATTACTCATAAGGCTGGAGAAAATAATGGAATAATTCAGTAAGAAATTTAATAAAGAGATAGAAGATATTAAAAAGAATCAGAACTGAATAATGAAATAAGTTAAAAAATACACTAGCAGGAAACAACAGGTTAAAGGATGCAGAACACATCAGTAACTTGAATGACAGGGTAGGGGAAAGCACACAAGCTGAACAGGTAAAAGAGAAAATAATTTAACAAAATGAGGATAGATTAAGAAATTATTTGGACAGCATCAAGTGAACTAACATTCATATTATAGGGGTCCCAGAAGAAGAGGAAGAGGTATGGAAAACTTATTTGAAGAAATAATAACCAAAAACTTCCCTAACATAAGAAGGAAAATAGACTTCCAAGTCTAAGAATCACAGAGAGTTTTAAACACAAAAAACCCAAGGAGGTTCCCACCATGGCATATAATAATTAAAACATCAAATGTTAGAGTATCTTAAAGCAGCAAGAAGGAAACAAAAGTGCCTGCAAGGGGAAACCTCCAAGACTATCAGCTGATTTTTCAAAAGAAACTTTGCAAATTGCTGAAAAGAAAAATGCCTACAACCAAGTATACTGTACCCAGCAATGTTTATTATTATTATTATTATTATTATTATTATTATCATATCAGTTAACCACTGACTGGTACATCATTAATTTTTGGTGTAGCTCAATCAGTTATGTGTCTGACTCTTGATTTCAGCTCACGTCATGGTCTCAGAGTGGTGAAATGGAGCCCTGTGTTGGGCTTCACATGCAGTGGGGAGTCTGCTGGAGATTCTCTTTCCCCCTACTCTTCCCCTACTTGTTGTCTCTCTTTTTCTCCCTCTCTCAAATAAATAAATAAGTCTTTAAAAATATAGAAAATAAAAGAAAATTGTAGGCCAATATTGTTGATAAAAACAGGTTCAAAATTTTCAAACAAGTTATTAGCAAGCCTATTACAACAATAAAGAGAAGATACATTAGAAGAATCATATACCATGATTAGGTGGGATTTATTCAGAAATAAGAGATGGTTGAACTGCATATAAATCAATGTGATAAATAACATCAACAGGATAAAGGGTAAAAATCAGATGATCATGTCAATAGTTGCAGAAAAAGCACTTGACAAATTTCAACAATGATTTATGATAAAAATCTCAAGGAAATGAGTTCAGAGGAAATATGTCTCAACATAATAAAGGTTACCTGTGTCAAGACTACAGCTAGCATTATATATAGAAGTTAAAAATGAGAACTTTCCTCTAAAATCAGGAAGAGGACAACAATGCTCTCCCTCATGATATTTATTTAAGATTAGAATTCCAAACCAAAGGAACTAGCCAAGAAGAAGTAAAAATTGTCTAAATTTATAAGGAAGAAGGAAAGCAGTCACTATTAAATTTATAAGGAAGAAGGAAAGCAGTCACTATTAGCATACAGAATAAGATTATATATAAAAAATCCTAAAGACTGCACTAAATATCTTATAGAACTAATAAATAAATTCATAAAGTTGCAGGATATAAAATCAATACCAAAATAAGCTCACAGAAAGAGAAATTAAGAAAAATTTCATTTGTAATTGCATCAAAAGGAAAAAAATACCAAGGAACATGTTTAAACAAGCAGTTGAAACACCTGTACACTGAAAAGTATAAGACATTTATGAAAGAAATAGAAGACACAAATAAATAGAAACATATACCATGTTCATGGGCTGGAAGAATTAATGTTGTTAAAATCTTCATACTGCCTAAAACAAATAATTCAGTCCTTACTAAAATTCTATGGCAAATTACATAGAACCAAAAAAAATCCTAAAATTTGTATGGAATAACAAAAAACCCTGAATAGTCAAAGAAATCTTGAGAAAGAAGAGTGAAACTGAAGTCATCATGCTCGCAGACCTCAAACTATTTAACAATTACAATAATCAAATGATTATAGTATTGGCATAAAAACAGAAATATCCTAGTGCACCAGCAACCATCAGTTTGTTTCCTGAGATTAAGAGTCTCTTATGGTTTGCCTCTGTCTCTGGTTTCTCCTTGTTACATTTTT
This sequence comes from Lontra canadensis, assembly GCF_010015895.1. Taxonomy (NCBI): domain Eukaryota; kingdom Metazoa; phylum Chordata; class Mammalia; order Carnivora; family Mustelidae; genus Lontra; species Lontra canadensis. The sequence goes on along the minus strand of NW_022631193.1, from coordinate 632,450 downwards.
TCTTCTCTTCCCCTATGATCATTTGCCTTGTTTCTCAAATTCCACATATCATTGAGATCATATGATAATTGTCTTTCTCTGATGGACCTCAATTTTGCTTAGCATAATAAACTCTACTTCAATCCATGTAATGAAAATGGCAAGATTTAATTTTTTAAAAATTTTTAATTCTTTTCAGGGTAACAGTATTCATTGTTTTTGCACAGCACCCAGTGTGCCATGCAATCCATGCCCTCTCTAATACCCACCACCTGGTTCCCCCAACCTCCCACCCCCCGCCCCTTCAAAATGCTCAGATTGGTTTTCAGAGTCCATAGTCTCTCATGGTTCACCTCCCATTCCAATTTCCCTCAACTCCCTTCTCCTCTCCATCTCCCCTTGTCCTCCATGCTATTTGTTATGCTCCACAAATCAGTGAAACCATACGATAATTGACTGTCTCTGCTTGACTTATTTCACTCAGCAGAATCTCTTCCAGTCCTGTCCATGTTGCTACAAAAGTTGGGTATTCATCCTTTCTGATGGAGGCATAATACTCCATAGTGTATATGGACCACATCTTCCTTATCCATTCGTCCGTTGAAGGGCATCTTGGTTCTTTCCACAGTTTGGTGACCATGGCCATTGCTGCTATGAACATTGGGGTACAATTGGCCCTTCTTTTCACTACATCTGTATCTTTGGGGTAAATACACAGAAGTGCAATTGCAGGTTCATAGGGAAGCTCTATTTTTAATTTCTTCAGGAATCTCCACACTGTTTTCCAAAGTGGCTGCACCAACTTGCATTCCCACCAACAGTGAAAGAGGGTTCCCCTTTCTCCACATCCTCTCCAACACATGTTGTTTCCTGTCTTGCTAATTTTGGCCATTCTAAGTGGTGTAAGGTGGTATCTCAATGTGGTTTTAATTTGAATCTCCCTGATGGCTAGTGATGATGAACCTTTTTTCATGTGTCTGATAGCCATTTGTATGTCTTCATTGGAGAAGTGTCTGTTCATATCTTCTGCCCATTTTTTTGATATGATTGTCTGTTTTGTGTGTGTTGAGTTTGAGGAGATCTTTATAGATCCTAGATATCAACCTTTTGTTTGTACTGTCATTTGCAAATATCTTCTCCCATTCCGGGGGTTGCCTCTTTGTTTTGTTGACTGTTTCCTTTGCTGTGCAGAAGCTTTTGATCTTGATGAAGTCCCAAAATTTCATTTTCGCTTTTATTTCCTTTGCCTTTGGAGACATATCCTGAAAGAAGTTGCTGTCGCTGATATCGAAGAGATTACTGCCTATGTTCTCATATAGGATTCTAATGGATTCCTGTTTCACGTTGAGGTCTTTTATCCATTTTGTGTTTATCTTTGAGTACGGTGTAAGAGAATGGTCGAGATTCATTCTTCTACATATAGCTGTCCAGTTTTCACAGCACCATTTAGGGAAGAGACTGTCTTTTTTCCACTGGATATTTTTTCCTCTTTTGTCAAAGATTATTTGACCATAGAGTTGAGGGTCCATATCTGGGCTCTCAACTCTGTTCCTTTTGTCTATGTGTCCGTTTTTATGCCAGTACAATGCTGTCTTGGTGGTCACAGCTTTGTAGTAAAGTTGAAATCAGGTAACGTGATGACCCAGTTTGATTTTTGTTTTTCAACATTTCCTTAACAATTCGGGGTGTCTTCTGATTCCATACAAATTTTAGGATTATTTGCTGCAGCTCTTTGAAAAATACCACGGTATTTTGATCAGAATGGGATTAAAAGTATAGATTGCTCTAGGCAGTATAGACATTTGAACAATGTTTATTCTTCCAATCCATGAGCATGGCATGGTCTTCCATCTTTTTGTGTCTTCTTCAATTTCTTTCATGAATGTTCTGTAGTTCCTCGAGTACAATTCCTTTACCTCTTTGGTTAGGTTTATTCCCAGGTATCTTGTGGTTCGTGGTGCTATAGTAAATGGAATCGATTCTCTAATTTCCCTTTCTGTATTTTAATTGTTAGTGTATAAGAAAGCCACTGATTTCTGTACATTGACTTTCTATCCTGCCACGTTGCTGAAATGCTGTATGAGTTCTAGTAATTTGGGGGTGGAGTCTTTTGGGTTTTCCATATAAAGAATCATGTCATCTGCGAAGAGAGAGAGTTTGACTTCTTCATTGCCAATTTGGATACCTTTTATTTCTCTTTGTTGTCTGATTGCTGTTGCTAGGACTTCTAATACTATGTTGAACAAGAGTGGTGAGAGTGGACATCCTTGTCGTGTTCCTGATCTCAACGGGAAGGCTGCAAGCTTTTTCCCATTGAGGATGATATTTGCTAAGGGTCTTTCATAGATTGATTTGATGAAGTTCAGGACAATATTCCCTCTATCCCTATATTTTGAAGCGTTTTAATCAGGAACGGATGCTGGATTTTGTCAAATGCTTTTTCTGCATCAATTGAGAGGACCATGTGGTTCTTTTCTCTTCTCTTATTGATTTGTTCTATCGAATTGATTGATTTGCGAATGTTGAACTATCCTTGTAGCCAGGGATGAATCTCACCTGGTCATGGTGGATCATCTTTTTAATGTGCTGTTGGATCCTGTTTGCTAGGATCTTGTTGAGAATCTTAGTATCCATATTCATCAGTGATCTTGGTCTGAAATTGTCCTTTTTGTTAGGGTCCTTGCCTGGTTTGGGGATTAGGGTAATGCTTGCTTCATAAAAAGAGTCTGAAAGTTTTCCTTCTGCTTCAATTTTTTGAAACAGTTTCAGGAGAATAGGTGTTATTTCTTTTTTGAAAGTTTGGTAGAATTCCCCAGGGAATCCATCAGGTCCTGGGCTATTGTTTTTTGGGAGGTTTTTGACCAGTGCTTCAATTTTGTTACTAGATATCGGTATATTCAGGTTGTCGATTTCTTGCTGGTTCAATTTTGGGAGTTTATAGTTTTCCAGGAATACATCCATTTCATCTAGGTTGCTTAGCTTATTGGCATATAACTGTTGATCATAACTTCTGATGATTATTTCTACTTCCTTGGTGTTAGTTTTGATCTCTCCCTTTTCATTCATAATTTTATGAATTTGGGCTTTCTCTCTTTTCTTTTGTATTGGTGTGGCCAGTGATTTATTGATCTTATTGTTTCTTTCAAAAAACCAGCTTCTAGTTTCATTGATACATTCTTCTGTATCTCTGGTATCTACCTCATTGATCTTTGGTCTAATCATAATGATATCCCTTCTTATGTGTGGAGTTTGTTTGATTTATGGTTGATTCTCGATTTCTTTAAATTGTACAGACAGCTGCTGTGCTCTGTATTTTTCCATTTTTTTGAGGGAGGCTTGGATGGCTATGTATTTCCCCCTTAGGACCGCCTTTGCTGTATCCCATAGGTTTTGGACTGAAGTGTCTTCATTCTCTTTGGTTTCCATGAATTGTTTCAGTTCTTCTTTGATCCCTGGTTGATCCAGGCATTCTTAAGCAAGGTGGTCTTTAGCTTCCAGGTGTTTGAGTTCCTTCGGAACTTTTCCTTGTGATTTAGCTCCAGTTTCAAAGCAATGTGATCTGAGAATATGCAGGAAATAATGTCAGTCTTTTGTTATCGGTTGAGTCCTGATTTGTGACCATGTACTGGGTGTATTCTGGATACAGGTTCCACGTGCGCTTGAGAAGAATGAGTGTTCTGTTGTTTTAGGGTGGAATGTTCTGTATATATCTATGAGGTCCATCTGGTCCAATGTGTCATTCAATGCTCTTGTTTCTTTATTGATTTTCTGCTTCGATGATCTGTCTATTCCTGAGAGAGGTGTGTTAAGATTTCCTAATATTAACGTATTCATATCAATATGACTCTTTATCTTGATTAACAGTTTGCTTATGTAATTGGCTGCTCCCATATTGGGGGCATAGATATTTACAATTGTTAAATCATCCTGGTGGGTAGCCCCTTTAAGAATGATGTAGTGTCCTTCTATATCTCTGGCTATAGTCTTTAGCTTAAAATCTAAGTTGTCTGATAGGAGAATCGATACCCCGACCTTCTTTTGAGGCCCATTGGCATGAAAGATGATTCTCCATCTCTTCACTTTCAGTCTGGGTGTATCTTTAGGTTCAAAATGGGTCTCTTGCAGACAACATATGGATGGGTCCTGTCGTTTTATCCAATCTGCAACCCTGTGCCGTTTTATGGGCACATATAGGCCATTCACATTGAGAGTGATTATTGATAGATACGTTTTCATTTACTTTGTGTTACCTTTGAAGTCTTTTTTTCTGTAGATTGTCTCTATATTTTTGTTCAATGCTATTCTTAAGATTTTTCCTCTTTTATAGTACCCCCCTTAATATTTCCTACAGTGTCAGCCTGGTGGTTGCATTGTCTTTTAAGACTTGCCTGTCTTGGAAATTCTCTATCTCTCCATCTATTTTGAATGTCAGTCTTGCTGGATAAAGTATTCTTGGCTGCATGTTCTTCTCATTTAATGCCCTGAATATATCTTGCCAGCCCTTTCTGGCTTGCCAGGTCTCTGTGGACAGGTCTGACGTTATTCTGATGGGCTTTCCTCTGTAAGTAAGGATCTTCCTTGTCCTAGTGGCTTTCAAGAGATTATATCTACAATTATAATTCCTCAGTTTGACTATCCAGTGCCTTGATGTTTTTCTGGAATCTATAATCTTGGGTGGAGACCTTTCAGCCCCTAGTACATGAACGCTGGTTCCATTCACGAGATTGGGACAATTTTCGTGAAGAACTTGTTCCACTATATCTTCTAGACTGCTTTCTTTCTCCTCCCATTCAGGGATTCCAATAATTCTGACATTGGAACGTTTCATGGCATCATTTACTTCCCTGATTCTGTTTTCATGGCTTCTAAAGCTTTTTGTTCCAGGCTTCCTCCTGATCATTTCTCTCTATTTGTTTGTCCTCCAGATCACTAATTCTATCTTCTGTCTCAGTTACCCTAGCTTTGAGAGAATTTAGTTTAGATTGGAACTCATTGAGAGCTTTGTGAACCTCTTCCCTGGTAGCTTTCAGCTCAGCCCTAACATTGTGAACATGTTCCCTGGTCTCTTTCCGTTCAGCCCTAATCAATTCCGTTTGCTCATCTATGGCTTTCTCCAACCTAGCTATTGCCTGGATAATTGTTAGCCTGAATTCTCTTTCCGACATATTGTCTATGTTGATAGCCGTTAGCTCTGTTGTAGAAGGCTCATCCTCTGTAATTTTCTTCTGTTGGGCATTCCTCCTCCTAGTCATTTTGGTGAGAGATGGCTGAATGGATATAGCTGGTTGTATCGACCGTGGTGCAGTCAAGGTGCACCCTGGAACATTTCTGGGCAATCAGGATTCCCCCACCCAAACGAGAGAAAAAAGAAAAGAAAAAGAAAAAAAGAGAGAGAGAGAGAAAGACAGGAAAAAAAGGGAAGATGAAAGAGAAGGTTCAGTCCAAATGGGCCCCAAGGTAAGATTAGGACGTATACAAACAAAAACAGACAAACAAAAAGACTGATAAAAGTATATGACAAGAGAGGAAAAAATTATATATATATATATGCAAATAAAGGAAGAACCTCGTCAAAAAGAACCCCAAGTACAAGAATTATATATTATCAGGAGAAACAGAAAAATACAGAAACACTGGCAGAAGAAAAAGATGGGCGAGTGGTAATAAATTCTCAGTGTGGGCGAGGAAGGTTGTTTTGATCCTTCCTGGATGTATCTTGATATTTTTCTTAAAGGACTCATCTTTCCTAAGATAAAGGGGGGTTAAAAATTGGTTTACCTATAGGGTAGCATTGACTGGGGAAAAGGGATTACTTTGAAGTTTAACTCTATATGAATATTAGAAAGTAAAAATAGAAAAGGAATAAACTAGAGTAAACTAAACTAAAATTTAAAAGAAAATTAAAAAAATAGAAATGCAAAAGAAAAACACAGGTGTATGCATCAAAAAGTTCAGGTTAGAAGGTTATTATGGAGTTTGATGTTCTGGACATCTCACTGTGATGGTAAATAGGTTAAAAAATTACATATATATATATTTATATATATATAATATATATATTGTTTGACTGGATAGTCAAACATTTATATATATATATGTATATATACATATATATATATATAAATATATATATAAAATGAACCAGAATAGTGAGAACGAGTTAAAAATAAGTTGTCCTATGAAGTAGTGGTGGTTGTTCTCTTGTCTTTTTTTTTTTTTTTTCTTTCCTGTTGGTTTTCTGGGGGAGGGGCCTGCCACGTGGGTCTTCAGTCAATGATGTTCCCTGAGTCAAGTCCTCCCGCCCCCCTCAAGGGGGTGGGCTCTGAGGAAACTGTTTTTTTCAGGCTTTTGTTCTCTGGAGGTTTTTATGTTTGTTCACTTTTTATTTCCTTGCCTTGACCGCTTTTGATGATTTTTGTAGGTTTAGAAGAAAGCAAACTGCACCCTGACCTCCCTCTGAGAGAGAAGCCTCAGTCTGGCTGTAGAGCCCAAATAAATTCCCCCTTGGCTGCTGGCAGAGCAGGTTCTGAGTCGCGGTCCCTGGGGATGCAGGATCTTCTGTTCGTACACAAAACCTTGGCAGTGGTGGCTGTCTGGGCAGCTCCAGACTTCCAGAGAGGTTCCAAGCAGCATTCCCACGCTGAGATTTTCCCACTGGCCTGGGCTGGGAGTGCCTGGTCTTTCTGGGTCTAAGAGCACGGGGCTTGTGCACACCTCTCTCAGGAGAGTGCGTGGGGTGCGGGCGCGCATCGCTTCTCAGGCTCTGGTGGAATTGCACGGGTCTAAGAGTACGGGTTGGGGGGGCGCGTCTCAGACTTTGTAGCACCTGTCCTCTGGCTCTGGAGCCTCTGCCTTCTGGCGAGGCTCCCAGCCCCTCACAGGAGCCGGACCCCACACCCTCTCAGGCCCGCTGACGGCTCAGGACCATGACCTGGTTTCTCCGCTGCACTCTCTGTGGCTCAGCTCCAGGGGTTGCTGTCCTGGGTCCTGGGACTTAAGCCCCTGTCTCTAGCCACCCCATTTCCCGCAATTCCCCCGCCCCCCCGCGATCCTTTGCTTTCTTTGAGTGCTTTCTACCAGACTCCAAGTTAATGCTGGTCCCCAGACGCAGGGCGCTCTCGGATTGGGGTATTACTTTCCAATAGGTCACCTCTTGGTGGCTCCCTCCCCCTTTTGTTTATCTTCCGATATCAGTCCAATGTTCCCACTCCGCTTTACCTGCCCACTGGCATCCTCTGCTCCTGTAGAGATCCAGACATGTATAATTCTGATCTCAGCCTGATTTCGTGGGTGATGGGAGTTTTTTGGAAGGTAATCAGCTCACTTTAGGGTACAGGTTGAAAGGGCGCCTCCTCCTACTTCCCTGCCATCTTGTCCAACAATTTTTTTTTAATGTTAACTTTATATCCTGTGAATTTCCTGGATTCATGTATCGGTTCTACTAAGTTTTTGGTGGAGTGTTTTGGGTTTTCTACATAGAGTATCATGTCTTCTCTCATAAGCTAAAGTTTGACTTCTTCCATACCAATTTGGATGCCTTTGTTGTTACTGCTGTTGTTGTTATCTGATTGCTGAGATGAGGACTTCCAGTATTACATTGAATAACATGGTGAGAGTGGAAATCCCTGTCATGGTCCTGACCTTAAGGGAAAAGTTTGAGTTTTTCCCCACTGAGGATGATATGAACTGTGGATTATCATATATGACATTCACAATATTGTGGTATTTTTCTTGTATCCCTATTTTCTTAAAGGTTTTTATTCAAGAATGGCTGCTGTATTTTGTCAAAAGCTTTTACTGCATCTGTTGAGAGTTTCATATGGTTCTTTTCCTTTCTTTTACTCATGTAGTGTATCATGTTGATTTGCAGGTATTGAACCACTACAGCAGTCCAGGAATAAACCCCACTTGATCATCGTGAATAATTATTTTAATGTGCTGTTGAATTCCATTTGCTAGCATTTTAAATTGAGATTTTTTACATCTATGTTCATCAGTGACATTGGTTTGTAATTCTCCTTTTTGTCTGGTTTGCGGAAAAAAGGTGATGTTGGCCTCATGGAATGAGTTTGGAAGTTTTCCTTCAATTTCTATTTTTTGGGAATGGTTTCAGAAGAAGAATGTTTGGTGGAATCCCCCTGGGAATTCATTCTACCCTGAATTCTAGTTTGTTGAGAGATTTTTGATTACTGATTCAATTTATTTGCTGATTATGGAACTGTTCAAATATTCTCTTTCATCCTGTTTCAGTTTTGGTAGTTTATATGTTTCGAGGAATCTATCATTTCTCTCAGATTTTCCAAATGTTGGCATATAGTTACTTATAATAGTTTTGTTTTTAATGATTGTATGCATTTCTGTGTTTTTGGTTTTGATATCTCCTCTTTCACTCAGGATTTTAATCATGTCTGGTAGGGGACTATCAATGTCATTAATTCTTTCAAAGCACCAGATCCTAGGTCCATTGATTTTTATTTTTCATTTCTGTATCATTAATTTCTGCTCTAATATTTATTATTTCCCTTCTTCTTGTGGCTTTAGGTTTGATTTGCTCTTCTTTTCCCAACTCCTTAAAATGTAAGGTTACGTTGTACATTTAAGACTTTTCTTGATTTTGAGGAAAGCCTGTATTGCTATCTACTTCCCTCTTATGGCTGCCTTTGCTGAATCCCAAAGGTTTTGGATTGTCGCGTTTTTGTTGTCATTTGTTTCCATGTTTTTTTTTTTTTTCCTTCTTTCTTTCTTAGGTAAGGTGTTCTTTAATCTCCATTGTATTTGTGGTCCTTCCAACTTTTTTTTCTGTGATTGACTTCAAGTTTCATAGCATTGTGGTGTGAAAATATGCTTGGTATGATCTCAATCTTTTTGTTCTTTTTGAGGCCTGATTTGTGACATAAAACATGTCTATTCAGGAGTATATACAATGTGCACTCAAAAAACTGTGTATTTTACTGCTTTAGGATGAAATCCTCTGAATAAATCTATTCATTTTATCTGGTGCAATGTGTCATTCAAAGTCATTGTTTCCTTGTTGATTTTCTGCTTAAATGGTCTGTTAATTGCTGTAAGTGGGTGTTAAAGTCCTCTATTTTTATTGCATTATTATCAATTAGTTGTTTTATGTTTGTTATTAATTGTTTTATATATATTTGGGTGCTCCCAAGTTTGGGACATAAATATTTACAATTATTAGATCTTCTTGATGGATAGACCCCTTAATTGTGATATGGTGCCCCTTTTCATCTCCTATTATTTGATTTAAAATATAGTTTGTTTGATATAACTATGGCTACTTCAGCTTTCTTTTGATGTCCATTAACACAGTAATCTCTTCTCCACCCCCTCACTCTTAATAGGGAGGTGTTTTGGGGTGTAAAATGAGTCTCTGTAGCCTCTATCAATGTGTATTGTATTTTTTAAATCCTTTCTGATACCCTTTGTCTTATTTATTAAAGCATTGGTCCATGTATATTCAGAGTATTTAGTCATAGATATGAATATAGTGCCATTGCTTTAAGTGTAAAGTTACTGTTCCTATAGATTTTCTCTCTTCTTTCCTCATCTTTGTTGTTTTTGGTCTGTCTTTCTTGTTCAAAGGATCCCCTTTAGCATGTCTTGTGGAGCTGCTTTAGTGTTCATGAACTCCTTTAGTTTTTGCTTGTCTTGGAAACTCTTTATCTCTACTTCTATTCTCAATGACAGCCTTGCTAAATAATATATTCTTGGCTGCATATTTCCGCCATTTAGCACATTGACTTTATCATGTCACTTTCTTCTGGCCTGTCAAGTTTCTGTGGACAGTTATCCTGCTAAACTTATTGTGTACTCTTGTAGGTTAAGGCCCATTGTCGCTATCTGCTTTCAGAATTCTCTATCTTTGTATTTTGCAAGTGTCACTAGGTTCTATCATGGTGTTGAGCTGTTTTTGTTGATTTTGAAGGGAAATCTCTGTGCCTCTTGAACTTGAATGCCTGTTCATTTCCCAGATTAGGAAAGTTCTGTTATTATATGTTTAAATAGAACTTCTGCTCCTTTTCTTCTGCCTTTCCTCTTCTGGGGTTCCTATGATATAGATATTGTTGATCTTTATTAAATGGATGTGTTCCCTAAGTATACCTTTGTGATCTATTTTTATTCTCTTTTCAGCTTTACTGTTTTCCATAATTTTATATTCTACATTACTTATTCATTCCTCTGCTCATTCCAGCCTCATTGTGATTATATCAGGTAGGTCTAAGATATCCAATATAGCATTAATTTCAGCCTAATTTTTAGGTATCTTATTTCTGCAATAAGGGTTTTATTCTGGTGTCTTCCATGCTTCTTCAAGCCTGTCTGGTGTTCTTATGATTGTTGTTCTAAATTCTTTCCTTTTGAAGAATTTTTATTTATTTTTAAATTTCTTTTCAGTGTTACAAATTCATTGTTTATGCACCACACACAGTGCTCCATGCAATACATGCCGTCCATAATACCCACCACCAGCCTCACCCAAACTCTCACCCCCGCCCCTCCTAAACCCTTAGATTGTTTTTCAGAGTCTATAGTCTCTCATGGTTCATCTCCCCCTCCAATTTCCCCCAATTACATTCTCCTCTCCATCTCCCAATGTCCTTCCCATTATTTCTTATGCTCCTCCAATAAGCCAAATCATATGATAATTGACTCTCTCTGTTTAACTTATTTCACTCAGCATAATCCTTCCACTCTGGTCCATGTTGATACAAAAGTTGGACATTCATTCTTTCTGATGAAGGCATAATACTCCATAGTATATGAGGACCACATCTTCCTTATCCATTTGTCCATTGAAGGGCATCTTGGTTCTTTCCACAGTTCGGTGACTGTGGCCATTGCTGCTATGAACATTGGGGTACAGATGGCCCTTCTTTTCACTACAGCTGTATTTTTATGGTAAATACCCAGTAGTGCAATTGCAGGGTCATAGGGAAGCTCTATTTTTAATTTCTTAAGGAATCTCCACACTGCTTTCCAAAGTAGCTGTACGAACTTGCATTCCCACCAACAGTGTAATAGGGTTCCCCTTTCTCCATATCTTCTCCAACACAGGTTGTTTACTGTCTTGTTAATTTTGGCCATTCTAACTGATGTAAGGAGGTATCCAATGTAGTTTTGAATTGAATCTCCCTAATGGCTAGTGATGATGAACATTTTTTCATGTGTCTCTTTTCCATTTGTATGTCTTCATGGGAGAAATGCCTGTTCATGTCTTCTGCCCATTTTATGACATGATTACCTGTTTTGTGTGTGTTGAGTTTGAGGAGTTCCTTACAGATCCTGGATATCAGCCCTTTGTGTTTATTGTCATTTGTGAGTAAGTTCTCCCATTCCATGGGTTGCCTCTTTGTTTTGTTGACTGTTTCCTTTCCTGTGCAGAAGTTGTTGATCTTGATGAAGTCCCCAAAATTCATTTTCATCTTTGTTTCCTTTGCCTTTGGAGACATATCTTGAAAGAAGTGCTGTGGCCGATGTTGAAAGGTTACTGCCTATGTTCTCTAGGATTCTGATGGATTCTTGTCTCACGTTGAGATCTTTTATCCATTTCAAGTTTATCATTTTGTATGGTGTAAGAGAATAGTCGAGTTTCATTCCTTTACACATAGCTGTGCAATTGTCCCAGAACATTTTATTGAAAAGACTGTCTTTTTTCCATTGGATATTTTTTCCTACTTTGTCAAAATTTTTTGAACATAGAGTTGTGGGTCCATATCTGGGCTCTCTACTCTGTTCCATGGGTCTATGTGTCTGTTTTTATGCCAGTATCATGCTGTCTTGGTAATCACAGCTTTGCAGTAAAGCTTGAAATCAGGCAAACTGATGCCCCTAGTTTTGTGTTTCTATTTCAACATTTCCTTAGAAATTCGGGGTCTGTTCTGGTTCTATACAAATTTTAGGATTTTTTGCTCCAGATCTATGAAAAATACCAGTGGAATTTTGATTAGAAAGGCATTGAAAGTATAGATTGCTCTAGGCAGTATAGACATTTGAACAATGTTTATTCTTCCAATCCAAGAGCATGGAATGGTCTTCCATCATTTTGGGTCTTCTTCAATTTCTTTCATGAGTCCTCTGTAGTTCATCCAGTACACATCCTTTACCTCTTTGGTTAGGTTTATTCCCAGGTAGCTTATGGTTCTTGGTGCTATAGTAAATGGAATTGATTCTCTAATTTCCCTTTCTGTATTTTCATTGTTAGTGTATAAGAAAGCCACTGATTTCTGTACGTTGACTTTGTATCCTGTCACGTTACTGAATTGCTGTATGAGTTCTAGTAGTTTGGGGGTGGAGTCTTTTAGGTTTTCCATATAAAGTATCATGTCATCTGTGAAGAGAGAGAGTTTGACTTCTTCATTGCCAGTTTGGATACCTTTCATTTCTCTTCATTGTCTGATTCCTGTTGCTAGGACTGCTAATGCTGCGTTGAACAAGAGTGGTGAGAGTGGGCATCCTTGTGTTCCTGATCTCAACAGGAAGGCTGTGAGCTTTTTCCCATTGAGGGTGATATTTGCTGTGGGTCTTTCATAGATAGATTTTATGAAGTTCAGGAATGTTCACTCTATCCCTATATTTGAAGCATTTTAATCAGGAATGGATGCTGGATTTTGTCAAATGCTTTTTCTGCATCAGTTGAGAGGACCATGTGGTTCTTCTCTCTTTTCTTATTAATTTGTTCTATCACATTGATTTATTTGTGAATGTTGAACCACCCTTGCAACCCAGGGTTGAGTCCCACCTGGTCATGGTGGATAATCTTTTAATATGCTGTTGGATCCTGTTTGCTAGGATCTTGTTGAGAATCTTAGCATCCATATTCATCAGGGATATTGGTTTGAAATTCTCCCTTTTGGTAGGGTTTTTGCCTGGGTTGGGGATAAGGGTAATGCTGGCTTCATAGAAAGAGTCTGGAAGTTTTCCTTCTGCTTCAATTTTTTGAAACAGTTTCAGGAGAATAGGTGTTATTTCTTCTTTGAAAGTTTGGTAGAATTCCCCAGGGAATCCATCAGGTCCTGGGCTCTTGTTTTTTGGGAGGTTTTTGATCACTGATTCAATCTTGTTACTAGATACCAGTCTATTCAGGTTGTCAATGTCTTCCTGGTTCAATTTTGGGAGTTTATAGTTTTCCAGGAAAGCATCCATTTCATCTAGGTTGCTTAGCTTATTGGCATATAACTGTTGATAATAATTTCTGATGATTCTTTCTGCTTCCTTGGTATTAGTTGTGATCTCTCACTTTTTATTCATAATATTATTAATTTTTGCCTTTACACTCTTCTTTTGGATTAGTTTGGCCAGTAGTTTTTTGATCTTATTGTTTTTTTCAAAAATCCAGCTTCTAGTTTCATTGATGCATTCTACTGTATCTCTAGTTTCTAACTCATTAACCTCTGCTCTAAGCTTGATTAGTTTCCTTCTTGTGTGTGGAGTTGGCTTAATTTGTTGTTGATTCTCAAGTTCTTTAAGATGTAGAGACAGCTGGTGTATTCTGGATTTTTCATTTTTTTTTTGAGGGAGGCTTGGATGGCTGTTTCCCCCCTAGGACTGCCTTGGCAGTATCCAAAAGCTTTTGGACCAAAGTGTCTTCATTCTCATTGGCATCCATGAATTCTTGTAGTTCTTTGTTGATTCTCTGGTTGATCCAAGCATTCTTAAGCAAGGTGGTCTTTAGCTTCCAGGTGTTTGAATTCCTTCCAAGCTTTTCCTTGTGGTTGAGCACCCGTTTCAAAGCATTGTGATCTGAGAATATGCGGGAATAATCTCAATCTTTTGCTATCAGTTGAGTCCTGATTTGTGAGCCCATATGTGTTCTATAATTGAGAAGGTTCCATGTACATTGAAGAAGAATGAGTATTCTGTTGTTTTAGAGTGGAATATTCTGTATGTATCTATGAGGTCCATCTGGTCCTATGCATTATTCTTGTTTCTTTATTGATTTTTTGCTTCAATGATCTATTATTGAGAGTGGCATGTTAAGATCTCCTACTATTAATGTACTCATATCAATATGACTCTTTATCATTATTCACAGTTTTCTATGTAATTGGCTGCTCCCATATTGGGGTTATAGATATTTACAATTGTTAGATCTTCTTGGTGGATAGTCCCTTTAAGAATGATGTAGTGTCCTTCTGTATCTTTGACTACAGTCTTTAGTTTAAAATCTAATTTATCTGATATGAGAATTGCTACCCTGGCCTTCATTCGAGGCCCATTGGCATGACAGATGGTTCTCCATCCCTTCACTTTTATTCTGGATCTATCCTTAGGTTCAAAATGTGTCTCTCTCTCTCTCTTTTTTTTTAAATAAATTTTATATTTTTTTAAACATATAATATATTTTTATCCCCAGGGGTACAGGTCTGTGAATCGCCAGGTTCACACATTTTACAGCACTCACCATAGCACATACCCTCCTCAATGTCCATGACCCCACCCCCTTTCTCCCAACCCCCCTTCCCCCAGCAACCCTCAGTTTGTTTTGTGAGATTAAGAGTCACTTATGGTTTGTCTCCCTCCCAATCCCAACTTGTTTCATTTACTCTTCTCCTACCCCCTTAACCCCCCATGTTGCATCTCCTCTCCCTCATATCAGGGAGATCATATGATAATTGTCTTTCTCCGATTGACTTACTTCGCTAAGCATGATACCCTCTAGTTCCATCCACGTCATCGCAAATGGCAAGATTTCATTTCTTTTGATGGCTGCATAGTATTCCATTGTGTATATATACCACCTCTTCTTTATCCATTCGTCTGTTGATGGACATCTAGGTTCTTTCCATAGTTTGGCTATTGTAGACATTGCTGCTATAAACATTCGGGTGCACGTGCCCCTTCGGATCACTACTTTTGTATCTTTAGGGTAAATACCCAGCAGTGCAATTGCTGGTCATAGGGTAGTTCTATTTTCAACATTTTGAGGAACCTCCATGCTGTTTTCCAGAGTGGTTGCACCAGCTTGCATTCCCACCAACAGTGTAGGAGGGTTCCCCTTTCTCCGCATCCTCGCCATCATCTGTCATTTCCTGACTTGTTAATTTTAGCCATTCTGACTGGTGTGAGATGATATCTCATTGTGGTTTTGATTTGTATTTCCCTGATGCCGAGTGATATGGGGCACTTTTTCATGTGTCTGTTGGCCATCTGGATGTCTTCTTTGCAGAAATGTCTATTCATGTCCTCTGCCCATTTCTTGATTGGATTATTTATTCTTTGGATGTTGAGTTTGCTAAGTTCTTTATAGATTTTGGACACTAGCCCTTTATCTGATATGTCATTTGCAAATATTCTCCCATTCTGTCAGTTGTCTTTTGGTTTTGTTTACTGTTATCTTTGCTGTGCAAAAGCTTTTGATCTTGATAAAATCCCAATAGTTCATTTTTGCCCTTGCTTCCCTTGCTTTTGGCAATGTTCCTAGGAAGATGTTGCTGCGGCTGAGGTCGAAGAGGTTGCTGCCTGTGTTCTCCTCAAGGATTTTGATGGATTCCTTTCTCACATTCATCCATTTTGAGTCTATTTTCGTGTGTGGAGTAAGGAAATGATCCAATTTCATTTTTCTGCATGTGGCTGTCCAATTTTTCCAACACCATTTATTAAAGAGCCTGTCTTTTTTCCATTGGACATTCTTTCCTGCTTTGTCGAAGATTAGTTGACCATAGAGTTGAGGGTCTATTTCTGGGCTCTCTATTCTGTTCCATTGATCTATGTGTCTGTTTTTGTGCCAGTACCATGCTGTCTTGATGATGACAGCTTTGTAATAGAGCTTGAAGTCCGGGATTGTGATGCCACCAACTTTGGCTTTCTTTTTCAATATTCCTTTGGCTATTCGAGGTCTTTTCTGGTTCCATATAAATTTTAGGATTATTTGTTCCATTTCTTTGGAAAAAATGGATGGTACTTTGATAGGAATTACATTAAATGTGTAGATTGCTTTAGGTAGCATAGACATTTTCACAATATTTATTCTTCCAATCCAGGAGCATGGAACATTTTTCCATTTCTTTGTGTCTTCCTCAATTTCTTTCATGAGTACTTTATAGTTTTCTGAGTATAGATTCTTAACCTCTTTGGTTAGGTTTATTCCTAGGTATCTTATAGTTTTGGGTGCAATTGTAAATGGGATTGATTCCTTAATTTCTCTTTCTTCTGTCTTGTTGTTGGTGTAGAGAAATGCAACTGATTTTTGTGCATTGATTTTATACCCTGACACTTTACTGAATTCCTGTACCAGTTCAAGCAGTTTTGGAGTGGTCTTTTGGGTTTTCCACATATAGTATCATATCATCTGCGAAGAGTGATAGTTTGACTTCTTCTTTGCCGATTTGGATGCCTTTAATTTCCTTTTGTTGACTGATTGCTGAGGCTAGGACTTCTAGTACTATGTTGAATAGCAATGGTGATAAGGGACATCCCTGCCGTGTTCCTGACCTTAGCAGAAAAGCTTTCAGTTTTTCTCCATTGAGAATGATATTAGCGGTGGGTTTTTCATAGATGGCTTTGACGATATTGAGGTATGTGCCCTCTATCCCTACACTTTGAAGAGTTTTGATCAGGAAGGGATGCTGTACTTTGTCAAATGCTTTTTCAGCATCTATTGAGAGTATCATATGGTTCCTGTTCTTTCTTTTATTAATGTGTTGTATCACATTGATTGATTTGCGGATGTTGAACCAGCCTTGCAGCCCTGGAATAAATCCCACTTGGTCGTGGTGAATAATCGTTTTAATGTACTGTTGAATCCTATTGGCTAGTATTTTGGTGAGAATTTTAGCATCTGTGTTCATCAAAGATATTGGTCTGTAGTTCTCTTTTTTGATGGGATCCTTGTCCGGTTTTGGGATCAAGGTGATGCTGGCCTCATAAAAAGAGTTTGGAAGTTTTCCTTCCATTTCTATTTTTTGGAACAATTTCAGGAGAATAAGAGTTAGTTCTTCTTTAAATGTTTGGTAGAATTCCCCCGGGAAGCAGTCTGGCCCTGGTCTTTTGTTTGTTGGAGATTTTGGATGACTGTTTCAATCTCCTTACTGGTTATGGGTCTGTTCAGGCTTTCTATTTCTTTCTGATTCAGTTGTGGTAGTTTATATGTCTCTAGGAATGCATCCATTTCTTCCAGATTGTCAAATTTGTTGGCGTAGAGTTCCTCATAGTATGTTCTTATAATTGTCTGTATTTCTTTGGTGTTCGTTGTGATCTCTCCTCTTTCATTCACGATTTTATTTATTTGGGTCTTTTCTCTTTTCTTTTTGATAAGTCTGGCCAGGGGTTTGTCAATCTTATTAATTCTTTCAAAGAACCAGCTCCTAGTTTCATTGATTTGTTCTATTGTTTTTTTTTGGTTTCTATTTCATTGATTTCTGCTCTGATCTTTATGATTTCTCTTCTGCTGGGTTTAGGGTTTCTTTCTTGTTCTTTCTCCAGCTCCTTTACGTGTAGGGTTAGGTTGTGTACCTGAGACCTTTCTCGTTTCTTTAGGAAGCCTTGTACCACTATATATTTTCCTCTCAGGACTGCCTTTGTTGTGTCCCACAGATTTTGAACCATTGTGTTTTCATTATCATTTGTTTCCATGAATTTTTTCAATTCTTCTTTAATTTCCTGGATGACCCATTCATTCTTTAGAAGGATGCTGTTTAGTCTCCATGTATTTGGGTTCTTTCCAAATTTCCTCTTGTGATTGAGTTCTAGCTTCAGAGCATTGTGGTATGAAAATATGCAAGGAATGATCCCGATCTTTTTATACAGGTTGAGACCTGATATAGGACCGAGGATGTGATCTATTCTGGAGAATGTTCCATGTGCACTAGAGAAGAATGTGTATTCTGTTGCTTTGGGATGAAATGTTCTGAATATATCTGTGATTTCCATCTGTTCCAATGTGTCATTTAAGGCCTTTATTTCCTTGTTGATCTTTTGCCTGGATGAACTGTCCATTTCAGCGAGGGGAGTGTTATAGTTCCCTACTATTATTGTAGTATTGTTGATGTGTTTCTTTGATTTTGTGATTAATTGGTTTATATAGTTGGCTGCTCCCATGTTAGGGGCATAGATATTTAAAATTGTTAGATCTTCTTGTTGGACAGATCCTTTGAGTATGATATAGTGTCCTTCCTCATCTCTTATTATAGTCTTTGGCTTAAAATCTAATTGATCTGATATAAGGATTGCTACTCCTTCTTTCTTCTGATGTCCATTAGCATGGTAAATTCTTTTCCACCCCCTCAGTTTAAATCTGGAGGTGTCTTCGGGTTTAAAATGGGTTTCTTGTAGGCAACATATAGATGGGTTTTGTTTTTTTTATCCATTCTGATACCCTGTGTCTTTTGATTGGGGCATTTAGCCCATTAACATTCAGGGTAACTATTGAGAGATATGAATTTAGTGCCATTGTATTGCCTGTAAGGTGACTGTTATTGTATATTGTCTCTGTTCCTTTCTGATCTACTACTTTTAGGGTCTCTCTTTGCTTAGAGGACCCCTTTCAATATTTCCTGTAGAGCTGGTTTGGTGTTTGCAAATTCTATCAGTTTTTGTTTGTCCTGGAAGATTTAATCTCTCCTTCTATTTTCAATGAAAGCCTAGCTGGATGTAGTATTCTTGGCTGCAGGTTTTTCTCGTTTAGTGCTCTGAATATATCATGCCAGCTCTTTCTGGCTTGCCAGGTCTCTGTGGATAAGTCTGCTGCCAATAATGTTTTTACCATTGTATGTTACAGACTTCTTTTCTCGGGCTGCTTTCAGGATTTTCTCTTCGTCACTAAGACTTGTAAATTTTACTATTAGGTGGCGGGGTGTGGACCTATTCTTATTGATTTTGAGGGGGGTTCTCTGAACCTCCTGGATTTTGATGCTTGTTCCCTTTTCCATATTGGGGAAATTCTCTCCAATAATTCTCTCCAATATACCTTCTGCTCCCCTCTCTCTTTCTTCTTCTTCTGGAATCCCAATTAATCTAATGTTGTTTCATCTTATGGTGTCACTTATCTCTCGAATTCTCCCCTCGTTGTCCAGTAGCTGTTTGTCCCTCTTTTGCTCAGCTTCTTTATTCTCTGTCATTTGGTCTTCTATATCGCTAATTCTCTCTTTTGCCTCATTTATCCTAGCAGTGAGAGCCTCCATTTTTGATTGCACCTCATTAATAGCTTTTTTGATTTCAACTTGATTAGATTTTAGTTCTTTTATTTCTCCAGAAAGGACTTTTATATCTCCCGAGAGGGCTTCTCTAATATCTTCCATGCCTTTTTCGAGCCCAGCTAGAATCTTGAGAATCGTCATTCTGATCTCTAGATATGACATATAACCAATGTCTGTATAGATTAGGTCCCTAGCCTTTGGTACTGCCTCTTGTTCTTTTTTTTGTGGTGAATTTTTCACCATGTCATTTTGTCCAGATAAGAGTATATGAAGGAGCAAGTCAAATACTAAAAGGGTGGCAACAACCTCAGGAAAATATGCTTTAACCAAATCAGAAGAGTTCCCAAATCA
This sequence comes from Lontra canadensis, assembly GCF_010015895.1. Taxonomy (NCBI): domain Eukaryota; kingdom Metazoa; phylum Chordata; class Mammalia; order Carnivora; family Mustelidae; genus Lontra; species Lontra canadensis. The sequence goes on along the minus strand of NW_022631193.1, from coordinate 612,972 downwards.
TGAGGTGGGAGAAAGGGATAAAAAGAGGTTCAGAAAGAAAAAAAAAATTAAACAATTAAAAGAAGAAAACGAATAAAGAAAAAATATAAAAAGTAAAAATATATACATATATTAGATAAACTAGTTAAAGAACGTTAAAAAAGAAAGGGTAAAAGTTTAAAAAAATTTAGCAGAAGAAGAGAAAAAAAAATTGAAAAAGATAAAAAATTAAATTAACTGCAATTCTAAAGAATCATGGGGAGAAAGCCATGAGTTCCGTGCTTTGCTTTCTCCTCTTCTGGAATTCCGCTGCTCTCCTTGGTATTGAAACTGCACTCCTTGGTAGGTGAACTTGGTCCTGGCTGGATTTCTTGTTGATCTGGGGGAGGGGCCTGTTGTAGTGATTCTCAAGTGTCTTTGCCCCAGGTGGAGTTGCACCACCCTTACCAGGGGGCCGGGCTGATTAATCTGCTGGGTTTGCTTTCGGGAGCTTTTGTTCCCTGAGTGCTTTCCGTAGAGTTCTGGAGGATGGGAATGAAGATGGCAGCCTCTCAGTCTCCGGCCTGGAGAAGCAGAGAGCCCGGGGCCCCACTCCTCAGTGCGCCCTCAGAGAACAGCACCCAATTACTCCCGTCACCCTGGCTTCTGGCTGCGCTCCGAGCTCACCAAGCCTGCGACCGGTTCAAGGTAACCAGAGTTTAGAGCTCACTCCTCGGCTCTGTCTCTGTAGCCGGCTTCCCTGTTCTAATACCTGTAAGCTCTGCGACACTCAGACACCCCCGATCCTTCTGTAACCCTGCAGGACCTGAGGCCACGCTGACCCCGCGTGGGCTTCACCCTGGTTAAGCCTCTGGAGTGATATCCCTCAGCGGAACAGACTTTTAAGAGTCCTGATTTTGTGCTCCGTTGCTCTGCCACTTGCCGGGAGCCGGCCCCTCCCCCCTCGCGGTCTATCTTCCCGTCGCTTTGGATTGACTTTTCCGCCAGTCCTACCTTTCAGAAAGTGGTTGATTTTCTGTTTCCAGAATTGCTGTTCTTCTTATCTTTGATCTCTCATTGGATTTGTAGGTGTTTGCAATCTTTAGATAAGCTATCTAGCTGATCTCCCGATACCTGAAGTAGTCTCAGCCTGCTACTTCTCTGCCATCTTGATTCCTCCCCCAAAATGTGTCTCTTGTAGGCAACATATGGATGGGTCCTTGTTGTTTTATCCAATCTGCAACCCTGTGTCATTTTATGGGCACATTTAGGCCATTCACTTTGAGAATGATTATTGAGAGATACGTTTTTATTGACCTCATTTTACTTGTGAAGTCTTTGTTTCTATAAATTATCTCCATATATTTCTGTTCAGTGATCTTCTTGGTTTTTTTTTCCTCTTTTATAAAACTCCCCTTAATATTTCTTGTCGTGCCGTCTAGGTGGTCACATACTCTTAAACCTTGACAGTCTTGGGAGTTCTTTATCTGTACATCCATTTTGGATGTCAGTCTTGCTGGATAAAGTATTCTTGGCTGCATGTTCTTCTCATTTAGTGCCCTTAATACATCTTGTCAGCCTTTTCTGGCCTGCCAGGTTTTTGTGGACAGGTCTGACATTATTCTGATGGGTTTCCTCTGAATGTAAGGAATCTATTCCCCCTAACTTCTTTCAGGAGATCTTGTCTAAAATTAAGATTCAGCATTTTTACAATGAGATGTCTTGAGTTCATTCTAGATTCTATGATGTTGGGAGCAGACCTTCCTGCCTCTAGGACAGGAACTCTGGTTCCATTATCCAGATTTAGAAAATTTTCATGGAGAATTTGTTCAACTATATCCTCTAGTCTCCTTCTTTCTCCTTCCCTCAGGGACCCCAATAATTCTGAGGTTGGAACATTTCATGGCATCATTTATTCCCCTAATTCTGTTTTCATGACTTCTAAGCTGTTTGTTCCAGGCCTCCGCCTGATCCTTTTTCTCTATCAATTTGTCCTCTAGATCACTAATTCTATTTCCTTCCTCAGCAACCCTAGCTGTTAGAGAACTTCGATTAGATTGGGACTCATTGTTAGCATTTTTAACTTCTTCCATGGTGGCTTTCACTTCTGCCCTAATCAATTCCATTTTGTCATTAAAGGCTTTCTCCAAACCAGCCATTGCCTGGATAATTGTTAGCCTGAATTCCCCTTCTGACATATTGTTTATGTCCGTATCCAATAGCTCTGATGGAGACGGCAGAGCCTCTGAATTTTTCCTCTGTTGGGCATTCTTTCTCCTAGGAATTTTGGTGAAATATGGCTGAGGGGATGTGTAGCTGAATGTATCAATCATGGTGGAGGCAAGGTGCACTCTGGAACACTTTTGAACAATCGGGAGTCCCCACCCAAAAGGAAGAAATAAGCAAAAAGAGAGAGAGAGAGACAAAAAAATAATGAAAAAAATAACCAAGAAGACCCTGCCCGAATGGGCCCCAAAGGTACGATTTATAAAGTATACAAGCAAAAACAGACAGACGAAAAGACCAAAAAAAGTATATGACTATAAAAGAAAAAAAAAAAAAGAAAAAGAAAGAAAACAGCCAAAATGAATACAAAAACAAATACACAGAAACACTGACAGAAGAAAAAGATGGGAAGGTGGTTATAAATTTTCAGTGTGAGCAAGGAAGATTATTTTGATTCTTCCTGGATGTATCTTGGTATCTTTTTAAAGGGCTCAACTTTCCTGAGATAAAGGGGGATTAAAACTGGCTTATATATAGGGGTACCATTGATTTGGGAAAGGGGATTATCATGAAGCTTATCTCTATATGAATATTAAAAAAATAGAAAACCAAAGTAAAACACAGGTATATGTATCAAAAAAGTTATAGTTAAAAAGTTATTATGGAATTTGTTTTACTGAATATGTCATGGTGATGGTAAATAAGTTAAAAAATTATTAAAAAGTTGAAAAGAGGAGACAAGATGGCAGGGAAGTAGGAGGAGGCACTGTTACAACCTGTACCCTAAAGTGAGTTGATTACCTACTAAAAAACTCCGATCACCCATGAAATCAGCCTGAGATCAGAATTATACACATCTGGATCTCTAAGGAGGCAGAAGATGCCAGTGGGCAGGTAAAGTGGAGTGGGAACATCGGACTGTTATTGGAAGATAAACAAAAGTGGGAGAATGCCACCAGAGGCGACCCACTGGAAAGTAATACCCCAATTCGAGAGTGTCCTGCATCTGGGGACCAGCATTAACTTGGAGTCTGGTTGAAAGCACTCGAAAAGAGCAAAGGATCCTGGGGGAAATTGTGGGAATCGGGGTGGCTAAGGACAGGGTCTTAAGTGCCCGGACCCAGGACAGCCAACCCTGGTGCTGAGCCAGAGAGAGTGCAGTGGCAGAGAAACCAGGTCTTGGTCCCTGAGCTGCCAGTGCGCCTGAGAATGCATGGGGTCTGTCTCCTGTGAGGGGCTGGGACCCTCGCCAGCCAGCAGAGCCCAAGACACATGTGCCCCACACCCTCCCCTGAGAGAGATGCGCAAAGGTGCCAGCCCAGTGCTCTTAGACCCGATCCATACTATCAGAGCCTGAGACACGCACACCCCACACCCTCCTCTGAGAGAGGTGCTCGAAGGTGCCAGCTCGGTGCTCTCGGACCCGGAAAGATCAGGCACTACCAGCCCAGGCCAGCGAGAAAATCTCAGTGTGCGATCACTGCTTGGAACCTCTCTGGCAGTCTGGAGCTGCCCAGACATCCGCCACTGTCATGGTTTTGGATACAAGCAGGAGTTCCTGTGTCCCCAGGGACCGCGACTTGGAACCTGCTCTGCAAGTGGTCGAGGGGGACCTTAATGTGCTCTGGAGACCCAGAAGGGAACAGACTGAAGCTTCTCTCTGAGAGGGAGGTCTGGGTGCAGTTTGCTTTCCTCTAAATCTCCAAAAGCCATCAAAAGCTGTCAAGGTGAGAGAAAAGAAACAAACATAAAAACCTCCAGAGAACAAAAGCCTGAAAAACCGGTTTCCTCAGAGCCCACCCCCTTGAGGGGGGCGGGAGGACTTAACTCAGGGAACATTGTCTAAAAACCCATGCAGCAGGCCCTTCCCCCAGAAAACGAACCAGAAAAAAAAAAAAGGAAAATAAAAAGACGACAAGAGAACAACTACCACTAGTTCATAGATACAACTTTTGTTTTGATTCATTCCCACTATTCTGGATATATATACATATACATATATATATATATATATATATATACGGATATATATATATATATATATATATAATGTTTTAACCTACTTACCATCACACTGAGATGTCCAGTATATCACATTCCATAATAACCTTTTAACCTGAACTTTTTGATACATATAACCGTGTTTTTCTTTTGCTTTTCTATTTTTTAATTTTATAAAAAAATTTAGTTTAATTTAGTTTAGTTTAATTTTCTTATTTTCATTTTTTAATATTCATATAGAGTTAAACTTCAAGGTAATCCCCTTTCCCCAACCAATGTTACCCCTATAGGTAAACCAATTTTTAATCCCCCTTTATCTTAGGAAAGTTGAGTCCTTTAACAAAGATATCAAAATACATCCAGGAAGAATCAAAACAAACTTCCTCGCCCACACTGAGAATTTATAACCACTCTCCCATCTTTTTCTTCCACCAGTGTTTCTGTGTATTTGTGTTTGTACTGAGAGTATAACAATATTATACTTGGGGTTCTTTTTGATGAGGTTCTTCTTTTTTCTTTCTTTTTTTTTTTTGCGTATATATATATTTTTTTTCCCCTTTTCATATACTTTTTTTTATTATTTTTTTATTTTCACCATAACAGTATTCCTTGTTTTTGCACCACACCCAGTGCTCCATGGAATCCGTGCCCTCTCCAATACCCACCACCTGGTTCCCCCAACCTCCCACCCCCCGCCCCTTCAAAATCTTCAGATTGGTTTTCAGAGTCCATAGTCTCTCATGGTTCACCTCCTCTTCCAATTTCCCTCAACTCCCTTCTCTCTAACTCCCCTTGCCCTCCATGCTATTTGTTATGCTCCACAAATATGTGAAACCATATGATAATTGACTGCCTCCTCTTGACTTATTTCACTCAGCACATGTCTTAGGGGCACGTGTGTCTTAGGCTCTGTAGCAGGGCTCAGAGATCTGCCATCTGGTGTGGCTCCCAGGCCCTCACAGTATCCAGACCCCATACAATCTTGGGCGCGCTGGCGGCTCAGGGACCAAGACCTGGTTTCTCTGCCATACTCTCTCTGGCTCAGGGCCAGGGATGACTGTTTCGGGTCTGGGGACTTAAGCCCCTGTCCCTAGCCACCCCGATTCCCACAATTTCCCCCTGGGATCCTTTGCTCTTTTGGAATGCTTTCAACCAGTCTCCAAGTTAATGCTGCTCCCCAGATGCAGGACACTCTCCTATTAGGGGTATTACTTCCAATTGGTTGCCTCTGGTGGCTCCCTCCCCCTTTTATCTTCTGATAACAGTCCGACGTTCCCACTCCACTTTACCCGCCCACTGGTGTCTTCTGTCCCTGTAGAGATCCAGACGTGTGCAATTCTGATCTCAGGCATATTTCATGGGTGATCGGAGTTCTTTGGTAGGTAATCAGCTCACTTTAGAGTACAGGTTGAAAAGGCACCTCCTCTTACTTTCTCTCCATCTTGTGTCCTCTTGTCATATACTTTTATCAGTCTTTTTGTTTGTCTGTTTTTGTTTGTATACTTCATAAATCTTACCTTGGGGCCCATTTGGTCTGAGCCTTCTCTTTTACCTTCCCCTTTTTTCCTGTCTCTCTCTCTCTTTCTCTCTCTCTTTTTTCTTTTTCTTTTCTTTTTTCTCTCATTTGGGTGGGGAATCTTGATTGCTCAGAAGAATTCCAGGGTGCACCTTGACTGCTCCACGGTCGATACATCCAGCTATATCCATTCAGTCATCTCTCACCAAAATGACTATGAGGAGGAATGCCCAACAGCAGAAAAATACAGAGGATGGGCCTTTTGCAACAGAGCTAATGACTATCAACATAGACAATATGTCAGAAAGAGAATTCAGACTAACAATTATCCAGGCAATAGCTAGGTTGGAGAAAGCCATGGATGACCAAATGGAATTGATTAAGGCAGAACTGAAAGCGACCAGAGATGATGTTCACAAAGTCAGGGCAGAGTTGAAAGCCACAAGAGATGAGGTTCACAATGCTCTCAATGAATTCCAATCTAATCTAAATTCTCTCAAAGCTAGGGTAACTGAGACAGAAGATAGAATTAGTGATCTGGAGGACAAACAGATAGAGAGAAAGGATCAGGAGGAAGCCTGGAACAAACAGCTTAGAAGCCACGAAAACAGAATCAGGGAACTAAATGATGCCGTGAAACATTCCAACGTCAGAATTATTGGAATTCCTGAAGGGGAGGAGAAAGAAGTCTAGAAGATATAGTGGAACAAGTTCTTCTGGAAAATTTTCCCAATCTCTTGAATGGAAACAGTGTTCATGTACTATAGGAAGAACGGTTTCCCCCCAAGATTATAGATTCTTGAAAGTCCTCGAGACACCTAATAGTAAGAATGAAGAATTATAATTGTAGGCAGACCCTCTTGAAAGCTGCTAGGACAAAGAGGCTCCTTACTTACAGAGGAAAGCCCATCAGAATAACGTCAGACCTGTCCACAGAGACCTGGCAAGCCAGAAAGGGCTGGCAAGATATATTCAGGGCACTAAATGAGAAGAACATGGAGCCAAGAATACGTTATCCAGTAAGGCTGACATTCAAAATGGATGGAGTTATAAAGAGTTTCAAAGACTGGAAAGGCTTAAAAGAATATGCAACCACCAAGCCAACACTGCAGGAAATATTAAAGGGGGTTCTATAAAAGAGAAAAAAGCCTAAGAGTAGCATTGAACAGAAATATAGAGACAATCTACAGAAAAAAAAGTCTTCAAAGTTAACATGATGTCAATAAAAACGTATCTATCAATAATCACTCTCAACGCGAATGGCCTAAATGCACCCATAAAACAAAATGGGGTTGCAGATTGGATAAAATGACAGGACCCATCCATATGTTGTCTACAAGAGACCCACTTTGAACCTAAAGATACACCCAGACTGAAAGTGAAGGGATGGAGAAGCATCTTTCATGCCAATGGGCCTCAAAAGAAGGCCGGGGTAGCGATTCTCATATCAGATAAATTAGATTTTAAACTAAATACTGTAGTCAGAGATACAGAAGGACACTACATCATTCTTAAAGGGATTATCCACCAAGTAGATCTAACAATTACAAATATCTACGGCCCAATATGGGAGCAGCCAATTACATAAGAAAACTATTAATGAAGATAAAGAGTCATATTGATATGAATACATTAATAGTTGGAGATCTTAACGTGCCTCTCTCAGTAATAGACAGATCAATGAAGCAGAAAATCAATAAAGAAACAAGAGCATTGAATAACACATTGGACCAGATAGACCTCATAGATATATACAGAACATTCCACCCTAAAACAACAGGATACTCATTCTTAAGTGCACATGGAACCTTCTCCAGAATAGACTAAATACTGGGTCACAAATCAGGACTCAACTGATACCAAAAGACTGGGATTATTCCCTGCATATTCTCAGATCACAATGCTTTGAAACTGGAACTCAATCACAAGGAAAAGTTTGCAAGGAACTCAAACACCTGGAAGCTAAAAACCACCTTGCTTACGAAAGTTTAGATCAACCAGGGGATCAAAGTAGAACTAACAAATTCATGTAAACCAATGAGAATGAGGAAACTTTGGTCCGAAAGCTATGGGATACAGCAAAGGCAGTCCTAAGGAGAAATACACAGCCATCCAAGCCTCCATCAAAATAATTGAATAATCCAGAACACACCAGCTGTCTCTACACCTTAAAGAACTGGAGAATCAACAACAAATCAAACCAACTCCACACAGAAGAAGGGAAATAATCAAGATTAGAGCAGAGATCAAGGAGGTAGAAACAAGACATACAGTAGAACGTATCAATGAAACTAGAAGCTGGTATTTTTAAAGAATCAATAAGATCAATAAACCATTGGCCACACTAATCCAAAAGAAAAGAGAGAAAGCTCAAATTAATAAAACTATGAATGAAAGGGGAGAGGTCACAACTAACACCAAGGAAGAAGAAACAATCTTCAGAAGTTATGATCAACAGTTATATGCCAATAAGCTAAGCAACCTAGATGAAATGGATGTATTCCTGGAAAACAATAAACTTCCAAAATTGAACCAGCAAGAATTTGACAACCTGAATAGACCGATATCTAGTAACAAAATTGAAGCAGTGATCAAAAACCTCCCAAAAAACAAGAGCCCAGGACCTGATGGATTCCCTGGGGAATTCTACCAAACTTTCAAAGAAGAAATAACACCTATTCTCCTGAAGCTGTTTCAAAAAATTGAAGCAGAAGGAAAATTTCCAGACTCTTTCTGTGAAGCCAGCATTACCTTAATCCCCAAACCAGGGAAAGACCCTACCAAAAAGGAGAATTTCAGACCAAGATCACTGATGAATATGGATGCTAAGATTCTCAACAAGATCCTAGCAAACAGGATCCAACAGCACATTAAAAAGATGATCCACCATGACCAGGTGGGATTCATTCCTGGGCTACAAGGATGGTTCAACATTCACAAATCAATCAACGTGATAGAACAAATCAATAAGAGAAGAGAGAAGAACCACATGGTCCTCTCAATTGATGCAGAAAAAGCATTTGACAAAATCCAGCATCCATTCCTGATTAAAACGCTTCAAAGTATAGGGATAGAGGGAACAATCCTGAACTTCATCAAATCCATCTATGAAAGACCCTTAGCAAATATCATCCTCAATGGGAAGAAGCTTGCAGCCTTCCTGTTGAGATCAGAAACACGACAAGGATGCCCACTCTCACCACTCTTGTTCAACATAGTATTAGAATTCCTAGCAACAGCAATCAGACAACAAAGAGAAATAAAAGGTATCCAAATTGGCAATGAAGAAGTCAAACTCTCTCTCTTCACAGATGACATGATTCTTTATATGGAAAACCCAAAAGACCCCACCCCCGAACTAGTAGAACTCATACAACAATTCAGCAACGTGGCAGGAGACGAAGTCAATGTACAGGAATGAGTGGCTTTCTAATACACTAACAATGAAAATACAGAAAGGGAAATGTGATAATTGATTCCATCTACTATAGCACCAAGAACCATAAGATACCTGGCAATCAACCTAACCAAAGAGGTAAAGGATCTGTACTTGAGGAACTACAGAACACTCATGAAAGTAATTGAAGAAGACACAAAAAGATGGAAGACCATGCCATGCTCTTGGATTGGAAGAATAAACATTGTTCAAATGTCTATACTGCCTAGAGCAATCTAAACTTTTAATGCCATTCCGATCAAAATTCCACCGGTATGTTTCAAAGAGCTGGAGCAAATAATCCAAAAATTTGTATGGAATCAGAAGAGACCCCAAATCGCTCAGGAAATGTTGAAAAACAAATATAAAACTGGCAGCATCACGTTACCTGATTTCAAGCTTTACTACAAAGCTGTTATCACCAAAAGAGCTTGGTACTGACATACAAACAGACACATAGACCAGTGGAACAGAGTACAGAGCCCAGATATGGACCCTCAACTCTATAGTCAAATAATCTTTGGCAAAACAGGAAAAAATATACAGTGGAAAAAAGACAGTCTCTTCAATAAATGGTGCTGGGAAAATTGGACAGCTATATGTAGAAGAATGAAACTCGAACATTCTCTTACACCGTTCACAAAGATAAACTCGAAATGGGTAAAAGACCTCAACGCGAGACAGGAATCCATCAGAATCCTAGAAGAGAACATAGTCAGTAACCTCTTCGATATCAGCGACAGCAACTTCTTTCAAGATATATCTCCAAAGGCATAGGAAACAAAAGCGAAAATGAACTTTTGGGACATCATCAAGATCCAAAGCTCCTGCATAGCAAAGGAATCAGTCAAGAAAACAAAGGCAACCCACGGAATGGGAGAAGATATTTGCAAATGACAGTACAGACAAAATCTTGATACCCAGGATCTATAAAGATCTTCTCAAACTCAATACACAAAACTGATAATCATATCAAAAAATGGGCAGAATATATGAAGAGACACTTCTCCAATGAAGACATACAAATGGCTACCAGACACATGAAAAAAATCTTCATCATCACTAGCCATCAGGTTGTTTCAAAAGAAAACCACATTGAGATACCAGCTTACACCAGTTAGAAGGACCAAAATTAGCAAGACAGGAAACAACGTGTGTTGGCGAGGATGTGGAGAAAGGGGAACCCTCTTACATTGTTGGAGGGAATGCAAGTTGTTGCAGCCACTTTGGAGAACAGTGTGGAGTTTCCTCAAGAAATTAAAAATAGAGCTTCCCTATGACCCTGCAATTGCACTACTGGGTATTTACCCGTAACATACAGATGTTGTGAAAAGAAGGGCCATCTGTACCCCAATGTTTATAGCAGTAATGGCCATGGTCGCCAAACTGTGGAAAGAACCAAGATGCCCTTCAACGGACGAATGGATAAAGGAAGATGTGGTCCATATACACTATGGAGTATTATGCCTCCTTCAGAAAGGATGAATACCCAGCTTTAGTAGCTACATGGATGGGAGTAGAAGAGATTATGCTGAGTGAAATAAGTCAATCTGAGAGAGTCAAAGAATCATATGGTTTCACTTCTTTGTGGAGCATAACAAATAACATGGAGGACATAGGGAGATGGAGAGGAGAATGGAGTTGAGAGAAATTGATGGGGAGGTGAAACATCAGAGACTATGGATACTTAAAAAATACCTCAGGGTTTTGAAGGGGCGGTGGGTGGGAGGTTAGCGGAACCAGGTGGTTGGAATTGGGGAGGGCATGTATTGCATGGAGCACTGGGTGTGGTGCAAAAAACAATGAATACCTTTATGCTGAAAAGAAATTAAAACAAAAATTTTAGGGTTTGTAGCTTGACTCACCCTGATAGTCTTCGTCTTTTTAGAATGTATTACACTTAAGAAATATAAAATAAGTTATTTTAAAAAAGTTGAAAAGAACGAGAATAGTTAGAACGAATTAAAAATAAGAGTTGTATCTATGTAGTAGTGGTGATTGTCCTCCTGTTTATTTGTTTTAGCTGGCTTTCTGGGGGAGGGTCTTGCCATGTGGTTCTTCAGGCAGTCTTGCTAGAGTTGAGTCTTCTTGCCTCCTATCAAGGGGCTGTGCTCTGAGGAAACTGGCTTTTCAGGCTTTTTTTCTCTAGGGGTTTTTGTTTTGTTTTGTTTTGTTTTTCTTTTTTCTCCTCTCGGTGGCTTTTGGCAGTTCTTCCGAGGTTTAGAGGAAAGCAAACTGCACCCAGACCTCCTTCTTGGGTTTCACCTCTGCGTGCTCCAGAGCAAGTAAACTCCCCCTCTGCTGCTGACAGAGCATGTCCCCAGTCACAGTCTCAGGGGTCGCTAGAGCTCCCCCTTATACCCAAAACCATGAGAAGTACTAGTCCAGGGAAGGTTTCCAGTGGCTGCCACTGCCACAGGTGTCTGGGAACGTCCAGACCACGGGAGAGGTCACAACTAGAGAGAGCACACTGAGATTTTCATGCTGGCCCGGGCTGAGAGTGTTCAGACTGTCCTGGTCCTAGAGAGCACCGGTAGCACCTGTAAGGACCTCTTTCAGGGGAGGGTGTGGAGTGAGACTCAGACTCTGGTCGTGCAGCACATGTGCACAGTTTAAAAGGCTGTGGTTCTAGAGAGCACTGGGTGGCATCCACACCAGACTCTTTAATGAACACAGGCAGCTCAGGGACCAATGCCTCACTTTTTTGCCGCACTCTCTCTGGCTTAGCACCAGCGATGGCCATGTTAGGTCCATGGGCTTAAGCCCCTGTCCCTAACAGTCCAATTCCACCAATTTCTCCTTAAGATCTTTTGCTCTTTTTTGAGTGCTTTCAGGCAGACTCCAAGTTAATGCTGGTCCCCAATCACAGGGCACTCTCATATTAGGGTATTAGTTTCCAATGGGTCACTTCTGGTGGCTCCCTCCCCCTTTCTTTATCTTCTGATATTATTCCAATGTTTCCACTCTGCTTTACCTGTTCACTGGCATCTTCTGCCCCCGTAGAGATCCAGAAGTGTATAATTCTAATATCAGGCTGATTTCATGGGTGATCAGAGTTCTTTGGTAGATAACCATCTCACTTCAGGGATCAGATTGAAATGGTGCCTCCTACTTCTCTGCCATCTTGTCTCCTAGTCCATTTTTTGGTTTTCTATTCTATTCCATTATCTATGTATCTGTTTTTGTGCCAGTACCATACTGTCTTGATGACTACAGTTTTGACATGTAGCTTGAAGTTCAGAATTGTGATGCCTGTAGATTTTTTTCTTTTTCAAGATTGGTTGGTTATTAAGGGACTTTTGTCTCCATACAAATTTTAGGATTATTTTTTGTACCTCTGTGAGAAAGGCTGCTGGTATTTTGATAGGGATTGCACTAAATGTGTAGTTTGCTTTGGCTATTACAGGCATTTTCAAAATATTTGTTCTTCCAATGCATGAGCACAGAATGTCTATTTCTTTGATTTATCCTCAAATTTCTACATCAGCACTTTATAGTTTTAAAAGTAGAGGTCTTGCAGCACTTTGGTCATTCTTATTCCTAGGCACTAGGCATCTTATTGTTATTGGTGCAATTATAAGTGGAATTGACTCCTTAATTTTGCTTTTTGATGCTTCATTGTTGGTGTCTAGAAATGCAATAGATTTCTGTGTATTTATTTTGTGTCCTATAAGTTTGATGAATTTGTTAATGCCTACCATTTTTTTTTTTTTTTTGGTGGAGTCTATTGGGTTTTCTCTATATGAAGTGCAATGTCATTGCAACAGTGAAAGGTTTTTATATTCCTTGCAAATTTGGATGCCTTTTATTTACTTTTGTTGTCTGATTGTTGAGGCTGGGACTTCCAGTACTATGTTAAATAACAATGGGGAGAGAGGACATTGTTGTGTTATTCTTGACTGTAGAGGAATAGCTTTCATGTGTTCCCCATTGTGGATGATATTAGCTTTGCATTTTCGGCATATGGCCTTCATTATGTTGAGGTAGGTTCCCTCTTTCCCTGTTTTGTTGAGTGTTTTTATTATGAAGGGATGTGGTGCTTTGTCAATTTTTTTTCTTCATCTTGAATTGATTAGATTATTTGCTTTTTTGGTGTTGAGTTTTATAATATATTTATTTATTTTGGATGTTAATTCTTATCAGATCTATCATTTGCAGCTGCATCTGATAAGGGTTAGTATCAAAAGCAAATAAATATATTATAAAACTCAGCACCCAAAAACAAATAATCCAATTTTAAAATGGATTTTAGTGAAGACATGAACAGACACTTCCCAAGGAAGACATCCACATGTACTACAGACATATGAAAACATGCTCTACTTCACTCACTATCAGGGAAATACAAATCAAAGCTATACAGAGATATCACCTCAGCCTTGTTAGAATGGCTAAAATCAGCAACAGGGGGAACATTCTTGCAAAGTTGGTGGGAATGCAAACTGGTGCAGCCATTGTGGAAAATAGAATGCAGGTTCTGCAGAAATTTTAAAAATAGAACTATCATACAATACAGGAATTACATTAATAAGTATTAACCCAAAGAGAATAAAAATACAAATTCAAAAGGATACATACATCCCAATGTTTATAACAACATTATCAGCAATAACCAAATTATTGAAAGACCCAAATGTTCATTGACTGTTGAATGGATAAAGAGGAGGTGGTATATATAGAAACAAAATATTGTTCAGACATAAAAATAATGAAATTTTGCCATTTTTAAAGACAGGAATGGAGCTACAGTGTATGATGTTAAATGAAATAGGTCAGTCAGAGAAAGAGAAATACCGTATGATCTTACTATGTGGAATTTTAGAAACAAAACAAATGAGCAGAGTGACAAAAGAAGAGAGAGAGGCAAACCAAGAAAATGACCCTTAGCTGTAGAAAACAAACTGATGGTTAAGAGGGAATGGGTGGGAGGATGAGTTAAATAGGTAATGGGGATTAAGGAGAGCACTTGTTATGAGGGCCAGGTGTCATATGGAAGAGCTGAATCACTATTTTATACACCTGAAATTAATATTATACTTAATGTTAACTTACTGAAATTTAAATAAAAACTTAAAAAAAAAAACCAAAGTAGGGTTGAAATAAAGACTTTAGAAAAGTAGAAGTAGCAGTTTAAAGGGAAAAAAAAAAAAGTCAAAGGAGTCAGTATGAATCATCTGCAGGCTGAAATCCTGGAGGACACAGAAGGCTCCATTGCATATGTGTGGGCCTTACAAAAGTCATTGTTTGGAGAAAGGATTTTATGGGCAATGATGGAATGAGAAAATGATCAACATAGTTCCATAACATGTATATAGAGAAAGGTTTAGAAGAATTGTTTTGTATTATTAAAATATAACTTATGTACAGTGTTATACTAATTTTAGGTGTATAATATATTGATTCAAGTTTCTTTTTGACGGTTTGCTCTTCTATATTTTTTATATTAACACATCAACATTTAAATTATAAAACATTTACCCTAAACTGCAACACTAAACAAACTCTGATTACAATGGAGTAACAGAGAAAGTGTGCAATCAGCGATCTAATGAAGAGTGATTGAGACAAAGATATAAAGGAAATCCCTTCAATTTATTTCCAACTACAGTAAAGAATACTGGTACTGTCCTTGACACATAAATTAGTCTATGAGTTGCAGATGCAACTGTTTTATCTTTCAGATAACAAAAAGATAAAAGATACACATCAATACCTCACAGAGTATTTTTGAAAATTAAATGAGGATAGATACACATTTTTCAAAGAAAACTTTTTATAACGTTAAAAAGCCTGAGGCCACATATAAACTGACATCTATTTCAAATAAGATTTTATTGGCAATGGTGAAATTTGAGATTACTGTTAATATTGGTTAAGATTTCTAGTTAATAATTAGAAAATATTTTAGGAAGACATTAGGGGAGAACCAGAACAGTGCAACATAGATACCTATTATCTTTTTGTTGTTGGTGGTAGGGCCCTTAATTACATTCTTCTTCAAAGTCCCAGAAGGAATTAATCAACAGCAAACCTCATCAACTCCCATAATGAGCATAGTAAAACCAAGATGATGTCATTGTCCTGTTTATCTTTATACTGTTAACCATGGCCACACTCCATTACTCAGATGGATAAGAGCTCCAGCATCATCTGATGCTGAGTTCAATCATATAGAAAAAACTGCAGGAGCAAAAAGGTAATTATTGTTTTTGACTTGTTCTCCTTCTGAAACATGCTATTAATTCTTGGCCATATTTCCTCAGTTTTTCCCTATCATCTATTTTTATGAGAAAAAGCAAATGTGATTTTTAAAAATTCAAGTATCATTAACATACAGCATTATATTAGTTTCAGTTGTATATTATAATGATTCAACAATTCTATACATTTCTTAGTGCCCATAAAGATAAGCATACTCTTAATTGTCTTTTTTGATTAAATCTTTCTTGTAGCAGTAATATTAAGAAATGGCTTTTTGATTTAAATTTATGTATGGACAAAGATATGCATGCCTCCCACATTATTTAATGATATGCTTGTTTTACTGAGGTTGGAATTTTATAGAAGAAATGAGACTGATTTTACTTTGAGTGGGCATTACTTCTGATTGTTAGAAAACTGAAACTTCTCAATTACTGACACATTAAATGTTAAATTTTAAAAGTCCTTACTAACAAAAAAAGAAATATTGGCTTTTCTCTCCAGGAAGAAATTAGGAATGATTATGATATTTCAGGAATAAATTCAGTCAATTATATTTATGTTTCTTAGATGAAACTGACAGTGAGTGATAATACCTACATTATAGACTGTGGAGGGAAGATAGTATTCTAGGGAGCTACAGCAGCATTATAGGCTCTGGGTTCTATCACCTGATTTGATATTGAGACACAAACCCTCCTTCAGGTGAATATGTGATGCTAAGCAGTTACCCTGATATATTTTTTTAAGGTTTTGTTTATTTGAGAGAGAGAGAGCATGTGAGCGTGTGCATAAGTGGAGGGAGGGGCAGAAGGAGAGGGAGAGGCAGATTCCTGTCTGAGCAGAGAATCTGATATGGGACTTGATCCCAGGACCCTGGGACCATGGGACCACTTAACAAACTGAGCCACCCAGGCATCCTCCCCCACTTTTTAAATAATTTCCTCTTTTAGTTTTATGTGAAAATATTTACCCTGGGAGTTTGAATTATTTAATTTATAAAAGGAGAAAATAAGATGGTTAAGTACTTCATTGACTCTTGGAGAAGTTAAAATATAGAATGATATAGAACAAGAAAACAATTTCTGGGATGTTAGTTTTAAGTAAAAATTTGATATTCTACCAACATTATTTAAAACAAAATGAGATAACACAACACAACAAGGGGGAAATTTTCAACAAGTTTGAAAATTTTTATTTTTTTATGTCCAATACGTGTCCAAACACACAACCCTATGATTAAGAGTAACATGCTCTACTACTGAGCCATCTAAGTGTTCTTACCACCACTATTAATCCCCCAATTTAAATATGTACTGCTTTGTTTATATTAAACACAAACAACTGGATAGAGAAAATAAGAAAGAACAGGGTGGCTAGTTACCTTGCATGGTATAGACAGCATTCCATTGTCTGTCTGGTGTGCCAGGGAGGCTGTTCAGTGTGGCTTGATCACAGTGACTTGCATTTACCAAAGAGCAACAGAGATTTGTTTCATTTGACCCCAAACATTGACTGAGACAATAGGTATATTTTGCTTTTATTGGGCTGTTTTAAAATTTTCCCCAGAGGTCAGCTTTTATCTCTTGGTGGGGCTGGAAAATGATAATAAGAGTGTATTTTTTGATACAATGTGTACCAGATTTTTTGGATATTTATATTAAGGTGTCAAATTAATTTTCAATGTTGTCTATTGTTTTAGTACCCTGGAACTTAGGACTGTTAATAAGTTGAATATTGTAATGAATCTTTGTAATCATTACATAATTATGCAATGTTTTGAAAGTCTGAATTTATTCCTGAAATATCATAATCATTCCTAAATTCTTCCTAGAGAGAAAAGCTAATATTTCTTTTTTTGTTGGTAAGGACTTTTAAAATTTAACATTTAATGCGTCAGTAATTGAGAAGTTGCAAAAGTTTGATCTCTAGAAGAGAAAATGTAAAACAAGTTATTAGTGATTCTTTTTTAGAAAGGGCAGAAATACTTTACTTCTATTGTTCTCTCTTATTTATTTTGAGCTATTTTAAAATTCTACTTATATCTCAAATCACACACACACACTTTTTGCCTGAATAGATGGATCGTGACCTCCTTCAGTGTAATCAATTGAATATTTCTTTTGTCTTCATCATTTAACACAGATGTAGATTTCAGTAGCCAGAGTTTTGGGGGAATTGTTTTGTAGTCAAACTCAGCATTGCTCAGTTTTGCTCACTGCATCTCAGTTTCCTTCAAAAATTGGTTATTATAGACAATAAAGTAGATTCTGTTTGTAAAAACAACTAAAGTCTTGTAAATGGCAATGTTCTTATAATTGCTAATTCTTCTTCTTGAGATTTAGAACAAATGGTAGGAGATTTAAATAGATGGAGTTGGAGAAGAATGCACTAGATAGAACTAAGGTAGGATTTTCCATAAAGATCTGCTTAACCAGAGTAAAAATAATAAATATATCTCATACATTTATTTATATTTATAAATGCATATATATATATATGTATAAAGTCTGGGACTACAGAAATTATCAAATTTCAATTCTTATGTGTATGAATAGATACTAAAACTGGCAAACTGAAGTAATTCATCTTATATCATAAAACACAAATGCCATCTCTTACAAGGGTTTTGCATAATAATCACCATAGATATTAACTCTCTGAAAATATATGTGTTTATTCATCTGTTACTGGTAATGTTCTAGGCACTTTCATTATTTTATAACAATTAATTCTGAACATACCTAAGATCTAACATTATTATCTTGTTTTTAATATAAAATGAACAGAGGGATTGTGGGCAGAGGATAATCTGGATATGCAGTCACAGTCCAACCTCGAAGTTTGGGCTCCTAAATTGATGTCCTTAGGATATCTAAGGTGTTGGTCATTGGTGAGGACCCTGCTCTGCAGCTGGGGATGCATGGATCACTCTGCACAACCACAGAGCTTCACAGTCTGGCCTGATTGTACAGACAATGGGGGTACACATTTCAGTATAAATATTCCCCAAGTTATGTTTCAGCTACTTTCTAAATCTTCCTTGTATGGAATGTTTATCAATATATAGATCTATAGACATGGATATATATATATATATATGGATCCAGTTGAATCTTTAAACTGGAAAGGTTGATTCAGTTTTGACCTCCATATAAAAGTTTATAAATAGATTTTATTGTCTTCTTTTCAATGATTCATTTTTTTGTGTGTTTTTATATGGCAGTGATTCTGAAAATTTCCATACTCATTGATAAACAACACTGTCTATCATCAGGAAATCTCATGACCTTGAACTGTGGCAACCTTACTGTAATGTACCAATATTTAAAAGATTTTTTAAAGTTTAATGTACTTGACACATAATCTTACAGTAATTTCAGGTATGCAACATAGATATTCAACAAATTACATGTTCGCTATGCCTACCATAAGTGTAGCTTCCATCTGTCACTATACAACATTATTACAATATCATTGGCTATATTCCTTAAGCTGTATCTTTTATTCCTGTGACTTATTCTGTTACTGGAAGGCTGTATCTCCTATTCCCTGTAACTCTTTCTGCCCATCACCCCATAGCTCCCCCTCTGGAAACCATCAGTCTGTTCTCTATATTTCTACGTCTCATACTGGTTTGTTTGTTTATTTATTCATTTGTGTTTTTAGATTCCACCTATGAGTGAAATTAAGTAATATTTGTCTTTCTCAGTCTGACTTATTTCACTTTCCACAATACCCTGTTGCGTCTGTTGTAAAAAAGGGCAGAATCTCATTCACTATTATAGTGGCAAATATGCACACACACACACACACACACACACACACAAACACACACATATAAACACATCATTTCTTTATCCATTTGTGTACTCAAGGAAACAGGTTATTTCCATATCTTAGCTATTGTAAATAATGCTACAGTAAACATATGGGTGAATATAAAAATAAACAATGGGATATTACTCAGCCATAAAATGTTTTGAAATCTTGCCATTTACAATGACATGGATGGAGCAAGAGAGTATTATGCTAAGCAAAATAAGTGAGATTAAGAGAAATACCATATAATTTCGCTCATATGTGGAATTTAAGAAACAAAACAAATGAACAAAGGGGAAAAAAATAGAGAGAGAGGCAAACCAAGAAACAGATTCTTAAATATAGAGAACAAACTGATGGTTACCAGAATGGGGGTAGGTGTGGGGATGGGTTAAATAGGTGGTGGGGATTACAAGTACATTTGTGATGAGCACCAGGTATGGTATGAAAATGTTGAATCACTATATTCTACACCCAAAACTAATATTACAGTGTATGTTAACTAACTGGAATTAAAAAAAAATAATAAAGGTCATATGAAGACTTGAAAAAAAAATAAACATAAGGGTGTAGATAGTGGTTTTGCTTTCTTTGAAGAAATACATATCTACTGGTGGAATTATTAAGGTACTGATATTTTTGATGAAAAGTGTCAATTCTTAGATTTCTAGTAAATTTGTTCAATTACAAGTAATTTATAATCCTAAAATGTACAAGTCCTTGGAATTTCCCTTTATTGGCACACTGGGTTGCCATATGTAAACATACAAACACACATACACATACACACACACACAAGCTCACCAAACATTTATTTCAGGTGCTAATATCTGAGGAGTGATCTAATAACTCCATAGTTCTCCTTGATGGACCAGGTAGAATCCAATGGAGAACACCACTTGGGTAACCAACCATACTGGATGATCAGATTTTGACCTAGTGGGATTCTTCAGTCGATTCAAGTACCCAGCTCTTCTTTGTTTGGTCATTTTTATAGTTTTCCTGATGGCCTTGTCTGGAAAACCATCCTGATCTTTTTGATACACTGTGATACTCACCTTCATAACCCCATGTACTTTTTTATTGCCCAGTTATTCTCATTGATGTGATGTACATTTCTGTTACTCTGCCCAAGATGCTCATGGACCAGGGCATGGGTGTGAAACAGATCTCAGTCCCTGAATGTGGGATGCAGATGTTTCTCTATCTGACACTAGGAGGTTCAGAATTTTTCCTTCTAGCTGCCATGGCCTATGACTGCTATGTGGCCATCTGCCATCCACTCCATTATCCTATCCTCATGAACCATAGGGTGTGTATACTCTTGGTTTCTTCTTCCTGGTTTATAGGATCTGTGGATGGATTTGTGTTGACACCCATCACCATGACCTTCCTCTTCCGTACATCCTGGGAAATCCATCATTTCTTCTGTGAGGTCCCTGCTGTAATGAAGCTTTCCTGCTCAGACACTTCCCTCTATGAGACCCTCATGTACCTGTGCTGTGTTTTCATGCTCCTCATCCCTCTGACAATCATTTCAAGCTCCTATTCTTTCATCCTCTTCACCATCCACAGGATGAACTCAGCAGAGGGATGGAAGAAGGCCTTTACCACTTGTTCTTCCCACATGATGGTGGTCATCCTCTTCTATGGTGCTTCCATGTATACCTACATGCTTCCCACCTCCTATCACACCCCTGAGAAGGACGTGATTGTATCTGTCTTTTATACCATACTCACTCTTGTTCTAAATCCTTTAATTTATAGTCTTAGGAATAAGGATGGAACAAGGGCTCTAAAAAATGTTGAATGTGGATCAATCTTTTAGGGAATTATAAAGTAGGAACTATTTGTAATATTTTTTTTCTTCACTCTACAAATTAAAACTTTAGGATCCTATGCTGATGTTTTTCCTTAGACTCTCACACCACGATGTGTCTTCACCACTTTTTTTTCTTTTTGGGGGAATTGTTAACCTGTACTGGAAAGCTCTTCATTTTATACTTAAGCATTCAAAACAATTGTATAATTGTATTGCATCCATGTTACATTTTTTCTGACTTTCCACTGTAATTCTGTGGAAGAATATTCATATTCTTAAGAAATACATAATAAAATATTTAGAAACAAAATCATAAGGTGTGCAATTGATGAGAAAGAGTTGGAGAGAGTGGTGATAAAGGAAATGGGGTATAAAGATTTAGGAGAATCTAGGCAAAAGATATTTGAGTGTTAATTGTGCTATTATTATTGTTACTATTTTTCTAGAAATTTGAATTACTTAAGAATAAAAGATAAAGTATCATAATTTTGTCTATTTTAAAATTTATCCTTGCTGCATGGTGTCAGTGTAAGTGACAAATCTTGGAAATCATGCACATATTAACATGGATGATCATTACTGTAACAATTCAGTTGTTGGCCTTTGTTTAATTAGGGCAGTTTTGTTCTTTAGGTTTTAAACTGGAAGACACCTAGAGGCTGTTACCTCTCTGAAATATTAGGACATTGTGGTAGAAAGTACTGTGGAAAAGTTACTGACCCCCAAGAAGGAGGGCTTAGGGAAGCTTTCCAGCATAGTGATATCAGAGCTGAGATTTGAAGTATGTCACTTATTGTACAAAGAAACAGAGAAAGACCATCAAACATCCAATCCTTCATTTGTTCAAAAAACATGTCTTACACTATATTATAATAAAAAATAACCAATAGCTAACTGAATTTAACATGTAAACAATTGTCTAATGTCCCTAAGGAATTTGATCTTTATGTGTAGTTTGTGCAAATAGTTGTAATAAAATACACGAATTGTTTTGAGGTTCATGTGGGAAGGGTACAGCTTATTTTAAAAGAAGATTTCATTTATTTACTTGACAGAGATATAGAGGTAGCCAGAGTTGGGGGAATGGCAGAGGAAAAAGGAGAAATAGGTTTCCCACTGAGCAGGGAGCCCAATGCAGGTCTCTATCCCAGGACCTGGGGATAATGACCTGAGCCAAAGGCAGATGCTTAACCAACTGAGCCACACAGATGCCCCAAGGGTACATTGTAAGAGCACATCAATCCTACCTATGGGATGTGAGTTCAAACAGAGAGGCTGAAAGAAGACCCTAGAACTCAGTGTTGAATGGTGACTAGATGCTAACTTCATATGAGTAGAGGAGGCTGGGACCAAGGCTCTTGCTCAAGAACAAGGACATGATGCCACAGATAAGGAACACTATGAACCAAAATTCAGGTTTCAGGTTCTCTCCTGAACAAACAGGAGAGAAATGTTCCAATGGCACCTCCTCCCTGGTTCACTCTATAACCTCATTTCTTGCCCCTTTTTAATGCAGATATTTACAAATAATAATAAAATTACCAGACTTGGATTTTAGAAAAGTTAAATAAGTGGGAATCAATTGGAGATGAATAACATTGGAGGTATGGAGAACAGGTGAGTGAGGAAGAAGAGCTGAATAATGTTGATCTGAGGGGAATGGATCATTCCAAGTGGAACTAGGGGATTTTAGGGTTTAAGTAGGCCTTGTTGAATTTTTCTATAAAACCACAAACTCAGTTGCATGTTTACCAGTTAGCTGTGACAACTTGTGAATATTCAGAAGGTTTCAAAAGGAGACATTTACTCCCCCATTTTATTCTTGACATACTCAATTCCTTCATGAGTATAAGTAAGGTTCTTACAGTTTTTTAGTAAACAGTGCTCGAAAATTTGTTTAGAATTTTTTGTTTCAGTAAAAAGGAATGAATAAAATATGTACACTATTTAACTTTAAAGATAATTGAGAAGTGTATATATCACCCTTCAATTTCTTGGACCATAATGACACACAATTTGATGGTTTCATTTAAAGCACTGTAGATATGGGAAACAAAATGGGACAAAACAAAATAAAGCACTCTATAAAATGAATTTTTTACTGTATTTCAAGCAAAAAATAGATAAAACTATATTAGAATGATGTATTTTTTTAAATAAAATATTTAAAGGATGTGTGGGTGGCTCAGTCAGTTAAGCATCTGCCTTAGTCTCAGGTCATGATCCCAGGGTATTGGGATCAAGCCCCACATCAGGATCCCTACTTAGTAGAGAGCCTGCTTCTCCTTCTTCCTCTGCTGGCTCTTCTGCTTGTGTTCTCTCTCTCTCTGTCAAATAAATAAAAATTTTAAAAAATATTTAAAATACAATTTTCCATAGCCTGTCCTAAAGGGGATTTATAAGAACTGTGCAGTTGGGAAATTCTTAATCAAATTATATATATATTACATTATACTCAGAACTACTAGACATTAAAGACAGTTGCTACTCCAGTTTTTTGTATCTAGAATAAAATCAACAAATAAGGATTTTCTGGCACTCAAGTGCATTTTCTTGCAGTCTTGTATAAGTAGCTGTACAGTGAAGTAGTTTAATTTATGCAAATTTCAGAATGTGTTTGTGTTTCTGCTTGTACTCATGACCCCACTTGCATTTGGCTGAAAAATTATTTTTATCCCATAAAAACCAGCCCTCTGTGTTCCTACACCCTCCAAAGGTCATTAAGGACTATGATCGGAATTATTACAAATTTAGTCAAAAATTAATATGAGTTAAGTGGTGAAGCTTGCATATTTTTTAACAAATAATTCACTTTAATTGTTTAATATGTTTATTTATTTTACTTTATATGCCAGTCATTGTTACAATGTTGTTCCATTTATTAACTTATTCAAACCTATTAAACATTTTAAGGAAGATATGATTTTTTTGTTCTTTGTTCTTGGTGTTGATACATTTATTTTACTGTGGTAGGAACACCTATCATTAGATCAACCTTCTCAACAAATTTTTATGTGTGCAAAATAGTACTGTTGACTAAAGGGCAGGTATTATCTCCATTTCAGAGAAGGAAACTGAAACACCAACAGATTAAATAATTTGTTTGAGCCACTAGGTAGTAATGTTCAAATGGGTATTTGCTAAAAAGTATGAACTCTGCATTGTTTGGAATGACTGTGTCTTTTCATGTGAAAAATGATTTATTCATGTTAATGTTAGTTCTGTCATTTTTGCTCTAGACAGGAAACTTGGTGACACAAAGTTTTAAAGAAAATTAGTTTCTTGCACTACAATTTACTAATGCTCTATATCTTCAGAGCAAAGACAGAAGATGCCACACATTGTTTCCAAATGATTTCCAGAGAATTAGTAGTTATACTTCAATTACAGTGTAATTCTGTCATGCTATAAATATAAATGTTATAAAGTTGCACTGGAAAAGATAAAAATATTTGAGATATCTATCTATCTATATATTTGATATTATTGATATCAAATCTTAACCACTGAAGATTGTTTTCCATAGTATTCCATAGTATTAGAAGAATTGATAATTCTTTTTTTAAATTTTTTTTCAGCATAACAGTATTCATTATTTTTGCACCACACCCAGTGCTCCATGCAATCCATGCCCTCTCCAATACCCACCCCCTGGTTCCCCCAACTTCCTACGCCCCACCACTTCAAACCTCTCAGACCATCCCTCAGAGGTCTCTCATGGTTCACCTCCCCTTCCAATTTCCCCCAACTCCCTTCTCCTCTCTAACTCCCCATGTCCTCCATGCTATTTGTTATGCTCCACAAATCAGTGAAACCATATGATACTTGACTCTCTCTGCTTGACTTATTTCACTCAGCATAATCTCTTCTAGTCCCGTCCATGTTGCTACAAAAGTTGGGTATTCATCCTTTCTGATGGAGGCATCATACTCCGTAGTGTATATGGACCACATCTTCCTTATCCATGTGTACGTTGAAGGGCATCTTGGTTCTTTCCACAGTTTGGCGACCGTGGCCATTGCTGCTATAAACATTGGAGTACAGATGGCCCTTCTTTTCACTACATCTGTCTCTTTGGGGTAAATACCCAATAGTGCAATTGCAGGGTCATAGGGAAGCTCTATTTTTAATTTCTTGAGGAATCTCCACACTGTTCTCCAAAGAGGCTGCACCAACTTGCATTCCGACCAACAGTGTAAGAGGGTTCCCCTTTCTCCACATCCTCTCCAATACATGTTGTTTCCTGTCTTGCTAATTTTGGCCATTCTGACTGGTGTAAGGTGATATCTCAATGTGGTTTTAATTTGAATCTCCCTGATGGCTAGTGATGATGAACATTTTTTCGTGTGCCTGGTAGCCATTTGTATGTCTTCATTGGAGAAGTATCTGTTCATATCTTCTGCCCATTTTTTTTTTTATTTTTTTTAAAGATTTTATTTATTTATTTGACAGAGAGAGACCACAAGCAGGCAGAGAGGCAGGCAGAGAGAGAGGAGGAAGCAGGCTCCCCGCAGAGCAGAGAGCCCGATGTGGGGCTCGATCCCAGGACCCCGGGACCATGACCTGAGCCGAAGGCAGAGGCTTTAACCCACTGAGCCACCCAGGCGCCCCCTTCTGCCCATTTTTTGATATGATTGTCTGTTTTGTGTGTGTTGAGTTTGAGGAGTTCTTTATAGATCCTGGATATCAACCTTTTGTCTGTACTGTCATTTGCAAATAGAATTGATTATTCTTTACAGAAGTCAGTTCCAAAGAAGTTCCAGTTATGTGGTATAGCAATTCATTGCTAGATTAAAGGCTCTAACTTTGAGTTACAGAAACAGGCCTACAACATATGTGTATGTTAGAGCTGATGTTAAATACCAGCAATATCTTAAGCAAACCTCTGAATTACACAGCTAACAATTTATTTCACTGGATAAACATTAAAGAAAAACAACCTTTAGATTCTGTGCTGAAGGTGTCTGGATAAATGTAGTTCTATAGACTAAAACCAAGTGATGTAAAAATCAGGAACACTTATGAAATCATAACTACTTCATTTATGAATGGTAAATTATACTCTGTATGCAAGACAGCTGTAAAATGAGTAATTAACTCACATGCATGTGAATGTATATATATATGTGTATAGGTATGTATTTATACAAATGTATGTATGTTACCACGTATATACATACTTATCTTATTTTTTTCCATTTTGTGAGTTTTACTGTGTTCTAGACACTGGGCTAAATACTTCATAGTTTTTTTTTTTTTTCTTCCTTCTTCCAACTGATTTTTAAAAAGTTGAGTGTAGTGGAAATACAATGAGACATTAATTTCTGCATTATAACATGTAATTTGACAAGTTTATATGTTATGGTGTCCTTATACATAAGTTTCACCATACAACACTATTAGAATATCTTTGACTGTATTCTTTAAGCTGTGTCCTTTATTCCTGTGACTTGTTCATTCCATAACTGGAAGTCTCTATCTTTCACTCCCTTTCACCTTTTATGTGATCACTCCACTCCTCTTCCCTCTGGTAACAATGACTTTGCTCTCTGTATTTGTAGGTCTAATTCAGCTTTTAATTTATTAATTTGTGTTTTTAAATTTCACATATGACTGAAATCATGTGGTGGTTATCTTTCTCAGTCAGATATATTTCACTTAGTTTAAGGTCCTTCTGACTCATCATGTAATTACAAATGAGAAGATGTCTTTATTTAAGGGGGAAAAAAAAGATGTCCTTATGTTTTTGAGGCTGAATATTATTCCATTGTATAATACATTCCATATTTTGTCACATTGTTTATCTATTCCTTGTTTGTTTGTCATTAATTTATTTCTATATGTTGGCTACTGTGAATAATATGACAATATACATGAATGTGTTTAGGTACCTGGGGGGCCCAGTCAGTTAAATGAATGACTCTTGCTTTTGTTCTAGGTCCTGATCTCATAGTTCATGAGATTGAGCCCCATGTTGGGCTCCACACTCAGCAGGAGTCTTCTGGATATTCTCTCCCTTTGCCCCTGCTCATAAATAAATCTTAAAAAAAAAAAAAAAAAGAAGAAAGTGTAAATCTTATTGAGATCCAGATTTCAATTCATGTGAATATACACCCTGAAGTGGGTTACTGAATCAAATGATAATTATATTTTCAAAAATTTTAAAAACTTATATATTGTTTTCCAAAATGCCTGCATCCAACCAAAAATATAGAAATATTACCTTCTCTCCACATTTTAACCAGAACTTACTCTTTTTGTTTTTGTTAATAATAGTCATTCTAACAGGTGGAAGGTGATATCTATTGCATTTTCCTGATGATTAGTGACATTGGTTACCTTTTATATATCTGTGACCATTTGTATGTCTCCTTTGGAGAAGTATCTACTCAGTTCCTTTGCCTATTTTTTATCTGCTTTTTTTTTTTATTTTGCTATTGAGTTTTATGAGTTCCTTAAATATTTTAGAGCTTAACCTTTTATGTAAAATGAGGTTGCAGATATCTTCTCCCCTTCCCCCTTTGCCTTTTTATTATGTTAATTGTTGACTTTCCTCTGCAGAAGGCTTTTAGTTTGATATCACATCATCTATTTTAGCGTTTGCCACTTGTGCTTTTTGCATTATATCAAGAAATCTTTTCCCAGTACAATGACCAGACTCTGCTAACCTAAGTTTTTCCGTACAAGATTTATGGGTTTAGAACTTGTGGAGAGGAGAAGGGAGTTGAGGGAAATTGGAGGGGGAGATGAATCATGAGAGACTATGGACTCTGAAAAACAATATGAGGGTTTTGAAGGGGCGAGGGGTGGGAGGTTGGGTGAGCCTGGTAGTGGGTATTATGGAGGGCAGATATTGCATGGAGCACTGGGTGTGGTGCATAAACAATGAATTCTGTTATACTGAAAAGAAATAAATTAAAATAAATAAATAAATAAAAGAACTTGTATTTGTGTCTGTTTTTTAGATATAATAGTCATAGGACAATATATTACTTTCAGGTATAGAATATAATCACTCAATATTCATATATATTAAAAAATAATCATCACAGTATATTAGTTAACATTCATTGCCATAAAACTATGAAATTTTTTCTCATGATGAGAATTTGTAAGATCAACTCTCTCAGCAAATTTCAAGTATGGAATACTGTATGATTAAATATAGTCACTATGCTGTACATTACAGCTAAATGCCTTATTTATTTTATAGTTTAAAGCTTGTGGTTTTAGGCCATCTTCACCTATTTCATCTTCCTTGCCATCCACCTCTGGTAATAATTAATCTTCTCTCTATAGTCTGAGGCTTTTTAAAAAATTCCACATATAAGTAAGATCATATGATAATTGTCTTTCTTTGTCTGACTCATTACACTTAGCATAAGATCATTAAGATCTATCCATGTTGAAGACAAGATGGCGGGGAAGTAGGAGGAGGCGCTGTTTCAACCTGTACCCTAAAGTGAGCTGATTACCTATTAAAGAACTCCGATCACCCATGAAATCAGCCTGAGATCAGAATTATACATGTCTGGATCTCTACGGGGGCAGAAGATGCCAGTGGGCAGGTAAAGCAGAGTGGGAACGTCGGACTGATATCAGAAGATAAACAAAATAGGGAGGGAGCTACCAGAGGTGACTGATTGGAAAGTAATACCCCAATACGAGAGTGCCCTGTGCCTGGGGACCAACATTAACTTAGAGTCTGGTTGAAAGCACTCAAAAAGAGCAAAGGATAGTGGGGGGAAATTGTGGGAATCAGGACAGTTAGGGACAGGGGCTTAAATCCCCAGGCCCAGGACAGCAACCCCTGGCACTGAGCCAGAAAGAGTGCAGTGGAGAAACCAGGTCTTGGTCCATGAGCCACCAGTGCACCTGATAATGCATGGGTTCTGGCTCCCATGAGGGGCTGGGACCCACGCCAGCTGGCAGAACGCCGCGTGTGCCCCACACACTCCCGTGAGAGGTGCACTAAGGCGCCAGCCCAGCGCTCGTATACACGGAGACACCAGGCACTCCCAGCCTGGGCCAGTGGGAAAATCTCAGCATGCAATCTCTGCTTGGAGCCTCTCTGGCGGTCTGGAGGCTATGGTAGCGATTCTCCTTTCAGATAAATTGGATTTTAAACTAAAGACTGTAGTCAGAGATACAGAAGGACACTACATA
Source organism: Lontra canadensis (assembly GCF_010015895.1). NCBI lineage: Eukaryota > Metazoa > Chordata > Mammalia > Carnivora > Mustelidae > Lontra > Lontra canadensis. The sequence goes on along the minus strand of NW_022631193.1, from coordinate 583,824 downwards.
GTTCTTAAAGTGACTATCCACCAAGTAGATCTAACAATTGTAAATATCTATGCCCCCAATATGGGAGCAGCGAATTATATAAGAAAGCTGTTAATCAAGATAAAGAGTCATATTGATATGAATACATTAATAGTAGGAGATCATAACATGCCTCTCTCAGTAATAGACAGATCATCGAAGCAGAAAATCAATAAAGAAACAAGAGCATTGAATGACACATTGGACCAGATGGACCTCATAGATATATACTGAACATTCCACCCTAAAACAACAGAATACTCATTCTTCTCAAGTGCACGTGGAACCTTCTCCAGAATAGACCACATACTGGGTCAAAAATCTGGACCAACTGATACCAAAGACTGGGATTATTCCCTGCACATTCTCAGATCACAATGCTTTGAAACTGGAGCTCAACCACAAGGAAAAGTTCCGAAGGAACTCAAACACCTGGAAGCTAAAGACAACCTTGCTTAAGAATGCTTGGATCAACCAGGAAATCAAAGAAGACCTTCAGCAATTCATGGAAACCAACGAGAATGAAGACACTTTGGTCCAAAACCTATGGGATACAGCAAAGGCAGTCCTAAGGGGGAAATACATAGCCATCCAAGCCTCCCTCCAAAAAATGGAAAAATCCAGAACACACCAGCTGTCTCTACACCTTAAAGAACTGGAGAATCAACAACAAATCAAACCAACTCCACAAATAAGAAGGGAAATAATCAAGATTAGAGCTGAGATCAATGAGGTAGAAACCAGAGATACTGTAGAATGTATCAATGAAAGTAGCAGCTGGTTTTTTGAAAGAATTAATAAGATCGATAAACTATTGGTCACACTAATCCAAAAGAAGAGAGAGAAAGCCCAAATTCATAAAATTATGAATGAAAAGGGAGAGATCACAACTAACACCAAGGAAGTAGAAACAATCATGAGAAGTTAATATCAACAGTTATATGCTAATAAGCTAAGCAACCTAGATGAAATGGATGCATTCCTGGAAAACTATAAACTCCCAGAATTGAACCAGGTATAAATTGACAACCTGAATAGATCGATATCTAGTAACAAGATTGAAGCAGTGATCAAAAACCTCACAAGAAACCAGAGCCAAGGACCTGACGGATTCCCTGGGGAATTCTACCAAACTTTCAAAGAAGAAATAACACCTATTCTCCTGAAGCTGTTTCAAAAACTAAAGCAGAAAGAAACCTTCCAGACTTTTTATGAAGGCAGCAGTATCCTGCTCCCCAAAACAGGCAAAGAACTCACCAAAAAGGACAATTTCAGAACAATATCCCTGATGAATATGGATGCGAAGATTCTCAAAAAGATCGTAGCAAACAGGATTCAACAGCACATGAAAAAGATTATCCACCATGACCAGGTGGGACTCATCCCTAGGTTATAAGGATTTTCAACGCTTACAAAGAATATCAATGTGATAGAATAAATCAATAATAGAAGAGGGAAGAACCACATGGTGCTCTCAATTGATGCAGAAAAAGCATTTGACAAAATCCAGCATCCATTCCTGATTAAAACGCTTCAAAGTATAGGGATAGAGGGAACATTCCTGAACTTCATCAAATCTATCTATGAAACACCCACAGCAAATAGCATCCTCAATGGGAAAAAGCTCACACCCTTCCTGCTGAGATCAGGAACATGACAAGGATGTCCACTCTCACCACTCTTGTTCAACATAGTATTAGAAGTCCTAGCAACAGCAATCAGACAACAAAGAGAAATAAAAGGTATCCAAATTGGCAATGAAGAAGTCAAACTCTCTCTCTTCACAGATGACATGATACTTTTTATGGAAAACCTAAAAGACTCCACCCCCAAACTATTAGAACTCATACAGCAATTCAGCAACGTGGGAGGATACAAAGTCACTATACAGAAATCAGTGGCTTTCTTATACACTAACAATGAAAATACAGAAAGGGAAATGAAAGAATCGATTCCATTTACTATTGCACCAAGAACCATAAGATACCTGGGAATAAATGTAACCAAAGAGGTAAAGGATCTGTACTTGTGGAAGTACAGAATGCTTATGAAAGAAATTGAAGACACAAAATGATGGAAGACCATTCCATGCTCTTGGATCAGAAGAATAAACATTGTTAAAATGTCTATACTGCCTAGAGCAATCTATATTTTTAATGCCATTCTGATCAAAATTCCACCGGTATTTTTCAAAGAGCTGGGGCAAATAATCCAAAAATTTGTATGGAATCAGAAGAGACCCCGAATTGCTAAGGAAATGTTGAAAAACAAAAATAAAACTGGTGGCATCACGTTACCTGATTTCAAGCTTTCCTACAAAGCTGTGATCACCAAGACAGCATGGTACTGGCATAAAAACAGACACATACCAGTGGAACAGATTAGAGAGTCCAGATATGGACCATCAACTCTATGGTCAAATAATCTTTGAGAAAACATGTAAAAATATACAGTCGAAAAAAGACAGTCTCTTCAATAAATGGTGCTGGGAATTTGGACATCTATATGTAGAAGGATGAAACTCAATCATTCTCTTACACCATACACAAAGATAAACTCAAAATGGATAAAAGACCTCAACGTGAAACAGGAATCCATCAGAATCCTAGAGGAGAACATAGGCAATAACCTCTTTGATATCAGCCACAGCAACTTCTTTCAAGATATGTCTCCAAAGGCAAAGGAAATAAAAGCGAAAATGAAATTTTGGGACGTCCTCAAGATCAATAGCTTTGGCACAGCAAAGGAAGCAGTGAACAAAACAAAGAGGCAACCCACGGAATGGGAGAAGATATTTGCAAATGACAGTAAAGACAAAAGGTTGATATCCAGGATCTATAAAGAACTCCTCAAACTCAACACACACAAAACAGGTAATCATATCAAAAAATGGGGAGAAGATATGAACAGACACTTCTCCAATGAAGACATACAAATGGCTTTCAGACACATGAAAAAATGTTCATTATCACTCGCCATCACAGAGATTCAAATTAAAACCACATTGAGATACCACCTTACACCAGTTAGAATGGCCAAAATTAGCAAGACAGGAAACAACATGTGTTGGAGAGGATGTGGAGAAAGGGGAAACCTCTTATACTGTTGGTGGGAATGCAAGTTGGTGCTGCCACTTTGGAAAACAGTGTGGAGATTCCTCAAGAAATTAAAAATAGAGCTTCCCTAGGACCCTGCCATTGAACTACTGGGTATTTACCCCAAAGATACAAATGTAGTGAAAAGAAGGGCCATCTGTACCCCAATGTTTATAGCAGCAATGGCCACGGTCGCCAAACTGTTGAAAGAACCAAGATGCCCTTCAAAGGACAAATGGATAAGGAAGATGTGGTCCATATACACTATGGAGTATTATGCCTCCATCAGAAAGGATGAATACCCAACTTTTGTAGCAACATGGACGGGACTGGAAGAGATTCTGCTGAGTAAAATAAGTCAAGCAGAGAGGGCTAATTATCATATGGTTTCACTTATTTGTGGAGTATAACAAATTACATGGAGGACAAGGGGAGATGGAGAGGCGAAGTGAGTTGAGGGAAATTGGAAGGGGAGGTGAACCATGCGAGACTATGGACACTGAAAAACTGCTGAGGGCTTTGACAGAGCGGGGGTTGGGAGGTTGGGGGAACCAGGTGGTGGGTATTAGAGAGGGCACATATTGCATGAATCACTGGGTGTGGTTCAAAAACAATGAATACTGTTTCGATGAAAACAAATTAAAAAAAGAAAAAAGATTATCCACCATGACTGGGTGGGATTTTTCCATGGGATTCAAGTGTGGTTCAACATTCACAAATCAAGGTGATAGAACAAATCTGTAAGAGAAGAGAGAAGAACCACATGGTCCTCTCCACTGATGCAGAAAAATTATTTAGAACCAAGAACCATAAGATACCTGGGAATAAACCTATCCAAAGAGGTAAAGAATCTGTACTTGAGGAACTACAGAAGTCATGAAAGAAATTGAAGAAGACACAAAAGGATTGAAGAGCATTCCATGCTCATGGATCAGAAGAATAAACGTTGTTAAAATGTCTATATTGTCCAGAGCCATCTATACTTTCAATGCCATCCCAATCAAAATTTCACCGGCATTTTTCAAAGAGCTGGAGCAAACAATCCTAAAATTTGTATGGAACCAGAAGAGATCCTGAATTGCTAAGGATATGTTGAAAAAGAAAAACAAAACTGGGGGCATCAAGTTGCCTGATTTCAAGCTTTACTACAAAGCTGTGATCACCAAGACACCATGGTACTGCCACAAAAACAGACACATAGACCAGTGGAACAGAGTATAAAACTGGCCTTTTTCAAGTAAGCTCTAAAATTAATCAGAAAGAAAGCAGTTTAAAGCACGTATTCAGGTTTTGACAAAATGATGCAGGATATAGTGAAGATACGAATAAAACAAACTGAATCTCTTCCTCTGACTTTGAGTTACTCTAGCATATCCACATCTGTGTGTCTCAGATCAGAAGCAAACATGCTTTCAGCACCTTTTCACACTAAGATTCTAATCCGTGGCTGGCACTTGGGTATTGCTGGATGAAGGCTTTCTGGTTTTGACCTGATGATTCATCTAAAGCATATGAAAAATTTATGAAAAGTGTATGATGTAGACATTTAGTTTAATGATATATTTTGGAACACTAGATTTTAAATCCTGTTTGGGTTATTGATCATGTCTAAACTCTGTTATGTAAATTCCAGAAAAACTTCTGAGATCAAAGGGGAAAGACCCAGCTCTTTCTCTTATAGTATAGGTTTGTTCTCTGCAGACCTTAGTATTAATGTTTTGGGTTTATGAAAGTCTCTTTTTCTTTTCTTTTTTTTTTTTTTCATAAAGTAACCTGTATGATGATGTGCAATGCTAAATATATTTTAATTGTTATACTTATAGGTAAATGGAAATTTTTGTATACAATATTTCAAGCTTAAAAATTCACAGAAATACTTATTTGAAAATATAGCAAAATAATTCTTGTTAATTATTTAAAAATAAATTGACCTTTAAAAAATTAAAAAAAAAAAGATCTATCCATGTTGTCACAAATGATAATTTCTCTTTTTATGTCTGAATAATACTCCATTGTATGCATGTATATTTATATTTAAAAAATAATTTATTGATCTAGGGACATGTAGATTGTTTCCATATCTGGCTATTATAAATAATACAGTGATAAAGATAGGAATGTATATATCTTTTTAATTTGGTGTTTCTGTTTTCTTCAGATAAATATCCAGAAGTGGACTTGCTGAATCATATGTTAGTTCCACTTTGACATTTTTAAATTTTCCCTAGTATTTTCCACAGTAGTTGCCCAAATTTAATTTTTACCAGCAGTGCACAAGGGTTCCATTTTCTACGCATCCTCACCAATACTTTCTAATTCTTATGCTTTTATTATACATTCTAATAGGTGTGAGGTGATATTTTGGAGTAGTGTTTTTTTATATTTCTATAATGATCTGTGATTTTGAACATCTTTTCACGTACCTGTTGGACATCCATATGTCTTTGACAAAGTGTCTATTCAGATCTTTTGACCATTTTAAAAATAAGGTTTTTATTTATTTATTTGACAGAGAGAGATCACAAGTAGGCAGAGAGGCAGGCAGAGAGAGAGGAAGGAAGCAGGCTCCCTGCTGAGCAGAGAGCCCGATGCAGGGCTCGATCCCAGGACCCCGGTATCATGACCTGAGCTGAAGGCAGAGGCTTAACCCACTGAGCCACCCAGGCGCCCCAGATCTTTTGACCATTTTTAAATCAAATTGCATGGGTTTTGTTGTATTGTGTGGTAGTGAAGGATGGTGATGGTGGTTATGAAGTTATACAAGTCCTTTATATATTTTTGATAAGAAAACCTTATTAGAAATATAATTTGCAAATATTTTCTCTCATAGTTGGTTTGCCCTTTCATTTTATGGATGTTTTCTTTTGTTGTGAAGAAGGGGTCCTATATATTCAATTTTGCATTTGTTACCATTGTTTTGGTGTCAAATAAAAAATAACTATCACCAATTCTAATAACAAGGAAGCTGCTGCCTATTTTTTTTTTTCTTTCTGGAAACTGTATGACTTCAAGTCTTAAAATATTTAATCCATGCTGAATTAATTTTTGTATGTAGTGCTGCAAAATAGTAGTCTAGCTTCATTTTTTTTTTTTTTTTTTTGCATGTGACTGTCTAGATTTCCTAACACCATTAATTGAAAAGATTGTTCTTTCCCCATGGTATATTCATATTCACGGCTCCTTTTTCATAAATTAATTTACCATGTGAGCATGGATATTTCTGGGCTCTCTATTTGTGGGTTGGTTTTTTTTTATCTTTTTTTAGAAACAGAGAAAGAAGAGCAAGGAGCAGAAGGAGAGGGAGAGAGAGAGAATCTTAAGCAGATACTATGCTCAGTGTGTAGCCTGATACAGGACTTGATCTCACAATCCTGAGATCATAATCTGAGCCAAAATCAAGAGTCAGACACTTAATTGACTGAGCTCTCCAGGAGCCACTCTATTCTTTCTACTGAATGACTTTTCTGTTTTTATGCTAATGCATACTGTTTTGATAACTATAACTGCAATATAGTTTGAAATCAGGGAAGATGATGTCTCCAGATTTATCCTTCTTCCTCACGATTGTTTTGGCTCTTCAGGGTATTGTGTGGTTCCATACAGAATTTAGGATTCTTTGTTTTATTCCACAGAACTTTTATAGGAGTTGCATTTATTATATAGATTGTTTTAGGTATTACAGGTTTTAACAATATTTGTTTTTCCAATCCATGAACATGATATGTTTTTCCATTTGTGTGTTTCTCCTTCAATTTCTTTCATCAATGTCTGAGGGATTTTGGTGAACAGGCATTTCAGTTATTTGTATAAAGTTGTTCTTTGGTCTTTCATTCTTTTTGAAGTAATTATAAGTGGAATTTTTAAAATTCCTCTTTCTGTTTGTCATTGTATATAGAATTGAAAGATATTGTTTGTATTGATTTTGTATCCTGCAACTTTATGGGGTTATTTATTAAGTCTAACAGGTTGGGTTTTTTCTTTTTCTTTTTTCTTTCTCTCTCTCTCTCTTTTTTTTTTTTTTTTTTTGGTTCAGTCTTAAAGCTTTTGTGTGTGTCATATCATACTGTCTCCAATTAGAGGCAGTTGGACAACTTTTGTTTCTTCTTCTTGCCTAATTACTCTGGCTCAGACTTACAATACTATGTTGAATAAACTGATGAAAGTGAGCATCCTTGTCTTGTTCCTGATCTTAGAGGAAAGCTTTCAACTTTCTAGCTACAAGTGTGATGCTAACAATGGGCTTGACATACCTAGTCTTTGTTATTTTCAGATAAATTTCATCTATACCCAGTTTGTTAAGAATTTTTTTTTTTTTAATAAATGGATGTTGTATTTTGTCACATGGTTTCTCTACAACTATTAAGGTGATCATATGATTTTTATCTTTCATTTTGTAAATGTGGTTTATTATTGCTATCCAGAGGATTAACCATCTTTTAATCTCTGGAATAAATTGCATTTGACCATGATATATCCTATACATTTTGGTATGTTGTATTTCCATTTCACTTGTCACACAGTTTTATTTTCTTTTTTGATTTTTCTTTAATACATTGTTTTTTTCAGTAAGATATTGTTTCATCTCCACATACTTGTGTATTTTTCAGTTTTCTTTTTGTAATTGATTTCTAGTTTCATATCATGTGGTCATAAAGGATGCTTGATATGATTTCAATCTTTTTTAAATTTTTAAGACTTGTTTGGGGCTAAAAATATGGTCTATCTGGAAAATACTCCATGTGCATTTGAGAAAAATATGTATGTTGCTTTTGGATGAAATGTTTTGTGTATATATTAAGTCTATCTTATCTAATATGTCATTTAAGACTAATGTTTCCTAATTAATTTTCTGTGTGAATGATATAAACACTAATGGAAGTGGAAGTATTATAGCTTTTATTTCTCCAGAAAGGGATTCTCTAGTATCTTTCATGTTTTTTTTTTTTTTTTTTTTTTGTTGTTGTTGTTTTTTTGAGCCCAGCTAGCACCTTCATAATCATCATTCTGGACTCTAGTTCTGACATCTTACTAATGTCTGTATTGATTAGATCTCTAGCCATTGGTACTACCTCTTGTTTTTTGTTTTCTGTATTTTGAGGTGAGCTTTTCCTGCCTTGTCATTTTATCCAGATAAGAAAAGATGAATGATGAATGAGAGAAGAAAATACTAAAAGGGGAGCAAAGACACTAGATAAATATACACTAACAAAATCATATGAGACCCGAAATTGGGGGGAGAAGAAAAGAGAAGGAAAAAAAAATCTATCTATATATTTATTGTGACATATATATCTTATATATGACTGTATATAATGTATCATGCTTCTTGAATTCAAATTATATTACAAAATTGTAGTCATCAAAACAGGATGGTACAAGCATGAAAATATTGGAAATAATATAGACTAGACCACTAAAAAAGAATAGAGATCCTATAAATAAATCCAGGTACATATAATCAACTAATTTTGATAATTTATATAAAATGTATATATAAATATGATTATATATAATTATATTATATAAATATTATATAAATAAATTACACAAACATATATAATATATGTATATGTATATGTATAAATTAAATATATATATATATATATGAGCTACACACTTGATTTTGGGTGTATTTTTGTCTGTTAGAAGAAATTGCCCCCCAAAATTTTAACGAAAGAAAAACATATATATATACAAAAATAAGGGCAAGCATGACCAAGGGAAGGAATATGACTGTAAAGATGAAAGTTTAAAAAAGAAAGCAGTGTGGGGATTACTTATGAAATTAAAAATATAGCTACTCTATGACCCTGAAACTGCAGTACTTGGTATTTACCCCAAAGATACAGATGTAGTGAAAAGAAAGGCCATATCTATCCTAATGTTCATAGCAGCGCTGGCCACAGTCACAAAACTGTGGAAAGAGCCAAGATGCAGGCACCTGGGTGGCTCAGTTGGTTAATCCACTGCCTTCAGGTCAGGTCATGAACTCAGAGTCCTGGGACAGAGTCCCACATCAGGGTCCCAGCTCCACAGGAAGTCTGCTTCTCCCTTGACTTTTCCCTCTCATGCTCTTTCTCACTCTCTGAAATGAATAATATATTCTCTAAAATGAATAAATATATTTTTTTAATGAGCCAAGATGCCCTTCAACAGATGAATGGATAAAGAAGATATGGTCCATATATACAATGGTACATTATGCCTCCATCAGAAAGGATGAATACCCAACTTTTGTAACAACATGGACGGGACTGGAGGAGATTACACTGAGTGAAGTAAGTCAAGCAGAGAGAGTCAATTATCATATGCTTTCGCTTAGCTGTGGAGCATAAGGAATAACACAGAGAATGTTGGGAAGAGAGGAGAAGTGAGTTGGGGGAAATCATATGGGGAGATGAACCATGAAAGACTGGACTCTGGGAAACAAACTGAGGGTTTGAAGGGGGTGGGGTGCCGGGTGAACCTGGTGGTGGGTATTAAGGAGGGCACATATTGCATGGAGCACTGGGTGTAGTGCATAAACAATGAATCTTCGAGCACTGAAAAAATAAAATAAAATTTAAATAAAATTAAAAATGATGCTAAAAAAGAAATCTATAAAATAAGAAGTTGGTTGAAAAAAAATGAAAGGAGAGAATGTGATCAGGCTGGAGATTAGAACAAAGCCATATGTGAGGAGGAGACAAGATGGTGGAGAACTAGGAGGAGGCGCCGTTTCAACCTGTACCCTAAAGTGAGCTGATTACCTATCCAAGAACTCTGATCACCCATGAAATCAGCCTGAGATTAGAATTACACATGTCTGGATCTCCACAGGGGCAGAAGATGCCAGTGAACAGGTAAAGCAGATTGGGAATGTGGGACTGATATTAGAAGATAAACAATAGGGTGAGGGAGCCACCAGGAGTGACCCATTGGAGTGTAATACCTCAGTATGAGAGTGCCCTGTGACTGGGGACTAGCATTAACTTGGAGTCTGGTTGAAAGCACTCAAAAATAGCAAAGGATTGTGGGGGGAAATTGTAGGAATCAGGGCGGTTAGGGACAGGGGCTTAAGTCTCCAGACCCAGGACAGCCACCCCTGGCACTGAGCCAGAGGGTGCGGCGAAGAAACAAGGTTTTGGTCCCTGAACTGTGAGCGCAACTGAGAGCACGTAGGGTGTGGCTCCCATGAGGGGCTGGGAGTCCCGGCAGCTGGCAGAACCACAGCCTTTATGCACTACCCACATGCGCACTGCACCACATTACCAGAGTCTGAGTCGTGCCCCACATCCTCCCCCGAGAGAGGTGGGTGCAGGCGTCAGCCAGGCACTCTCAGACCCAGAAAGTCTGAGCTCCCAGCCTGGGCCAGCGAGAAAATCTCAGTGTGCTATCACTGCTTGGAAACTCTCTGGTGGTCTGGAGCTGCCCAGACAGCCGCCACTGTTGGGGTTTTGGGTACAAGCAGGAGTTCCTGCATCCCCAGGGACCGCAACAGGAACGTGCTCTGCAAGGGCCAAGGGGGAGTTTATGTGCTCTGGAACACCCAGAGGGGAATAGACTGAGGCATCTCTCTGAGAGGCAGATCTGGGGAAGTTTGCTTTTCTCTAAACCACTAAAAACCATCAAAAGATGTCAAGGTGAGAGAAAACAAATGAACAAACAAACAAATAAACCTCCAGAGAACAAAAGCCTGAAAAGCAACGGGGCAGGCCTCTCCCCAGAAAGCCAACCAGGAAAAAAAAAAAAAAAAAGACAAGAGGAAAACCACCACTACGTCATAGATACAAATTTTATTTTTAATTTGATCCCACTATTCTGGTTCTTTTTTTAACATAGATAATTTTCCAACCTATTTACCATCACAGTGAGATGGACAGTACATCAAATTCCATAACAACCTTTTAACCTGAACTTTTTGATACATATAACCGTGTTTTTCTTTTGCTTTTCTGTTTTTTAATTTCTTTAAATTTTAGTTAAGTTTTGTTTAGTTTATTCTTTTTTTATTTTTATTTTTAATATTCATATGGAATTAAACTTCAAGGTAGCCCCCTTTACCCAACCAGTGCTATGCTTATAGGTAAACCAATTTTTAATCCCCCTTTATCTAAGGAAAGTTAAGTCCCTTAACAAAGATATCAAGATACATCCAGGAAGAATCAATATAACCTTCCTCCCTCACACTGAGAATTGGTAAACACTCTCCCATCTTTTTTTTCCACAAGTGTTTCTGTGTATTTGTGTTTGTCCTGGTAGTATATAAATGTTATACATGGGGTTCTTTTTGACGAGGTTCCTTTTTTGTTTTGTATATATATATATATATTTTTTTCTCTTGTAATGTACATTTTTTACTTCTTATGATGTTCTTTCTTTTTTCTTTTTAATTTTTTATTTCTTTTCACCGTAAAAGTATTCATTGTTTTTGCACAGCACCCAGTGCTCCATGCAAACTCTGCCTGCTCTAATACCCACCACCTGGTTCCCCCGACCTCCCACCCCCTTCCCCTACAAAACCCTCAGATTGTTTTTCAGAGTCTATATTCTCTCATGGTTCACCTCCCCCTCCAATTTCCCTCAACTCCCTTCTCCTCTCCATCTCCCCTTGTCCTCCATGCTATTTGTTATGCTCCACAAATCAGTGAAACCATATGATAATTGAATCTCTCTGCTTGACTTATTTCACTCAGCAGAATCTCTTCCAGTCCCGTCCATGTTGCTACAAAAGTTGGGTATTCATCCTTTCTGATGGAGGCATAATACTCCATAGTGTATATGGACCACATCTTCCTTATCCATTCATCCGTTGAAGGGCATCTTGGTTCTTTCCACAGTTTGGCGACCGTGGCCATTGCTGCTATAAACATTGGGGTACAGATGGTCCTTCTTTTCACTACATTTATATCTTTGGGGTAAATACCCAGTAGTGCAATGGCAGGGTCCTAGGGAAGCTCTATTTTTAATTTCTTGAGGAATCTCCACACTGTTCTCCAAAGTGGCTGCAACAACTTGCATTCCCACCAACAGTGTAAGAGGGTTCCCCTTTCTCCACATCCTCTCCAATACATGTTGTTTCCTGTCTTGCTAATTTTGGCCATTCTAACTGGTGTAAGGTGGTATCTCAACGTTTTTTTTATTTGAATCTCAATGATGGCTAATGATGATGGACATTTTTTCATGTGTCTGATAGCCATTTGTATGTCTTCATTGGAGAAGTGTCTGTTCATATCTCCTGCCGAATTTTTTTATATGATTGTCTGTTTTGTGTGTGTTGAGTTTGATGAGTTCTTTATAGATCCTGGATATCAACCTTTTATCTGTACTGTCATTTGCATATATCTTCTCCCATTCCGTGTGTTGCTCTTTGTTTTCTTGACTGTTCCCTTTGCTGTGCATAAGCTTTTGATCTTGATGAAGTCCCAAAAGTTCATCTTTGCTTTTGTTTCCTTTGCCCTTGGAGACATATCTTGAAAGAAGTTGCTGTGGCTGATATCGGAGAGGTTACTGCCTATGTTGTCCTCTAGGATTCTGACGAATTCCTGTCTCACATGGAGGTCTTTTATCCATTTTGAGTTTATCTTTGTGTATGGTGTAAGAGAATGTTTGAGTTTCATTCTTCTACATATAGCTGTCCAGTTTTCCCAGCACCATTTATTGAAGAGATTGTCTTTTTTCCACTGTATATTTTTTCCTGTTTTGTCGAAGATTATTTGACCATAGAGATGAGGGTCCATATCTGGGCTCTCTACTCTGTTCCACTGGCTATGTGTGTGTTTTTATGCCAGTAACATGCTGTCTTGGTGATCACAGCTTGGAAGTAAAGCTTGAAATCATGTAATGTGATGCCCCCAGTTTTATTTTTTGTTTCAATATTTCCTTAGCGATTCAGGGTCTCTTCTGATTCCATGCAAATTTTAGGATTCTTTGCTCCAGCTCTTTCAAAAATACCTTTGGTATTTTGATCAAAATGGCATTAAAAGTATACATTTCTCTAGACAGTATAGACATCTTAACAATGTTTATTCTTCTGATCCAAGAGCATGGCATGGTCTTCCATCATTTTGTGTCTTCTTCAGTTTCTTTCATGAGTGTTCTGTAGTTCCTCGAGTACAGATTCTTTACCTCTTTGATTAGGTTTATTCCCAGGTATCTTATGGTTCTTGGTGCTGTAGTAAATGGAATCAATTCTCTAATTCCCTTTCTGTATTTTCATTGTTAGTGTATAAGAAAGCCACTGATTTCTGTATAGTGACTTTGTATCCTCCCACGTTGCTGAATTGCTGTATGAGTTTTAGTAGTTTGGGTGTGGAGTCATTGGGGTTTTCCATATAAAGAATCATGTCATCTGCCGAGAGAGAGTTTGGCTTCTTCATTGCCAATTTGGATACCTTTTATTTCTCTTTGTTGTCTGATTGCTGTTGCTAGGACTTCTAATACTATGTTGAACAAGAGTGGTGAGAGTGGGCATCCTTGTCGTGTTTCTGATCTCAACAGGAAGGCTGTGAGCTTTTTCCCATTGAGGATGATATTTGCTGTGGTGTTTCATAGATTTGATGAAGTTCAGGAATGTTCCCTCTATCCCTATAATTTGAAGCGTTTTAATCAGGAATGGATACTGGATTTTGTCAAATGCTTTTTCTGCATCAATTGAGAGGACCATGTGGTTCTTCTCTCTTCTCTTATTGATTTGTTCTATCACATTGATTTGCGAATGCTGAACCATCCTTGTAACCCAGGGTTGAATCACACCTGGTCATGGTGGATAATCTTTTTAATGTGCTGTTGGATCCTGTTTGTTAGGATCTTGTTGAGCATCTTAGCATCCATATTCATCAGTGATCTTGGTCTGAAATTGTCCTTTCTGGCAGTGTCTTTGCCTGGTTTGGGGATCAGGGTAATGTTGGCTTCATAGAAAGAGTCTGTAAATTTTCCTTTTGCTTCAATTTTTTGAAACAGCTTCAGGAGAATAGGTGTTATTTCTTCTTTGAAAGTTTGGTAGAATTCCCCAGGGAATCCATCAGGTCCTGGGCTCTTGTTTTTTGGGAGGTTTTTGATCACTGCTTCAATCTCGTTAATAGATATCGGTCTATTCAGATTGTCAATTTCTTGCTGGTTTAATTTTGGGAGTTTATAGTTTTCCTGGAATGCATCCATTTCATCTAGGTTGCTTAGCTTATTGGCATTTAACTGTTGATAATAAATTCTGATGATTGTTTGTACTTCCTTGGTGTTAGTTGTGATCTCTCCCTTTTCATTCATAATTTTATGAATTTGGGCTTTCTCTCTTTTCTTTTGGATTAGCGTGGCCAATGGTTTATTGATCTTATTGATTCTTTCAAAAAACCAGCTTCTAGTTTCATTGATACTTTCTACTGTATCTCTGGTTTCTACCTCATTGATCTCTGCTCTAATCTTGATTATTTCCCTTCTTCTGTGTGGAGTTGGTTTGATTTGTTGTTGATTCTCCAGTTCTTTAAGGTGTAGAGACAGCTGGTGAATTCTGGATTTTTCAATTTTTTTTTGATGGCGGCTTGGATGGCTATGTATTTCCCCCTTAGGACCGCCTTTACTCTATCCCATAGGTTTTGGACAGAAGTGTCTTCATTCTCATTGGTTTTCATGAATTGCTTAAGTTCTTCTTTGATCTCCTGGTTGATCCAGGCATTCTTAAGCAGGGTGGTCTTTAGCTTCCAGGTGTTTGGGTTCCTTCTGAACTTTTCCTTGTGATTGAGCTCCAGTTTCAAAGCATTGTGATCTGAGAATGTGCAGGGAATAGTCTCATTCTTCTGGTATCGGTTGAGTACTGATTTGTGTCCCAGTATGTGGTCTATTCTTGTTAAGGTTCCATGTGCACTTGAGAAGAATGAGGTTTCTGTTGTTTTAGGGTAGAATGTTCAGTATATATCTATGAGCTCCATCTGGTCCAATGTGTCATTCAATGCTCTTGTTTTTTTTTTTTTTTTTTCTGCTTCTATGATCTGTCTATTTCTGAGAGAGGCATGTTAAGATCTCCTACTATTAATGTATTCATTGCAATATGACTCTTTATCTTGATCAACATTTTTCTTATGTAATTGGATGCTCCCGTATTGGGGGCATAGATATTTACAATTGATAGATCATCTTGGTAGATAGTCCCTTTAAGAATGATGTAGTGCCCTTCTGTATCTCTGACTACAGTCTTTAGTTTAAAATATAATTTGTCTGATATGAGAATCGCTACCCTGGCCTTGTTCTGAGGCCCATTGGCATGAAAGATGCTTCTCCATCCGTTCACTTTCAGTCTGGGTGTATCTCTAGGTTCAAAATGGGTCTCTTGTAGACAACATATGAATGGGTCCTGTCGTCTTATCCAATCTGCAACCCTGTGTCGTTTTATGGGTGCATTTAGGCATTCACATTGAGAGTGATTATTGATAGACACGTTTTTATTGACATCGTGTTACCTTTGAAGTCTTTCTTCCTGTATATTGTCTCTATATTTCTGTTCAATGCTATTCTTAGGATTTTCCTCCTTTATAGAACACCCCTTAATATTTCCTGCAGTGTTGGCTTGGTGGTTGCATAGTCTTTTAAGCCTTGCTGGTCTTGGAAACTCTTCATCTCTCCATCCATTTTGAATGTCAGTCTTGCTGGATAAAGTGTTCTTGGTTGCATGTTCTTCTCATTTAGTGCCCTGAATATATCTTGCCAGCCCTTTCTGGCTTGCCAGGTTTCTGTGGACAGGCCTGACGTTATTCTGATGGGCTTTTCTCTGTAAGTAAGGAGCCTCTTTGTCCTAGCAGCTTTCAAGAGATTATATCTACAATCGTGATTCCTCATTTTGAGTATCAGGTGCCTTGATGTTTTTTTGGAATCTATAATCTTGGGTGGAGACCGTTCAGTCTCTAGTACATGAACGCTGGTTCCATTTGTGAGATTGGGAAAATTTTCATGAAGAACTTGTTCCACTATATCTTCTAGACTTCTTTATTTCTCCTCCCCTTCAGGGATTCCAATAATTCTGACGTTGGAACATTTCATGGCATCATTTATTTCCCTGATTCTGTTTTCGTGGTTTCTAAGCTGTTTGTTCCAGGCTTCCTCCTGGTCATTTCTCTGTATCTTATTCTCCTCCAGATCACTAATTCTATCTTCTGTCTCAGTTACCCTAGCTTTGAGAGAATTTAGATTAGATTGGAACTCATTGAGAGCATTGTGAACCTCAGCCCTGGTGGCTTTCACATCAACATCATCCCAGGTCCCTTTCAGTTCTGCCCTAAAAAATTTTGTTTGGTCATCCATGGCTTTCTCCAACCTAGCTATTACCTGGATAATTTTTAGCCTGAATTCTCTTTCCGACATATTGTCTATGTTGATAGCTGTTAGCTCTGTTGCAGAAGGCCCATCCTCTGTATTTTTCTTCTCTTGGGAATTCCTCCTCCTAGTCATTTTGGTGAGAGATGACTGAACGGATGTAGCTGGATATATGACTGTGGTGCAGTCAGGGTGCACCCTGGAATGCTTCTGAGCAATCAGGATTCCCCACCCAATTGAGAGAAAAAAGAAAAGAAAAAGAAAAAAAAGAAAGATAGAGATAAATACTGGAATAAAAGGCAAGATAAAAGAGAAGGTTCAGCCAAAATGGGCCCCAAGGTAAGATTTATGAAGCATACAAACTAAAACAGACAAAAAAAAAAAAGACTGATAAAAGTTTATGACAAGAGAAAAAAAAATATATATATAAGCAAATAAAGGAAGGACCTCGTCAAAAAGAACCCCAAGAGTAAGATTTATATACTATCAGGACAAACACAAAAACACAGAAACACTGGTGGAAGAAAAAGATGGGAGAATGGTTATAAATTCTCAGTGTGGGCGAGGAAAGTTGTTTTGATTCTTTCTGGATGTATCTTGATGTCTTTGTTAAAGGACTCAACTTTCCTAAGATAAAGGGGGGTTAAAAATTGGTTTACCTATGGGGTAGCATTGATTGGGGAAAGGGGATTACCTTGAATTTAACTCTATATGAATATTAGAAAATAAAATTAAAAAAGGAATAAACCAGACTAAACTAAACTAAAATTTAAAAAAAAATTAAAAATAGAAATGCAAAAGAAAAACACCGGTGTATGTATCAAAAAGTTCAGGTTATAAGGTTATTATGGAATTTGATGTACTGGACATCTCACTGTGATGGTAAATAGGTTAAATAATTATCTATATATATTAAAAAAATGAACCAGAATAGTGGGAATGAGTTTAAAATAAAAGTTGTCCTATGAAGTAGTTGTGGTTGTTCTCTTGTCATCTTTTTTTATTTTTTTTTTTCCTTTCCTGGTTGGTTTTCTGGGGGAGGGGTCTGCCACATGGGTTTTCAGTCAATGATGTTCCCTGAGTTATGTCCTCCCGCCCCCCTCAACAGGGTGAGCTCTGAGGAAACCAGTTTTTTCAGGCTTTTGTTCTCTGGAGGTTTTTATGTTTGTTCACTTTTTTTTTTCTTACTTGCCTTGACCGCTTTTGATGGTTTTTGTAGGTTTAGAGGAAAGCAAACTGCACCTTGACTTCCCTTTCAGAGAGAAGCCTCAGTCTGGCTGCAGAGCCCAAATAAATTCCCCCTTGGCCACTGGCAGAGCAGGTTCCAATTCGTGGTCCCTGGGGATGCAGGATCTTCTGCTTGTACCCAAAACCATGGCAGCGGCAGCTGTCTGGGCAGCTCCAGACTGCCAGAGAGGTTCCAAGCACTGATCCCTCACTGAG
Source organism: Lontra canadensis (assembly GCF_010015895.1). Classification (NCBI taxonomy): domain Eukaryota; kingdom Metazoa; phylum Chordata; class Mammalia; order Carnivora; family Mustelidae; genus Lontra; species Lontra canadensis. The sequence goes on along the minus strand of NW_022631193.1, from coordinate 565,987 downwards.
ATTTTCCTGCTGGCCTGGGCTGGGAGTGCCTGGTTGTTCTGGTTCTAAGAGCGTGCTTGCATGCACCTCTCTCAGGGGAGGGTGAGGGTCGCGCACACATCTCAGGCTCTGGTGGAATGGCGCAGGCCCAAGAGCGCCAGGCTGGGCCTTCAAGCACCTCTCTCAGGGGAGGGGGAGGGTAAGGGGCGGGCACCCATCTCAGCCTCTGGTGGAATGGCGTGGGTCTAAGAGCACCATGGTGGGCCTTCGTGTACCTCTCTCAGGGGATGGTGAGGGGCGCGCGTGTCTCAGGCTCTGTAGCACAACTCAGTGTTCTGCCTTCTGGGGAGGCTCCCAGCCCCTCACAGGAGCTGGACCCCATGTGTTCTCGGGCGCACTGGTGGCTCCAGGACCAAGACCTGGTTTCTCTGCCGCACTCTCTCTGGGTCAGCACCAGGGGAGGCTGTCCTGGGTCCTGGGACTTAATTCCCTGTCCCTAGCCACCCCAATACCCACAATTTACCCCCTGCAATCCTTTCTTCTCTTTGAGTGCTTTCAACCAGACTCCAAGTTAATGCTGGTCCCCAGATGCTGGGCACTCTTGTATTGGGGTATTACCTTCCAATCAGTTGCCCCTGGTGGCTCCCTCCCCCTTTTGTGTATCTTCCGATATCAGTCCGATGTTCCCACTCTGCTTTACCTGCCCACTGGCGTCTTCTGCTCCTGTAGAGATCCAGACGTGTATAATTCTGATCTCAGGCTGATTTCGTGGGTGATCGGTGTTCTTTGGTAGGTAATCAGCTCAGTTTAGAGTACAGGTTGAAAGGGCGCCTCCTCCTACTTCCTTGCCATCTTGTCTCTCTCTCTTTTTCTTTTCATTCTTTCTCTTATGCTTCTTCTCTGTTTTTCTTTTTACATTTTTCTTATTTCAATTAGATGTTTGATATATCAACTTGTATTTCATAGTAGCTTTTTAACTTGTACTTTTTCACACCTTCTTTTATATAGATATTTGCTTCATTGTAGTCCCTTTTCCGCTTTTCACACACACACACACACACACATATATATATATATATATATATATATATATATATTTTAATATATATGTATATATGAGAGTTTTACTTTCTCTGTGATTTTGGGAAGTAGTAGTTAGTGTCCTCTAACAGACAGAACAAAATACAGGCAAAAAACAAGTGGAAAAACCCTACTTCGTCCATACTGAGAGATTATAGACCCCTTCCCCTCACCCCCCTTTTTTTCTCACCCCTTTTAAATTCTTTTTAATTTTTTCCAATTTTTTTTTATTTTATAAATTTTATACTTGTGTTTCATTTTGGCTTTGTTTTTTGGTGGTGGTTTCCAAATACTCAAGATTTTCCTAAGTTGCATCTTGCTTGAGTCATGGTTGATATTTTGAACTCTGTATTCCCTCAGCCATCCCTCAACAGAATGACTAAGAGGAGGAACTCCCAACAAAGAAAAGAAAGCAATGTCCTCTGCCACAGACCTAATGGATATGGATATAAGCAAGATGTCAGAGATGGACTTCCAGGCAGCAATTATGAACTCAATCTAGGCTTGAAAAAGGAATTAGGACAAATCTTAGAGCCTAGGAAGCTATCTTGACTGCAACTAGGGGGAGGAGATTTCTTAAGTATGGAGGGAGGAACAATAGAATTCTGTCAGACCTGTCCACAGAGCCCTGGCAATTCTGAAAGGGATGGCAAGACATATTCAGGGTAGTAAATTAGAAGAACATGCAGCCAAGAATACTTTATCCAGGAAGGCTGTCATTCAGAAAAGACAGAGACACAAAAAGCTTCCAGGACTGGCAGAAACTGAAAGAAAATATGACCACCAAGCTAGCCCTGCAAGAAGTATTAAAGGGGATTCTATAAAAGAAGACTCTGAGAGTAATACAGATCAGAAATTTACAGAGACAATCTATAGAAAAAAGGGACTTTACAACCAATGTGATGGCAGTAAATCTTTTAATATCTTTCAATAGCTACCCTCAATGTGAACAGCCTAAAGACTACCAGGAAACAGCATAGGGATGCAGATTGGATAAAATGACATGACCCATCTTTATGCTGCCTACAAAAGACTCTTTTTAAATTTTTTTAAAAGATTTTATTTATTTATTTGACAGAGAGAGCTCACAAGTAGGCAGAGGCAGGCAGAGAGAGAGAGAGGAGGAAGCGGTCTCTCCACCAAGCAGAGAGCCCATAACGGAACTCGATCCCAGGACCCTGAGATCATGATCCAAGCCGAAGGCAGAAGCTTAACCCACTGAGCCACCCGGGCACCACAGAGACTCATTTTATACTTAAAGATACATCCAGACTGAAAGCGAGAGAATGGAGAATAGTTTTGCATGCCAACAGACCCCAAAAGGGAGCTTGTATAGCAATTCTCATATCAGACAAATTAGACTTTAAGCCAAAGACTGTAAAAACATGGAAAAACATTCTATGATCATGGATCAGAAGAATAAACACTGTTAAAATGTCTGTACTGCCCAGAGCAATCTTTACTTGCTATGACATCTCAATCAAAATTCTACCACCCTTTTTCAAAGTGCTAGAACAAACAATCCCAAAATATGTATGGAACCAGAAGATACCCCAAATTGCTAAGGAAATGTTGTAAAGGAAAAACAAAACTGGGGGCCTCACTTTGCCTGATTTCAAGCTTTACTACAAAGCTGTGATCACCAAGACAGCATGGTATTGGCACAAAAACAGACACATAGACCAATGGAACAGAGTAGAAAGTCCAGATATGTACCCACAGCTCTATGATCAACTAATCTTTGACAAAGCAGGGAAAAAATATCCAGTGGAAATCAGTCTCTTCAATAAATAGTGCTGGTTAAAGTGGATAGCTATGTATAGAAAAAATGAAACTCTACCATTCTTTTACACCAACACAAAGATAAACTGGAAATGGATAAAAGACCTTGACATGAGGCAGGAATCTATCAAAATCCTAGAGGAGTACATAAGCAGTAACATCTTTGACTTAGGCCACAGCAACTCCTTTCAAGACATGTCTCCAAAGGCAAAGGAAACAAAAGTTAAAATGAACTTTTGGGACTTCATCAAGATCAAAAGAAACAGTCAACAAAACAAAGAGGCAACCCATGGAATGAGAGAAGATATTTACAAACGACACTACAGAAAAAGGGCTGATATCCAAATCCATAAAGCACTCTTAAAACCCAATACCAAGGGGCGCCTGGGTGGCTCAGTGGGTTAAAGCCTCTGCCTTCGGCTCAGGTCATGATCCCAGAGGCCTGGGATCAAGCCCCGCATTGGGCTCTCTGCTCCGCAGGGAGCCTGCTTCCTCCTCTCTCTCTGCCTGCCTCTCTGCCTACTTGTGATCTCTGTCAAATAAATAAATAAAATGTAAAAACAAAAAAACAAAAAAACCAATACCAAAACAAAACAAAAGAAAAAAAAAACAGATAACCACATCAAAAATGGGCAGAAAGCATGAACAGACACTTCTCCAAAGAAGACATACAGATGGAAGCAGAAACTTGAAAAAATGTTCATCATTACTAGCCATCAGGGAAATTCAAATCAAAATCACACTGAGATACCACCTTACACCAGTTAGAATGGCCAAAATTAGCAAGACAGTAAATAACAAGTGGATGTGGAGAAAGGGGAACCCTCTTCCACTGTTGGTGGGAATGCAAGTTGGTGCAGCCTCTTTGGAGGACAGTGTGGAGAATCCTTAAGAAATTAAAAATAGAGCTACCCCATGACCCTGCAATTGCACTACTGGGTATTTACCCCAAAGATACAGATGTAGTGAAAAGAAGGGCCATCTGTACCCCAAGGTTCATAGCAGCAATAACCACAATTTCCAAATTGGAAAGAACCAAGATACCCTTCAACAGACAAATGGATAAAGATATGGATCATATGTACAATGGAATATTATGCCTCCATCAGAAAGGATGAATACTCAACTTTTGTATCAACATGGAGAGAATAGAGGACTAAGTCAAGCAGAGATGGTGAATTATCATAAGGTTTCACTTACTTGTGGAATATCATGGAGGACATTAGGAAAAAGGAAGGAAATATGAATTGGGGGAACTTGGAGGGGGGTTTGACCCATAAGAGCCTATGAACTCTGAGAAACAAACAGAGTTTTGGAAGGGAGGGGGGTGAGGGACTGGTGATCCTGGTAGTGGGTGTTAATGAGGGTGCATATTGCATGGAATACTGGGTGTGGTGCATAAACAATGAATCTTGGACACCAAAAATATCAAATTAAATAAATAAAAAAAAGGACCGTTGTAAGAGAGGTAAAGGGGCACTATGTCATACTGAAAGTGTCTGTTTAACGAGAAAATCTAACTATTGTAAATATCTATGCCCCCAACATGCAAGCTGCCAACTGCATAAACCAACTACTAGCAAAATAATCATTTTGATAATAATGCATTAATAGGCGATCTCAACACTCCACTTTCAGTAACAGACAGATCACCTAAGCAAAAGAGCAGCAAAGAAACAAGAGCTTTGAAGGACACATTGGATCAGATGGACTTGACAGACATATATAGAACATTCCATCCAAAGACAATAGAATACACATTCTTCTCAGGTGCACATGGAACAATCTACAGACTAGACCACATACTGGGTCACAAATCAGGTCTCAACTGATACCAGATAATTGAAATTATTTCCTCCATATTTTCATACCACAATGTTTTGAAAATGGAACTCAATCAGAAGAAAATTTGGAAGGAATTCAAACACCTGGAAATTACAGAGTATTCTGGTAAAGAATGAGAGGGTCAACCCAGAAATTAAAGAGGAACTTAAACAATTCATGGAAAACCATGAGATTGAAAACACATCAGTCCAAAGCCTATTGAATACTGCAAAGGCATTCCTAAGGGGAAATACATAGCCATCCAAACCTCTCTCAAAAATTCAGAAAAATCCCAAAACACAAGATAACCTTACACCTAAAGGACCTGTAGAAAGAACAGCAAATAGAGCCTAATCCAATCAGAAGAAGAGAAATAATAAAGATTAGGTTAGAAATCAATGATCTAGAAACCATAAAAACAATAAGACAGATCAACAAAAACAGAAGCCAGTCCTTTGAAAGAATTTAAAAAAGATTGACAAATCTGTTGGCCAGACTTAACAAAAAGAAAAGGGCAAGGACTTAAATCAATAAAATTATGAATAAAAGGGAAGAGATCATGATTAATACCAAAGAAATAACAACAACTCTTAGAAGTTATTACCAGCAACTGTATACCAACACATTAAGAAATCTGGAAAAAAATGGATGTCTTCCTAGAAACTGATAAACTTCAAAGATTGAAACAGGAAGAAATAGACAATCTTAACAGATGAATAATCACCAAGGAAATTGAAACAGTCATCAAAAACCTCCCAAACACCAAGAGTTTTGGGCCACATGGCTTCCCAGTGGAATTCTACCAAACATTTAAAGAAGAAATCATATCTATTTTATTGAAGAGATTAAAAAATAAGAAAAGCCAATGGAAAAAAGAGTCTCTTCAACAAATGGTAGTGGGAAAATTGGACAGACACATGCAGAAAAATAAAATTGGACCATTTCCTTACACAACACATGAAAATAGACTCAAAATGGATGAAGGACCTCAATGTGAGAAAGGAATCCATCAAAATCCTTGAGGAGAACACAGGAAGCAACCTCTTCGACCTTAGCTGCAGCAACTTCTTCCTAGGAACATCGCCAGAGGCAAGGGAAGCAAGGGCAAAAATGAACTACTAGAACTTCATCAAGATCAAAAGCTTTTGCACAGCAAAGGAAACAGTTAACAAAACCAAAAGACAACTGACAGAATGGGAGAAGATCTTTGCAAATGACATATCAGATAAAGGGCTAGTATCCAAAATCTATAAAGAGTTTATCAAACTCAACACCCAAAGAACAAATAATCCAGTCAAGAAATGGGCAGAGGACATGAACAGACATTTCTGCAAAGAAGACATCCAGATGGCCAACAGACACATGAAAAAGTGCTCCACATCACTCGGCACCAGGGAAATACAAATCAAAACCACACTGAGATACTACCTCACACCAGTCAGAATGACTAAAATTAACAAGTCAGGAAATGACATGCTGGAGAGGATGTGGAGAAAGGGGAACCCTCCTACACTGTTGGTGGGAATGCAAGCTGGTGCAACCACTCTGGAAAACAGCATGGAGTTTCCTGAAAGTGTTGAAAATAGAGCTACCTTATGACCCAGCAATTGCACGACTGGGTATTTACCCTAATGATACAAACATAGTGATCTGAAGGGGCACGTGCACCCGAATGTTATAGAGCAATGTCCACAATAGCCAAACTATGGAAAGATCCTAGATGTCCATCCACAGGTGAATAGATAAAGAAGAAGTGGTATATATATATATATATATATATATATATATATATATATATATATATGTGCAGCCATCAAAAGAAATGAAATCTTGCCATTTGCAATGATGTGGATGGAACTAGAGGGTATTATGCTTAGCAAAATAAGTCAATCAGAGAAAGACAACTATCATATGATCTCCCTGATATGAGGAAGTAGAGATGCAACGTGGGAGGTTTGGGGGGGGTAGGAAAAGAATAATGAAACAACATGGGATCGGGAGGGAGACAAAACGTAAGGGACTCTTAATGTCACAAAACAAACTGAGGGTGGCTGGGGGAGGGGGGTAGGGAGAGGGTGGTGGTGTTATGGACAATGGAGAGGGTATGTGATATGGTGAGTTCTGTGAAGTGTGTAAGCCTGGCGATTCACAGACCTGTACCCCTAGGGCTAATAATACATTATATGTTTATTAAAAAAAATTTAAAAACGTCTATAGTACACATTTAGTGAAATCTACACATTTACTGCAATCTACATATTTAGTGTAATCTATACATTTAGTGCAATAGCGGTCAATATAAGAACACCATTTTTTCACAGAACTATAAGAAACAATCTTAAAATTTGTATGGAGATAAAAATTCCTGAATAGCCAAAACAATCTTGAAAAGAAGATGAGCATTAAAGAGGACATGTGTGATATGATGAGAACTGGGTGATATAGTCAACTAATGAATTATTGAACATTACATTAAAATAGCAATGTACTATACCTTGGTTGATTGAATTTAAATTAAAAAAAAAACACTTCTATCTCAAGGAGGAAAAAAAAAAGATAAATCTGGAGACATCACAATTCTAGGTATCAAACTGTATTTCAAAGCTGTATTCATCAACACAGTCTGGAACTGGCACAAAAAGAGAAACATAGATGGATAGAGCAGAATAGAAAACCCAGAAATGAACCCTCATCTCTATGGCCTACTAATTTTCAACAAAGCAGTAAAGAATATTCAATGGGAAAAAGACAGAATCTTCAACAAACAGTGTAGGGAAAACTGGACAATAACACACAAAAGAACGAAACTGGACCAGTATCTTATACCACATACAAAATCAAATTCAAAATGGATAGAAAACCTCAATGTGACATGAAAGTATAAAACTTCTAGAAGGGAATACAAGCAGTAACCTGTTTGAGCTCAGCCATAATGAAGTCTTCAAACTGCTGGAAGAAACATTCCTAAAATTTGTATGGAACCATAAAAGACCCTGAATTGCCAAGAAAGTGTTGAAAAAGAAAAACAAAGCTGGAGCATCACATTGCCCAATTTCAAGCTATATCACAGAGCTATGATCACCAAGACAGCATGGTACTGGCACAAAAACAAACAGATCAGTGAAACAGAATTGAGAGTCCAGATATGGACCTTAAACTCTATGGTCAAATAGCCTTTAGCAAGGCAGAAAAAAATATCCAATGGAAAAAATACAATCTCTTCAATACGTGATGCTGGGGAAATTGGGCAGCTATATAAAAAAGAATGAAACTCAACCATTCCCTTACACCATACACAAAGGTAAACTCAAAATGGATGAAAAATTTCAATGTGAGACAGGAATCCATCTAAATCCTAGTAGTGAACATAGGCAATAACCTCTTTGACATCATCCACAGCAACTTCTTTCAAGACATGTCTCCAAAGGTAAGGGAAACAAAACTTAAAATGAACTTTTGGGATGGAAATGGTCAACAAAACAAAGAGGCAACCCACAGAATGCAAATGAACTACAGACAAAGTGCTGATATCCAAAATCTTTAAAGAACTTCTCAAACTCAACACCCAAAAAACAAATAAGTCAAAAAATGAGCAGACAACATGAGCAGAAACTTCTCCAAAGAAGACATGCAAATGGATAATAGACACACGAAAAATTGTTCATCATCAATAGTCATCAGGGAAATTCAAATCAAAACCACATTGAAATACACCTTACACCAGTGTGAATGGTAGAAATCGATAAGGCAAGAAACAACAAATGTTGGAGAAGTTGTAGAGAAAGGGGAACCCTCTTACACTGTTAGTGGGAATTTAAGTTATGCAGCCACTTTGGAAAACTCTGTGGAGGGTTCTCCAAAAATTAAAAATAAAATTACCCTATGAACCAGCAATTGCCCTACTGGGTATTTACCCCAAAGATACAGATGTAGTGAAAAAAATGGCCATATGCACTCCAATGTTCATTGTAGCAATGTCCACAATAGCCAAAATGTGGAAAAAGGCAATATGCCCTTCAACAGAGGAATGTATAAAGAAGATGTGGTCAATATACACAATGGTATATTACTCAGACATCAGAAAGGATAAATACCCAACTTTTGTGTCAACTTGGTTGGGACTGGAAGAGATTATGCAAAGTGAAATAAGTTAAGCAGAAAAAGTCAATTATCATATGGTTTCACTTATTTGTGGAACATAAGGAATAGCATCGAGAACATTAGAAGGAAGGCAAAAATGAAGGGGGAGAAATCGGAGTGGGAGATGAACCACAAGAGACTATGGACTCCAGGAAACAAACTGAAGGTTTTAGAAGAGAGGGAGGTAGGGGATGGGGTAGCTGCATGATGGGTATTAAAGAGGGCATGGATTGCATGGAGCACTGGGTGTTATATACAAATAATGAATCATGGAACACTACATCAAAAGCTAACAATGTAGTGTATGGTGACTAACATAACATAATAATAATAATTAAAAAACAACACTCAAATTCTAACTCAGTATGTCTCCCAAGTCAAGGGAAACAAAAACAGAAATAAACTCTTGAGATTTCCTTAAAGGAAAAAGTTTCTCCACAATGAAGGAAAAAGTCAACAAAACTAAAAGGCAACCTGTGGAATGGGAGAAGATATTTCCAAATCGTATATCTGATAAGAGTTAGTATCCCAAATAAATAAAGATATTATAAAGCTCAACAACCAAAAACCAAATAATCCAATTTTAAAATAGGCAGAAGATATCAACAGACATTTGCCCAAAGAAAAAATCCACACAGGGACACCTGGGTGGCTCAGTGGGTTAAGCCTCTGCCTTTGGCTCAGGTCATGATCTCAGGGTCCTGGGATCGAGTCCCGCATCGGGCTCTCTGCTCAGCAGGGAGCCTGCTTCCCCTTCTCTCTATCTGCCTGCCTCTCTGCCTACTTGTGATTTCTGTCAAATAAATAAATAAAATCTTAAAAAAAAAAAGAAAAAATCCACACATACCACAGACATATCAAAAGATGCTCAACTTCACTCATCATCAGGGAAATACAAATTAAAACTATAAAGAGATATCACTTCACACCTGTTAGAAGAACTGAAATCAACAACACAGGAAAAAACAGACATTGGTGAGGATGTGGAGAAAGGGAAACTTTTCTACACTGCTTTTGGGAATACAAACTGGTGTATCTACTTTGGAAAACAACATGGAGACTGCGAAAATTTAAAATTAAAACTGCCTTATGATCCAGGAATTGCACTATTAAGTGTTAACACAAAGAGTACAAAAATGATATGAAAGGATACTCACACCCTGATATTTATAACAACATTACAAACAATAGCTAAATTATGGAAAGAGCCAAGTGTGCATTGACTGATGAATAGATACAGAAGAGGTGGTGTGCCTGTGCACGCGCACACACACACACACATACACACATCACACACACACACAAATGGAACATTTCTCAGCCATAAAAAGGAATGAAATCTTACCATTTTCAATAACAGGACCGGAGCTAGAGAGTATGATGCTAAGTGAAATAAGTCAGTGAGAGAAAGACAAACACACATGATTTTATTCATATGTGGCATTTAAGAAACAAAACAAATGAGTAGACTGACAAATATATATAGAGAAAGCACGAAACTGACTCTTAACAGTAGAGAAAAAATTGACAGTTACCCAAAGGAGGGAGGTAAGAGGCCTCGGTTAAAGGGTGATATGGATTAAGAGCGCTCTTGTGATGAGGACCAGGTGTTGTATGGAAGAGCTGAATCACTATTTTGTACACTGAAACTAACACTACACTTTGTTAACTAACTGAAATGTAAATAAAAACTTAAAAAATACTTACTAGAAGTTAAATAATTTGAGAGAAATAAAAATAGCAGTTTAGAGAAAAAAGGCCAGTGGGGTCTTCTGCCAGCTAAAACCCTAGAGGACGCAGTAGGCTCCAGTACACAAGTATGGGCCTCACAAACAAAAGTCATTGTCTGAAGAAAGGATGTCATGGACAAAAATTCAATGAGAAAATAATCAACTTAGTTCCAGAACACATATATAGAAAAAAGTTCAGAATAATTGCTCTTATCTTGTTCCCTGCTTTATCCCAACTACCTGGTACATATGCAACAAATATTTATAGTTTAAAGCAAAAATTTAGAAGCAACCCATGGAATGGGAGAAGGTATTTGCAAATAAGATTACAAATAAAGGGCTGATATCCAAGATCTATAAAGAACTTCTCAAACCCAACACCCGAAAAACAAATAATCTATTCAAAAAAATGGGCAGAAGACATGAATGGACACTTCTCCAAAGAAGAAATGCAAATAGCTAAAAACACATGAAAACACATTCAACATCACTAGCCATCAGGTAAATTCAAATCAGGACCACAATGAGATATAACCTTACATCAGTTAGAATGGCCAAATTAACAAGACAGTAAACAATGTGTGTTGGAGAGGATGTGGAGGAAGGGGAACCCTCTTACACTGTTGGTGGGAATGCAAGTTGGTGCAGCCACTTTGTAAAACAGTATGGAGATTCCTTAAGAAATTAAAAATAGAGCTTCCTTATGACCCTGCAATTGTACTACTGGGTATTTACCCCAAAGATACAGGTGTAGTGAAAAGCAGGGCTATCTGTACCCCAATGTTCATAGCATCAACGACCACAATTGCCAAACTGTGGAAAGAGCCAAGATGCCCTTCAATGGATGAATAGATAAGGAAGATATGGTCCAAATATACAATGGAATTATACACCTCCATCAGAAAGGATGAATACCCAACTTTTGTATCAACATGGATGGGACTGAAGGAGATTATGCTGAGAGAAATAAGTCAAGCAGAGAGAGTCAATTATCATTATGGTTTCACTTACTTGTGGAGCATAAGGAATAACATGGAGAACATGGAGGAGGAAAGGAAACGTGAATTGGGGAAAATTGGAGGGGGAGCCGAACTATGAGACTCTGTGGATTCTGAGAAACTAACAGGGTTTTGGAAGGGAAGGTTATAGGGGGTGTAGGTTAAGCCTGGAGGTGGATATTAAGGGCGGCACATGCCGCATGAAGCCCTGGGTGTGGTGTATAAACAATGAATCTTGGAAAACTGAAAAAATGAAATTAAAAAATAAAATCCATTCTGCTGATCAAAAAAAGAAAAATTAACAAAACAAGAAACAACAAATGTCAGAGAGCATGTGGAGAAAGGGGAACCCTCTTACACTGTTGGTTGGAATGCAAGTTGGTACAGCCACTCTAAGCAAGAAGATGGAGATTCTTCAAGACATTAAAAATAGAGCTACCCTGTGAACCAGCAATTGCACTACTAGGTATTTACCCCAAAGATAAAGTGAAAAGAAGGGGCACATGCACCTTCTAGTGAAAAGAAGGGACACATGTACCCTGATGTTCATAGCAGCAATGTCCACAATAGCCAAACTGTGGAAGGAGCCAAGATATCCTTCAACTGATGAATAGATAAAGAAGATGAGGCACATATCTATATTGGAATATTACTCAGTCAGCAAAAAGGATGAATGCCTGTCATTTGCATTGACATAGATGGAACTGTAGAGTGTTATGCTATGTGAAATAAATTCAGTAGAGAAGGACAATTATCATATTGTTTCACTCATATGTGGAACATAAGGAATAGCATGTAGGACCATAAGGGAAGGAGGGAAAACCGAAGGGGAAGAAATCATAAAGGGAGACCAACCATGAGAGACTATGAACTCCAGGAAACGAACTGAAAGTTACAGAAGGGAGAGGTGTAGGAGGATGGGGTAGCTAGGTCATGGATATTAAGGAGGGCCTGTGTTGTAATGAACAGTGGGGTTTTTTTGTTTGTTTGTTTGTTTTTTAAAGATTTTATTTATTTATTTGACAGAGATTACAAGTAGGCAGAGAGGCAGGTGGGGGTGTGCGGCAGAAGCAGGCTTTCTGCTGAGCAGAGAGCCCCATGTGAGACTCGATCCCAGGACTCTGGGATCATGACCTGAGCCAAAGGCAGCAGCTTAACTGACTGAGCCACCCAAGTGCCCTGAACGTGGGTTTTATATGCAAATAATGAATCACTGAACACTACATCAAAAACTAATGATTTACTATATGGTGGCTAACTGAACATAACAAAAAAAAGCAAAAAATAAATTTTAATGCATAATATTTGTCTGAGAGATTACATTATGGTTGATTTTAAAATTTTTAAAATACTAGTTTGTATTATTGTAATATAACTAACATACAATGTTATATTAATTTCAGATATGCAATATATAGATTAAATTTTCTTTTTAATTGTTCGTGTTTTTATATTTTTCTTTTTTTAAGATTTTTTTTTAATTTGATAGAGCAAGAGAGGGAATACAAGCAAGGTAAGTGGGAGAGGGAGAATCAGGCTCCCTGCTCAGCAGGGAGCCCAACATGGGGTTTGATATCAGGACCCTGGGATCATGACCTGAGCCAAAGGCAGACACTTAAAGACTGAGCCACCCAGGCGCCCTTTATTTTTTTATTATTAGCATATCAACATTGATATTATTAAGGAGGTCACATATTGCATGGCACAGGGTGTGGTTCATAAACAGTGAATTTTGGAACACTAAAAAAAATAAAAAAAAGAAATTATAAAACAATTACCCAAAAATGCAACATTAAAGCAATACTGATTACAATGCAATGACAGAAAAAAGAGTAAAATCAATAATCTAATAAAGGTGATGAGAAATTGAAGTAAAGTGACCCCTTTGATATTATTTTCAACTATAGTACTAATTAGTGGTGCTGTCCGTGATATATCAATTGGTCTATGAGTTGCAGATACAACTCTCCTATTTTTCAGATAAGAGAAAGTGAAAAGAATTATATCATTACCTCACACAACATTTTTGAAAAATTAAATGAGAATAGATAAACAAATATGTAAAAAAAAAATTCTATAGTGTAAAAATGCTAAGTCCACATATAATCTGGTATCTATTTCACAGATAAGATTTTATTGGTAATAGTGAAATATGAGATTAATATTAATATTTCTAAGATTGCCAGTTTATTAATAAGGAAAGATTGGGATGCTTGGGTGGCTCAGTTGTTTAAGTGTCTGTCTTCAGCTCAGGTCATGATCCCAGAGTCCTGGGATCAAGTCCTTCATTGGGATCCTTGATCATTGGGGAGCCCCTGCTTGTGCACTTCCTCTCTGTCTGACAAATAAATAAAATAACATATTTAAAAAATAATAAGAAAAGATTTTAAAAAGACATGAGGAGAGAACCAGAACAGCACAACAGGGAAACATATTGCCTTTGTTGTTGTTGTTGTTGTTGTTGCTGGGTCCCTTAATTGTACTCTTCTTCAAAGTCCCAGAAGGAATTTATCAATACAAACCTCATCAACTCCCATAATAGGTATGGACAAACCAGGATGATGTCACTCTCCTGTTTATCTTTGTGTACAAAGTTATTTATTTAACCATGGCCACACACTATTACCCAGATGGGTAAGGGCTGCACCATCTTCAGATGCTGAGGTCAATCATATAGAAAGAACTGCAGGAGCAAATGTGTAATTAATGTTTTTGACTTGTTCTCCTTCTGATACATGCTATTAGTCCTCCACCATGTTTACTCAGTTATTCCCTATCTTTCTATGAAGAAAAGCAAATGTGTTTTTTAAAAATTCAAGCATAATTAACATACAGTGTTACAATAGGTTAAGTTGTATGATATAATGGTTCAATAATTCTAGACATTTCTCTGTGATAATCAAGATAAGTGTACTCTTAATTGCTCTTTTTTTATTGAATCAGGTAGCAATAACTTTCTGCCACATATGAGGAAATAGCTTTTTGGCTTCCATTTATGTATGAACGAAAGAAAATGCATGCCTGCCATATTTTGAATGATACATTTGTTTTATCAAGGCTGAAATTTTACAGAAGTAAACGAAACTGATTTTACTTTGAGTGGGCATTATTTCTGGTAGAGAACTGAAACAGATGTCTCAAATATATATATTTCTTATATGAAAATGACAGTGGTGGTTGTGCTCAAATTGTAGACTGTGAAGGGAGGATAGGGTTCTATAAAACTATGGCAGCGATAGGCTCTGTGTTCTATCACCTGATTGAGATTGAGACAGAAATTCTCCCTCAGGTAAATTGTGTGATACTATGCAGTTACCCTGATAATTTTTTAAAAGAATTTTCTCTTATATTAATCTTATGTTAAAATGTCTATATTGGGAATTTGAATTATTTTATTTGTAAAAGGTATAAATATTATTAAGTACTTCCTTGACTCATGGGGAAGGTAAAATACAGAATGATATAGAACAATTTCTGGGTTTTTGTCAGCTTCAAGTAAATATTTGATATTCTTTTTTTAAGATTTTATTTGACAGATTTTATTTATTTGACAGAGAGAGATCACATGTAGTTAGAGAGGCAGGCTGGCGGGGGGGGGGGGTGAGAAGCAGGCTCCCCGCTGAGCAGAGAGCCAGATGTGGGGTTTGATCCCAGTATCCTGGGATCATGACCTGAGCCAAAGTCAGAGGCTTTAACCCACTGAGCCACCCAGGTGCCCCAAGATTTGATATTCTATCACCACGATTGAAAAACAAACAGGATGCCTTGGTGGCTCACTTGGTTAAGTTTCTGCCTTCAGCTCAGGTCATGATCTCAGGGTCCTGGGATTGAGTCCCACATTGGCTCCTTGCTCGGTGGGGAGTCTGCTTCTCCCTTTCCCTCTCCCCAACCCTGCTTGTGCTATCTCTCTCTCTGACAAATAAGTAAATCTTGAAAAAAATAAAAAAACAATAAAAACAAAAAACAAGGTGATAGGATAAAAATTAAAAATATGTATTTAAATTTATTTTAAATTTAAATTAAAATGTATATATTTATATATGTTAGTAAACTCTATACTCAACATGTGGTTCAAACACACAATCACAAAATTAAGGGTCACATGACTTTCACTGAGCCATCCAGGTGCCCAACCCCCACTATTAATAATTCCCCAATTTAAATATGCACTATTTTATTTATACTAAACACAAACAATTGAATAGAGAAAATAAGGATGAATAGAGTGGCCTGTTATCTTGTGTGGTACAGACACTATTCCATTGTCTGTCTGGTGTGCCAGGAAGACTGTTCAGTGTGGCTGGACCACAGTGACTCCCACTAACCAAAGTACAACAGAGATTTGCTTCATTTGATTTCAAAAATTGACTCAGAAATCAGGTCAGTTTCATTTTTACTGGGCTGTTTTAAAATATTGCGTGGAGATCAGCTTTCATCTGCCTAGTGGGAGTGGAAAATAAGAATAAGTTTGTATTTTTTAATGCAACATGTAGCAGTTTTTTTGAGTATTTATATTAGGCATCAGATATATTTTCAGTGCTTTCTACTGCTTTGGAACCCAAAGCTTGGGACTGCTAATAAGCTGAATATTGTAATTAGTCTTTGTAATCATTAGAGGAGTATATAATGTTTTGAAAGTCAGAATTTATTACTGAAATACCCTGTATCATAACCATTCCTAAACTATTCCTAGGGAGAAGAGCCAATATTTGTTTATTCTTTATTTTTGTTGGTAAGGAATTTTAAAATTTAACATTTAACATGTCCATAGTTGGGAAGTTGTGAAGGTTTGATCTCTTGAAGAGAAAATGTAAAAGAGATTATTACTGATTTTTTTTTTCAGAATAGACAGATATATTTTATTTCCATTGTTTTTTCTTATTTATTTTGAGCCATTTTAAAATTCTACTGTAAATACACACACACACACACACACACAGTGACTTCCTTCAGTGTAACCAACTTACATTTTTCTTTTGTTTTCAGCATTTAACACAGGTATATGTTTTGAGGTTTTGAGTAGCCAGATTTGGTATTGGATACGGAGTTGTATTATAGTCAGAGACAAACTCAACATTATTCATTTTTGCTCTCTACATCTCAGTTTTGATGAAAAACTGGTTACTCTAGACAATAAAGTAGATTACGCTTGTAAAAGCAACTACAGCTTGTCTTTTAAATGACAAAGATCTTGTAAATGTGAATTCTTCTTCCTGAGCCTTAGAACAAATAGTAGGACATATAAGTAGATAAAGCTGGAGAAGCGCATACTAGATAGTACTAAGATTTTCCATAAAGATCTGCTTAACTGGGGTGCCTGGGTGGCCTCAGTGGGTTAAAACCTCTGCCTTTGGCTCAGGTCATGATCCCAGAGTCCTGGGATCAAGCCCCACATCCGGCTCTCTGCTCAGCAGGGAGCCTGCTTCCTCCTCTCTCTCTCTGCCTGCCTCTAGGCCTGCTTGTGATCTCTGTCGGTCAAATAAATAAATAAAAATCTTAAAAAAAAAAGATCTGCTTAACCAGAGTAAAAATAATAAATATATCATATATAAATATAAATAGAAATAATAGAAATAGAAATAGAAACATATATTAGTCTGGGACTACAGAAATTGAGAAATCCAAATTTCATATAGATACTAAAACTGGCTAACTGAAATAATTCATCTTATATCATAAAACACAAATCATAACTGCCATCTCTTACCTAGATTTTGCATGATAATCACCATAGATATAGATATTAACTCTTTAAATTAACAATATATGTGCTTATTCATCTGTACCTTGCAATGTTCTAAGCACTTTCATTATGTTACATCATTTAATCCTGAACATACTTGAGATCTAACATTATTATCCTGTTTTTATGTAAAGTTGACAAAAGGACTGTGGGTACAGGGTACTCTGGACCCATGGTCACAGTCCAGCCCCAAAGTGTGGGTTCCTAAATTGATGTCCCTAGGATATCTAAGGGGTTGGTCATTGGTGAGGACCCTGATTTGCTCCTGTGGATATATGGATCACTATGCACAACCACAGAGCATCACACCCTGGCTTGACTGTACAGAAAGTGGGGGTTCACATTTTTGGTATAAATATTCCCCAAGTTATGTTTCAGTTACTTTCTAAATATTTCTCATATAGAATATATACCTAAGAGTTTTTAAGATCCAGTTGGATCTTTAAACCTGAAAAAGGTTGATTCAATTTTGATTTCCATAATAAAAAACTCTATAAATAGGAGATTTTATTATTTCCATAATTCACTTTTTGTGTTTTTCTATGGCAGTTATTCCAAAAATTTTCATACTCATTGATAAACAACTAACCATCATCAGGAAATCTCATGACCTTGAACTGTGGCAACTTTACTGTAAGTTACCAATATTAACTTCACAGACAATGTTATAGTAATTTCAGGTATACAACATTGTGATTTAACAAATTATATGTTATTCTATGTTTACAAGTGTAGGTTACAACTGTCACCATACAGACTATTATGATATCATTTACTATATTCCTTAATGCTGTGTTTTTTATTCCTGTGACTTATTCACTTCATAACTGGAAGATTGTATGTCCCATTCCCTGTTGACCATCGTGTTCATTACCCCACACTTCTCCCCTCTGGTAACCATCAGTTTCTTCTCTATATGTCTAGGACTCATACTGTTTTTTCTTTATTCATTTATATTTTTAGATTCCACATATGAGTGAAATTATGTAACATTTGTCTTTCTCAGTTTGACTTATTTCACTTATAATACCCTTGTGGGTCCAACTGTGTTGTAAAAAGGGGAAGAATCTCCATCCACTATGATAATGGTATAATATATATGCAGACACACACCATTCCTTCCTTATCCACTGAGGTTGTTTCCATATCTTGTCTATTGTAAATAACATTGCAATAAACATATGGGTGCCTATGAAAATATACAATAAAACTACACAATGAAATATTATTCAGGCCATAATAATGAAATATTGCCATTTGCAATGACATGGATGGAGCTAGAGAGTATTATGTTAAGTGAAAAAAATCAGAAAAAGAAATATCATGTGATATCACTCATATGTGGAATTTAAGAAACAAAGCAAATGAGTAAAGGGGGATAAAAGAAGAGAGAGAGACAAACCAAGAAATAGATTCTTAACCATAGAGAACAAACTGGTGGTTACGAGAATGCAGGTGGCTGAGGGGATGGGTTAAACAGGTTATAGGGATTAAGCATGCATATGTGATGAGCACCAGGTGTTATATGAAAATGTTGAATCACTGTAT
This sequence comes from Lontra canadensis, assembly GCF_010015895.1. Classification (NCBI taxonomy): domain Eukaryota; kingdom Metazoa; phylum Chordata; class Mammalia; order Carnivora; family Mustelidae; genus Lontra; species Lontra canadensis. Next base: position 547,163 of record NW_022631193.1, on the reverse strand, counting down.
TCTACACTTGAAACTAATATTACACCATATGTTAACTAATTTGAATTTAAATACAACTTAAAAAAATGAAGATCATCTGGAGATTTGAAAAAAAATAAAAATAAGGGTGCATATACTCTTTTTGCTTTCTTTGGGGGAAAATGTATGCCCAGAGGTGGAATGACTAAGTATTGATATCTTTGATCCATAGTTGTGAATTCTTAGATTTCCAATAAATTTGGTCAATTATAGGTAATTTATAATCCAAAAATTTACAGGTCCTTGGAACTTTCCCTTATTGGCACCCAGGTTGCTATGTGTAAACGTGCACACGTGTGTACACACACACGTGCGTGCACACACACACACACACACACACACACAAACAGTTATTTTGGGTGGTCATATCCCATGAGTGATCTATCAACTCCATAGTTCTCCTAGGTGATCCAATGGAGAATACTACTTGGGTGGCCAACCAACCATACTGGATGATCAGATTTTGACCTAGTGGGATTCTTCAGTCAATCCAAGTACCCAGCTCTCCTTTGTGTGGTGATTTTTGTAGTTTCCCTGATGGCCTTGTCTGGAAACACCATCCTGATCCTTCTGATACACTGTGATGTTCACCTTCATAACCCCATGAACTTTTTTATCACCCAGTTGTCTCTCATGGATGTGATGTACATTTCTGTCACTGTGCCCAAGATGCTCATGGACCAGGTCATGGGTGTGAATGAGATCTCAGCCCTTGAATGTGGGTTGCAGATGTTTCTCTACCTGACACTAGGAGGTTCAAAAATTTTCCTTCTAGCTGCCATGGCCTATGACCGCTATGTGGCCATCTGCCATCCACTCCGTTATCCTATCCTCATGAACCATAGGATGTGTCTCCTCTTGGTGTCTTCTTCCTAGTTTCTAGGATCTGTGGATGGATTTATGCTCACACCCATCACCATGAACTTCCCCTTCTGCAGATCCAGGGAGATCCACCATTTCTTCTGTGAGGTTTCTGCTGTAATGAAACTTTCCTGCTCAGACACTTCCCTCTATGAGACCCTCATGTATCTGTGTTGTGTCCTCATGATCTTCATCCCTGTGACTGTCATTTCAAGCTCCTGTTTTTTCATCCTCCTTACCATTCACAGGATGAACTCAGCAGAGGGATGGAAGAAGGCCTTTACCACTTGTTCTTCCCACATGATGGTGGTCATTCTCTTCTATGGTGCTGCTATCTATACCTACATGCTACCCACCTCCTATCACACCCCTGAGAAGGACATGATTGTATTTGTCTTTTACACTATACTCACTCCTGTTCTAAATCCTTTAATTTATGGTCTTAGGAATAAGGATGTCACAAGGGCCCTAAAAAAATTGTTGAATATGGGATCTGTCTTACAGGAAACTATGAAGTAGGGAATATTTGTACTAATGTGTTTTTTTCCCCTTCACTCTACAAATTAAAACTTTAGGACCTTATGCCAATATTTTTCTTCAGATTCTTATAATGTGTCATCGTCTCTTCATCGCTTTTGAAAGCATTATGTCCCTGTACTGGAAATCTCTTCCTTTTTACACTTCTGCATTCAAAATCTTTGTACAATTGTATTATATCCATGTTGTATTTTTCTCAATATTCATATTATTAAGAAGTGATAAAATATTTAGAAACAAAGATCATAAGGTGTACAACTGATGAAGGAGAGATGGAGATAGAGGTGATAAACCAAATGGGGTATAAACTTATAAGAGAATCTAGGCAAAAGGTTATATGAGTGTTAATTGTACTATTATTATTCATACTGACTTTCCATAAATTTGAACTTACTTAAGAATAAAACATAAAGGAACAGAATTTTGACTATTTTAAAAATTTGTCCTTGCTGCATGGTGGCAGTGTGACAAATCTTGGAAATCACGCACAAGTTAACATGGCTAATCAATACTGCCACAATTCAGTTATTGGTCTTTTTTTTTTTTTTTTTTAAATTTTTATTGTGTTATGTTAGTCACCATAAAATGCATCATTAGTTTTTGATGAAGTATTCCAAGATTCATTGTTTATGGCCTGTGTTTAACTAGGGCGATTTTGTTCTTTAGGTTCTAAACCTGAAGATATACTGTGGCTATTACCTCTCCAAAATCATTAGTACCTTGTGGTAGAAGGTACTATGGGAAAAATATTAACCTTAACAAGGAGGGCTTAGGGAAGCTCTCCAGCATAAGGTGGTATTAGAGCTGATATTTAAAGTATTTAGCTTATTACACAAACAAGCAGAGGAAGATCATCAAATATTCAGTCCTTCATTTATTCAAAAAACATATTATCCTACAATAAAAAATAACAAATAGCCAAGAGAATTTAACACAAATAACAAATATCTACTATCCCTAAAGAATATAATCTGTAGATGTAGTTTGTGCAAATTGTAATTAAATACATAAATTGAGGATGGGGGGGAGACAAGATGGCGGGGAAGTAGGAGGAGGTGCCCTTTCAACCTGTACCCTAAAGTGAGCTGATTACCTACCAAAAAACACTGATCACCCATGAAATCAGCCTGAGATCAGAATTTTACATATCTGGATCTCTACAGGGGCAGAAGACACCAGTGGGCAGGTAAAGAGGAGTGGGAACTTTGTACTGATATCAGAAGATAAACAAAAGGGGGAGGGAGCCACCAGAGGCGACCCATTGGAAAGTAATATCCCAATACAAGAGTGCCCTGCATCTGGGGACCAGCATTAACTTGGAGTCTGGTAGAAAGCACTCAAAAAGAGCAAAGGATCACAGGGGGGAAATTGTGGGAATTGGGACCGTTAGGGACAGGGGTTTAAGTCCCCAGACCCAGGACAGCCACCCCTGGTGCAGAGCCAGAGAGAGAGCAGCGGAGAAACCAGGTCTTGGTCCCTGAGCCACCAGCGTTCGTGGAGTCTGGCTCCCATGAGGGGCTGGAAGCCTCACCAGCCACCAGCCGGCAGAAGCACAGCCTTTTTGCAGTCCCCACATGAGTGCCGTGCCCTGCTATCAGAGTCCGAGTCATGCCCTGCACCCTCTCCTGAGAGAGGTGCGCACAGGCGCCAGCCCGGTGCTCTCAGACCCAGAAAGACCAGGCATTCCCAGTCCGGGCCTGCAGGAAAATCTCAGTGTGTGATCACTGCTTGGAACCTCTCTGGGAGACTAGAGCTGCCCAGACAGCCGCCGCCCATGGTTTTGGGTACAAGCAAAACTCCTGCGTCCCCAGTGACCACGACTTGGAACCTCCTCTGCCAGCAGCCAAGCGGGAATTTATTTGGGCTCTGCAGCCAGACTGAGGCTTCTCTGAGAGGGAGGTCAGGGTGCAGTTTGCTTTCCTCTAAAACTACAAAAACCATCAAAAGCAGTCAAGGCGAGAGAGAGAGAAAAAAAAAAGTGAACAAACATAAAAACCTCCAGATGATGAAGTTCTAGAACCTAGGTGAGGTTTGGTGGGCTGAGGTCCAGAGCCGATGACCAAGAAAGAATTCTTGAGACATCTTTGGTGCAAAATGGCGGTTTATTAAAGCATGGGGACAGGACCCATGAGCAGGAAGAGCAGCTGCCCTGGGTTGTGAGAGATGGCAGGTTATGTAATACCCTGTGATGGGGGAAGGTGAGGGAAAGGGAGGTTTCAAGGAGTTTTCATATGCTAAAGAGGGCCTACAGGGTGCCAGGAGAACACTGTTGTCTTTTAGCAAGCCATAACATCAAGATAGTTGGGAGATTCCTGTCTTGCAGGATTGTGATCTCTGCAAGTTAACTATTTGTTTCTCCATTATGGCAGTCAGGGGTGCCTGAGGAATGTTACACATATTACCTAGGGGAGCAGGTGGAGAGGGGGTGCAAGGTGCCAGCTTTTGCTTTGTCTTCAGCCAGCCTCCTGCTCCCTCATCACAGAGAACAAAACCCTGAAAAAAAGAGTTTCCTCAGAGCCCACCCCCTTGAGGGGGGCAGGAGGACTTAACTCAGGAAACATTATTGACTGAAAACCCACTTGGCAGGCCCCTCCTCCAGAAAACCAACCAGGAAAGAAAGGAAAAAAAAAAAATACTGCAAGAGAACAGGCACCACTACTTCATAGGACAACTTTTATTTTTAATTCGTTCCCACTATTCTGGCTCATTTTTTTTTTATATAGATAATTTTTTAACCTATTTACCATCACAATGAGCTGTCCAGTACATCAAATTCCATAAAAACCTTCTAACCTGAACTTTTTGATACATACACCTGTGTTTTTCTTTTGCATTTGATTTTTAAATTTTCTTTTTTTTTAATTTTAGTTTAGTTTAGTCTAGTATATTCCTTTTTAATTTTTATTTTCTAATATTCATATAGAGTTAAACTTCAAGGTAATCCCCTTTCCCCAATCAATGCTATGCCTATAGGTAAACAATTTTTTTTTTAAATTTTCAGCATAACAGTATTCATTGTTTTTGCAACACACCCAGTGCTCCATGCAAACCGTGCCCTCTCTAATACCCACCACCTGGTTCCCCAAGCCTCCAAACCCCTGCCCCTTAAAACCCTCAGATTGTTTTTCAGAGTCCATAGTCTCTCATGGTTCACCTCCCCTTCCAATTTCCCCAAACTCCCTTCTCCTTTCTAAAACCACTTGTCTTCCATGCTATTTGATATGCTCCACAAATAAGTGAAACCATATGATAATTGACTCTTTCTGCTTGATTTATTTCACTCAGCATAATCTCTTCCAGTTCCGTCCATGTTGCTATAAAAGTTGGGTATTCATCCTTTCTGATGGGGGCATCATACTCCATAGTGTATATGGACGACATCTTCCTTATCCATTCGTCCATTGAAGGGCATCTTGGTTCTTTCCAAAGTTTGGCGACCGTGGCCATTGCTGCTATAAACATTGGGGTACAGATGGCCCTTCTTTTCACTACATCTGTATCTTTGGGGTAAATACCCAGTAGTTCAATTGCAGGGCCATAGGGAAGCTCTATTTTTAATTTCTTCAGGAATCTCCACACTGTTCTCCAAAGTGGCTGCAACAACTTGCATTCCCACCAACAGTGTAAGAGGGTTCCCCTTTCTCCACATCCTCCCCAACACATGTTGTTTCCTGTCTTGCTAATTTTGGCCATTCTAACTGGAGTAAGGTGGTATCCCAATGTGGTTTTCATTTAAATCTCCCTGATGGCTAGTGATGATGAACATTTTTTCATGTGTCTCATGGCCATTTGTATGTCTTCATTGGAGAAGTGTCTGTTCATATCTTCTGCCCATTTTTTTTATAAGATTGTCTGTTTTGTGTGTGTTGAGTTTGAGGAGTTCTTTATAGATCCTGGATATCAACCTTTTGTCTGTACTGTCATTTGCAAATATCTTCTCCCATTCCGTGGGTTGCCTCTTTGTTTTGTTCACTGTTTCCTTTGCTGTGCAGAAGCTTTCGATTTTGATGAAGTCCCAAAAGTTCATTTTCCTTTTGTTTCCTTTGCCTTTGGATACATATCTTGAAAGAAGTTGCTGTGGCTGATGTCGAAGAGGTTACTGCTTATGTTCTCCTCTAGGATTCTGATGGATTCCTGTCTCATGTGGAGTTCTTTTATCCATTTCGAGTTTATCTTTGTGTACGGTGTAAGAGAATGGTCGAGTTTCATTCTTCTGCATATAGCTGTCCAGTTTTCCCAGCACCATTTATTGAAGAGACTGTCTTTTTTCCACAGTATTTTTCCTGTTTAGTCGAAGATTAACTGACCATAGGGTTGAGGGTCCATATCTGGGCTCTCTACTCTGTTCCACTGGTCTATGTTTCTGTTTTTATGCCAGTACCATGCTGTCTTGGAGATCACAACTTTGTAGTAAAGCTTGAAATCAGGTAACGTGATGCTCCCAGTTTTATTTTTGTTTTTCAACATTTCCTTAGCGATTCGTGGTCTCTTGTGATTCCATACAAATTTTAGGATTATTTCCTCCAGCTCTTTGAAAAATACCGGTGGAAATTTGATCGGAATTGCATTAAAAGTATAGATAGCTCTAGACAGTATAGATATCTTAACAATGTTTATTCTTCCAATCCACGAGCATGGAATGGTCTTCCATCTTTTTGTGTCTTCTTCAATTTCTTTCATCAGTGTTCTGTAGTTCCTCGAGTACAGATCCTTTACCTCTTTGGTTAGGTTGATTGCCAGGTATCTTATGGTTCTTGGTGCTATAGTAAATGGAATCGATTCTCTCATTTCCCTTTCTGTATTTTCATTTTTAGTGTACAAGAAAGCTACTGATTTCTGTACATTGACTTTGTAGCCTGCCACGTTGGTGAATTGTTGTATGAGTTCTAATAGTTTGGGGGTAGAATCTTTTGGGTTTTCCATATAAAGAATCATGTCATCTGCGAAGAGAGAAATTTTGACTTCTTCCTTGCCAATTTGGATACCTTTTATTTCTCTTTGTTGTCTGATTGCTGTTGCTAGGACTTCTAATACTATGTTGAACAAGTGTGGTGAGAGTGGGCATCCTTGTCGTGTTCCTAATCTCAACGGGAAGGCTGCAAGCTTTTTTCCATTGAGGATGATATTTGTTTGGGTCTTTCACAGATAGATTTTTTGAAGTTCAGGAATGTTCCTTCTATCCCTATATTTTGAAGTGTTTTAATAAGGAAGGGATGCTGGATTTGTCAAATGCTTTTTCTGCATCACCTGAGACGACCATGTGGTTCTTCTCTCTTCTCTTATTAATTTGTTCTATCACATTGATTGATTTGCGAATGTTGAACCATCCTTGTAGCCCAGGGATGAATCCCACCTGGTCATGGTGGATCATCTTTTTAATGTGCTGTTGGATCCTGTTTGCTAGGATCTTGTTGAGAATCTTAGCATCCATATTCATCAGTGATCTTGGTCTGAAATTCTCTTTTTTGGTAGGGTCTTTCCCTGGTTTGGGGATTAAGGTAATGCTGGCTTCATAGAAAGAGTCTGGAAATTTTCCTTCTGCTTCAATTTTTTGAAACAGCTTCAGGAGAATAGGTGTTATTTCTTCTTTGAAAGTTTGGTAGAATTCCCCAGGGAATCCATCGGGTGCTGGGCTCTTGTTTTTTGGGAGGTTTTTGATCACTGCTTCCATCTTGTGACTAGATATCGGTCTATTCAGGTTTTCAATTTCTTGTTGGTTCAATTAAGGGAGTTTATAGTTTTCCAGGAATGCATCCATTTCATCTAGGTTGTTTAGCTTATTGGCATATAACTGTTGATCATAACTTCTGATGATTGTTTCTACTTCCTTGGTGTTAGTTGTGATCTCTCCCTTTTCATTCATAATTTTTTGAATTTGGGCTTTCTCTCTTTTCTTTTGGATTAGTGTGGCCAATGGTTTATCAATCTTATTGATTCTTTCAAAAACCAGCTTCTAGTTTCATTGATACGTTCTACTGTATCTCTGGTTTCTATCTCATTGATCTCTGCTCTAATCTTGATTATTTCCCTTCTTATATGTGGAGTTGGTTTGATTTGTTGTTGATTCTCCAGTTCTTTAAGGTGCAGTGACAGCTGCTGTGTTCTGGATTTTTCAATTTTTTTGATGGCGGCTTGGATGGCTATGTATTTCCCCCTTAGGACCGCCTTAGCTGTATCCCATAGGTTTTGGACCGAAGTGTCTTCATTCTCATTTGTTTACATGAATGGTTTCAGTTTTTCTTTGATCTCCTGGTTGATCCAAGCATTCTTAAGCAAGGTGATCTTTAGCTTCCAGGTGTTTGAGTTCCTTCGGAACTTTTCCTTGTGATTGAGCTCCAGTTTCAAAGCATTGTGATCTGAGAATATGCAGGGAATAATCTCAGCCTTTTGGTATCGGTTGAGTCCTGATTTGTAACCTAGTATGCGTTCTATTCTGGAGAAGGTTCCATGTGCACTTGAGAAGAATGAGTATTATGTTGTTTTAGGGTGGAATGTTCTGTATATATCTATGAGGTCCATCCGGTCCAATGTGTCATTCAATGTTCTTGTTTCTTTATTGATTTTCTGCTTCGATGATCTGTCCATTTCTGAGGGAGGCGTGTTAAGATCTCCTACTATTAATGTATTCATAACAATATGACTCTTTATCTTGATTAACATTTTTCTTATGTAATTGGCTGCTCCCATATTGGGGGATAGATCTTTACAATTGTTAGATCATCTTGGTGGATAGCCCCTTTAAGAATGTGTAGTGTCCTTCTGTATCTCTGACTACAGTCTTTAGTTTAAAATCTAATTTGTCTGATATGAGAATCAGTACCCTGGCCTTCTTTTGAGGCCCATTGGCATGAAAGATGTTTCTCATTCCCTTCACTTTCAGTCTGGGTGTATCTTTAGGTTCACAATAGGTCTCTTGTAGACAACATATGGATGTGTCCTGTCATTTTATCCAATCTGCAACCCTGTGCCTTTTTATGGGTGCATTTAGGCCATTCGCATTGAGAGTGATTATTGATAGATTTGTTTTTACTGACATCTGTTACCTTTGAAGTCTTTCTCTCTGTAGATTGTCTCTGTATTTCTGTTCAATGCTATCCTTAAGATTTTTCCTATTTTATATTACCCACCTTAATATTGCCTGCAGTGTCGGCTAGGTGGATGCATAGTCTTTTAAGCCTTGCCGGTCTTGGAAACTCTTTATCTCTCCATCCATTTTGAATGTCAGTCTTGCTGGATAAAGTATTCTTGGCTGCATGTTCTTCTCATTTAGTGCCCTGAATATATCTTGCCAGCCCTTTCTGGCTTGCCAGGTCTCTGTGGACAGGTCTGACGTTATTCTGATGGGCTTTCCTCTGTAAGTAAGGAGCCTCTTTGTCCTAGTGGCTTTCAAGAGATTATATCTACAATTATGATTCCTCAATTTGCCTATCATGTGCCTTGATGTTTTTCTGGAATCTATAATCTTGGGTGGAGACCGTTTGGCCTCTAGTACATGAACGCTGGTTCCATTTGCGAGATTGGGAAAATTTTCATGAAGAAGTTGTTCCAGTATGTCTTCTAGACTTCTTTCTTTATCCTCTCCTTCAGGGATTCCAATAATTCTGATGTTGGGATGTTTCATGGCATCATTTATTTCCCTGATTCTGTTTTTGTGGCTTCTAAGCTGTTTGTTCCAGAGTTCCTCCTGATCCTTTCTCTCTATCTGTTTGTCCTCCAGATCACTAATTCTATCTTCTGTCTCAGTTACCCTAGCTTTGAGAGAATTTAGATTAGATGGAACGCATTGAGAGCTTAGTGAACCTCTCCCCTGGTCGCTTTCAGTTCAGCCCTCACATTGTATACATCACCCCTGGTCGCTTTCAGTTCTGCCCTAATCAATTCTGTTTGGTCATCCATGGCTTTCTCCAACCTAGCTATTGCCTGGATAATTGTTAGCCTGAATTCTCTTTCCGACATATTGTCTATGTTGATACCCTTAGCTCTGTTGCAGAAGGTCCATCCTCTGTATTTTTCTTCTGTTGGGCATTCCTCCTCCTAGTCATTTTGCTGAGAGTTGAGTGAACGGATGTAACTGGATGTATCGACCGTGGTGCAGTCAAGGTGCACCCTGGAAGGCTCCTGAGCAATCAGGATTCCCCACCCAAACGAGAGAAAAAAGAAAAGAAAAAGAAAAAAAAAAAAGAGAGAGAGAGAGAAAGACAGGAAAGAAAGGGAAGATAAAAGAGAAGGTTCAGCCCAAATGGGCCCCAAGGTAAGATTTAGGAAGTATACAAACAAAAACAATTGAACAAAAAGACTGATAAAAGTATATGACAAGAGAGAAAAAAATATATATATATGAGCAAATAAAGGATGAACCTCGTTAAAAGAACCCCAAGTGTAAGATTTATATACTATCAGGAGAAACACAAAAACAGAAACACTGGCAGAAGAAAGAGATGGGAGAGTGATAATAAATTCTCAGTGTGGGCGAGGAAGTTTGTTTTGATTCTTCCTGGATATATCTTGACATCTTTGTTAAAGAACTCCACTTTCCTACGATAAAGGGGGATTAAAAATTGGTTTACTTATAGGGTTAGCATTGATTGGGGAAAGGGGATTTCCTCGAAGTTTAACTCTATATGAATATTAGAAAATAAAAATAAAAAGGAATAAACTAGACTAAACTAAACTAAAAAAAATAGGAATGCAAAAGAAAAACACAGGTGTATGTATCAAGAAGTTCAGATTAGAAGGTTATTATTGTATTTGATGTACTGGACATCTCACTGTAATGGTAAATAGGTTAAAAAAGTATGTATATAAAAATAAATGAACTAGAATTGTGGGTATGAGTTAAAAATAAAAGTTGTTCTATGCAGTAGTGGTGGTTGTTCTCTTGTCATTTTTTTTTCTTTCCTGTTTGGTTTTCTGGTGGATGGCCTGCCACCTGGGTTTTCAGTCAACGATGTTCCCTGAGTTAAGTCCTCCTGGCCCCCACGAGGGGGTGGGCTCTGAGGAAACCGTTTTTTTTCAGGCTTTTGTTCTCTGGAGGTTTTTATGTTTGTTCACTTTTCTTTTTCCTTGCCTTGACCGCTTTTGATGGTTTTTGTAGGTTTAGAGGAAAGCAAACTGCACCCTGACCTCCCTCTGAGAAAGAAGCCTCAGTCTGGCTGCAGAGCCCAAATAAATTCCCCCTTGGCTGCTGGCAGAGCAGGTTCTGAGTCGTGGTCCCTGGGGATGCAGGATCTTCTGTTTGTACCCAAAACCATGGCAGTGGCAGCTGTCTGGGCAGCTCCAGACTGCCAGAGAGGTTCTAAGCAGCAATCCCATACTGAAATTATCCCGCTGGCCCGGGCTGAGAGTGCCTGGTCTTTTTGGGTCTAAGAGCACCGGGCTTGTGCGCGCCTTTCTCATGGGAGTGTGTGGGTCGTGTGCGTGCATCTCAGGCTCTGGCGGAATGGCGAGGGTCTAAGAGCGTCTCAGGCTCTGTAGCACCTGCCCTCTGGCTTTTGATGGTTTTTGTAGGTTTAGAGGAAAGCAAACTGCACCCTGACCTCTGTCTCAGAGAAAAGCCTCAGTCTGGCTGAAAAGCCCAAATAAATTCCCCCTTGGCCGCTGGCAGAGCAGGTTCTGAGTCATGGTCACTGGGGATGCAGGATCTTCTGCTTGTACCCAAAACAATGGCAATGGCGGCTGTCTGGGCAGCTCCAGACTGCCAGAGAGGTTCCAAGCAGTGACAGCACACTGAGATTTTCCCACTGAACCGGACTGGGAATGCCTGGTCTTTCTGGTCCTAGAGCACCGGGCTGGCACCTGTGCACACTTCTCTTAGGCGAGGGCACGGGGCATGACTTGGACTCTGATAGCAGGGCATGGCACTCGTGTGGGGACTGCAAAAAGACTGTGCTTCTGCCAGCTGCCGAGCCTCCCAGCCCTTCACGGGAGCCGGACCCCAGGTGCTCTCAGGGAGAGCGGACCCCACGCGCTGGTGGCTCAGAGACCAAGACCTCGTTTCTCCACCGCACTCTCTGGCTCTGCGCCAGGGGTGGCTGTCCTGGGTCTGGGGACTTAAGCCCCTGTCCGTAGCCGCCCCGATTCCCACAATTCCCCCCCGCCCCCAAGATCCTTTGCTCTTTTTGAGCGCTTTCTACCAGACTTCGTGTTAATGCTAGTCCCCAGATGCAGGGCACTCTCGTATTGGGATATTACTTTCCAATGGGTCACCTCTGGTGGCTCCCTCCCCCTTTTGTTTATCTTCTGATATCAGTTCAACATTCCCACTCCTCTTTACCTGCCCACTGGCGTCTTTTGCTCCAGTAGAGATCCAGTCGTGTATAATTCTGATCTCAGGCTGATTTCATGGGTGATCAGAGTTCTTTGGAAGGTAATCAGCTCACTTTAGGGTACAGGTTGAAAGGGTGCCTCCTCCTACTTCCCCGCCATCCTGTCACCCCCTCAGATAGCAATTTAAACATGTCATTAGTAGTTCCTCACATAACAAAATGCTAATGTAAACAGATTTAATTTACCAACAAATAGGAACTTAATGCCTGGTTAGACTTTTTTTTTTTTTTTTTTTAAAGACACAGCTATAGGCTGCCTGCAAGACTCACTTCACCTTTACAGGCACACATAAGCTGAATGTGAAGGGATGGAAAAATTATTCCATGAAATTCAAAACTAAAAGAATATAGGGAAAGCTCTAATTACATGAGACAAATAGACTTTAAGGCTAAAACAATAACAAGAGAAAGAAGAAAGACATTATATAATGATAAAGAGGTCAATTCATGAAGGAGATATGTAATTGTAAATATATACACAGCAAATATAGAACATCTAAATAATTAAAGCAAAAACTAAGAGCTCAGAAGAGAGAAATAAACAGCAAACAGACCATGTTAGAAATGAATAGATACTAGAAACACCTGGGTGGCTCAGTTAGTTAAGTGGCTGCCTTCGGCTCAGGTCATGATCCTAGAGTCTTGGGATCGAGTCCCAAGTCAGTCTCCTTGCTCTGCAGGGAGCCTGCTTCTCCCTCTGCCTCTGCCTGCCACTCTGCCTGCCTCTGCCCCCTGTCTCTCTCTGACAAATTAATAAATAAAATCTTAAAAAAAAAAAAAGAAATGAATAGATCCTCTAGAAAAAAAAAATCAGCACGGAAATGATGGGTGAGAACCATACATTAGATCAAATAGACCTAACAGATGTTTACAGAACATTCCATTGAAAAGAAACAGAATGCACATTCTTCATATGTGTACACATAACATTAATTGGAATAGACCATATTATAGCACAGAAAACAAGTCTTAATAAATTTAAGAAAACTGATTATATATATTTTTTCTAACCAAAATTGTATAAAGCAAGAATAAAAAAGAGCAAAACTGGAAACCCTGCAAATATGTAAACATTAAACAAAACACTTCTGCACAAAAAATGGATCCAGAAGAAATCAAATGCAAGAAAAAAAAATCTTAACAAAAATGAAAATTGAAACACAACATACCAAGATATATGATATACTGCAAAGGAGTTTTAAGAAGGGAATTTATAGTGATAAGTATAATTTCTATGAAAACAGAATGATCTCAAATAACCAACCTAACTTTACATCTCAAGGATCTAGGAAAAGGAAGACAAGTTGCACTAAAATTTAGCAGAAGGGAAGAAATATCAAATATCAGAGTAGAAGTAAGTGAGAGACTGGAAAATGTATTAGAAATTCAACAACAAAGCAGTTTTTCAAAAAGGATACAAAATTGAGGAGAGGGAGACAAGAAGGTGAATGATTAGGGGACCTTATTTCATCTGGTCCCTCAAATTTAGCTGGATACCTACCAAACCATTCTTAACACACATGAATTCAGCCTGAGATGTAAGAAAATATATCTGGAACTCTACAAGGAGAAAAATAACAGCTTTTTGCAGAGTTGGAGGTGCAGAATCATTAAATCTGTGAGGATATATCAGAGGATAAACCATGGAGGGGAAGGAATTTCTGTTATATTACCAGAAAGTAATATAACACCAGAGTGCAAAATCATAACGCTTAGAAATCTGCTTCAGTGAGAGTCATTCTTTTCTGAGAGGGGCTCAGGGGGTGAAAAAGGCAGAATTCTAGGTAGGTCACTCTAGATATCAGAAAGAATGGGTTCCTGAATCGATAGTGACTAATCAGTGGAGTGGGAAAACTGGTTATGGTCACCAAGCCCAGGAGGGAAGGTGAACTCCAGTTACCATAAACTAGGATCTGAACTGGTAGGTAGCAGGAGCCGGAAAATGACCTGAATGAGTGGGCTTGTTACTTTCCCCTGGGAGGGATGAAACAGTTGTGCCCATGACTAGGCAATATCTGTCAGACTGGCACTCACTTCCCCTGAAAAGGACAGTAGGGTAGTACCCAGGTGTGAACTTGGATCAGGGGAGCAGGGTGCATGCAGGGCCCACAAATACTTGAAGTTGTAAAGACACAAAGTACAGAGATGCTTATGGGTCCCTGGGAACCCCCTCCCCCCAAAAAGAATAAGTGCAGTGGACACAACCCCTGGGAGTCCACAGACTTGGTGCATCCAGAAGCTGTGGCCACAAGTAGGCAATAACCCTCAAGGTGGTAGTGTCCCCAGAAAAGACACTGGGGAGGAACCATCCATGATTTGGTAGCAGCAGAGCGGTGTGCAAGTAAGTCCACAATGCTCACAGTCCCAAAAACACAAAGTGCAGAGATGTTGGTCCTGTGATCTCCTCCAAGGAGAATTGCAGTAGGCACAAACCAGGGGAGTCTGTAGAGTATGGAGCACACTGAAGTGGAGATGGTTTAAGAGGGATTGTTATTGAAGAGGGGGAATCATGATCTTGCATTTCTGGGACAGAGATCCGGGCATGGACATTTTAGCTCTAACTCTAATCTGTGTAAAGCCACAGGGAATACAGAGGAACAGCTTACATTAAGCCCATCCCTCTGACAAGAGATGAGGCAACTCTGCTCAGGAAAAGATGCATGAGAGACCATAAATCCGGCCCCTCCCCAAGAAGACATACTGGAAGAAGAGGTGAATGATAAGTTTATGGACACCACAGACTATAAAATGCCAGAACCAGAGGAAAATTGTATATTGAGATCCAGGTGTTTCTGTACAACTCATTTATCCTTTGGTCTAAGATTTTTCATTTCCTTTATTTTTCTCTACACTTTTCTGATTCAACAACATTTTTATTTTACCAACTTACATTTTTAAAATATCTTTTTTAACTTGTATTTTTTCCCATCTATATTTTAAAGATATCCATCATCCTGATGGATTCCTGTATCACATTGAGGTCTTTCATCCATTTCAAGTTTGTTTTTATGTATGGTGTAAGAGAATGGTCGAGTTTCATTCTTCTAAACATAGCTGTCCAATTTTTCCAGCACCATTTATTGAACAGACTTTTTTTCCCACTGGATATTTTTCCTGCTTTGTCAAAGATTATTTGACCAGAGAGTTGAAGGTCCATTTCTGGACTCTGTACTATATTCCACTGGTCTATGTGTCTGTTTTTGTGCTAGTACCAAGCTGTCTTGGTGATCACTGCTTTGAAATAAAGCTGGAAATTGGGCAATGTGATGCCCCCAATTTTGTTTTTCTTTTTCAACATTTCATTGGCGATTCAGGGTCTTTTCTGGTTCCAAATAAATTTTAGGATTGTTTGTTCCATAACTTTGAAAACTGCCAGTGGACTTTTGATTGGGGTGGCATTGAAAGTATAGATTGCCCTGGGCAGCATAGACATTTTAACAATGTTTATTCTTCTGATCCATGTGCATGGAATGCTTTTCCATCTTTTTGTGTCTTCTTCAGTTTCTTTCATGAGTGTTCCGTAGGTCCTTGAGTACAGACACTTTACTTCTTTGGTTAGGTTTATTCCCAGGTATTTTATGGTTTTTGGCGCTGTGGTAAATGGAATCGGTTCTCTAATTTCCCTTTCTATATTTTCATTGTTACTGTTTAAGAAAGCAACTGATTTTTGTGCATCAATTTTGTATCCTGCCACATTACTGAATTGCTGTATGAGTTCTAGCAGCTTGGGGGTAGAGTCTTTTGGGTTTTCCATACAAAGTATCATGTCATCTGCAAGGAGAGAGGGAGTTTGATTTCTTCTGTGCCAATTTGAATGTCTTTTATTTATTTTTGTTGTTTGATTGCTCTTCCTAGGATTTCAAGTACTACAGTGAAAAACAATGGTGAAATTGGGCATCCTTGTCGTGTTTCTGAGCTCAGTGAGAAGGCTGTCAATTTTTGCCCATTGAGAATGATATTTGCTGTGGGTTTTTCATAGATAGATTTTACAAAGTTAAGGTGTTCCTTCTACACCTATGCTTTGAAGAGTTTTAATCAGGAAAGGATGTATTTTGTCAAATGCTTTTTCTACATCAATTGAGAGGACCATTGGTTATTCTCTCTTCTCTTAATGATTTGTTATATCACATTGATTGATTTGAAAATGTTGAACCACTTCCATCCCATTGATAAGTCCCACCTGGTCATGGTGGATAATTTTTTTAATGTACTGTTGGATCCTATTAGCCAGGATCTTGTTGAGAATCTTGGCATCCATATTCATCACGGATAAACAGTATGGATATTCCTCAAAAAATTAAAAATAGAGCTACTCTATGACCCTGCAATTGCACTACTGGGTATTTACCCCAAACATACAGATGTAGTGAAAAGAAGGGCCATATGCACCCCAATGTTCATAGCAGCAATGGCCACAAACACCAAACTGTGGAAAGAGCAAAGATGCCCTTCAACAGATGAATGGTTAACAAAAATATGGCCCATATATGCAATGGAATATTACATAGCCATCAGAAGGGATGAATACTCAACTTCTTTATCAACTTGGACAGGACTGGAGGAGATTATGCTAAGTGAAATAAGTCAAGCAGAGAAAGTCAATTATCATATGGTTTCATTTACTTTTGGAGCATAAGGAATAACATGGAGAACATTAAGAGAAAAAAGGAAAGGAAAAGTGAGTTGGGGTAAATCAGAGAGGGAGATGAAGTATGAAAGACTGTGGACTCTGAAAAACAAATTGAGGATTTTGGAAGGGAGGTGTGAGAGGATGGGTGAGCCTGGTGGTGGGTATTAAGGAAGGCACATATTGCATGAAGTAGCAGATCTGGTACATAAACAATGAATTTTGGAACACTGAAAAAAACTTAAGATGTTAAAAAAAAAAAAAGAAAGAAATACCACCTTACACCAGTTAGAATGGCAAACATTAACAAGGCAAGAAAAAACAAATGTTGGAAAAGATGTGCGGAAAAGTGAATCCTCTTATACTGTTGGTGGGAATGGAAGTTGGTGCAGCCACTTTGGAAAACAGTGTGGAGATTCCTCAAAAAACTAAAAAGAGAGCTACCCTATGACCTGGCAATTGCACTACTGGGTATTTACCCCAAAGATACAGAGGTATTGAAAAGAATGGCCATATGTACCATAATACTCATAGCAGCAATTGCCACAATAGCCAAACTGTTGAAAGAGCCATGATGTCCTTCAACAGATGAATGGATAAAGATGTGGTCCATATCTACAACAGAATATTACTCAGGCATCAGAAAGGGTGAATACCCAAGGTTTGCATCAACATGGGTGGGACTGGGGAGATTATGCTCAGTGAAATAAGTCAAGCAGAGAAAGGCACTTATTATATGGTTTCACTTACTTGTGGAACATATGGAATAAAATGAAGGACATTAGAAGAAGGAAAGGAAAATTGAAAGGGGGGGATTTGGAAGGCTAGATAAACCATAAGAGACTTGGATTCTGAGAAACAAACAGGATTTTAGAGGAAAGGGGATGGGGGGATGGGTGAGACTGGTAGTGGGTATTAAGGAAGACACATATTGCATGGAACATAGGGTGTTATATATAGACAATGAATCTTGGAGCACTATATCAAATCTAATGATGTATTGTATGGTGATTAACAACACATTAAAAAATAAAGATATATACTTCATTCTGGTGGTTTCCCCCTTCTCTATTCAAAGTTATTTTTATTTTTTTTATTTTTATATTTATTTTATTTTACTTCTTCAGTGTTCCAAGATTTATTGCTTATACACCACCCCCAAGCAGGGAGTCCAACGTGGGGCTCAATCCCAGGACCCTGTGATCATGACCTAAGCAAAAGACAGACACTTAACAACTGAGCTACCCTGGCACCCATACAAGAGACTTATTTTGAACTTAAAGACACCTCTACATTGAAAGTAAGGAGATGGAGAACAATATACCATGCTAATGTACCTCAAAAGAAAGCTGGGTCAGTGATCCTCATATAATACAAATTAGAGTTTTAACTAATGACTCTAGT
This sequence comes from Lontra canadensis, assembly GCF_010015895.1. NCBI lineage: Eukaryota > Metazoa > Chordata > Mammalia > Carnivora > Mustelidae > Lontra > Lontra canadensis. Next base: position 529,391 of record NW_022631193.1, on the reverse strand, counting down.
AAAAGATGTAGAGGGACAGTATATCATACTGAAAGGGTGCACCCACCAAGAAGTTCTTACTATTGTAAATATCTATGTGCCCACTGTGCAAGCAGTCAGTTATATCAACCAATTAATAAACAAACTAAGGAAGCATATCAATGATAATATATAATAGTAGGAGATTTAAATACCCCACTCATAGCAATGGACAGATTATCTAAGAAGATCAACAAAGAAACTAGAACACTGAATGACATGTTGAAGCAAATAGACTTCACAGATATATACAGACCATCGCATCATAAAACAACAGAATACTCATTCTTCTTGAGTTCACATGGAATGTTCTCCAGAATAGATCACATACTGGGGCACAAATCAGGTCTCAACTGATACCAACAGATTGAGATTATTCCCTGCATATTTTCAGACCAAAATGCCTTGCAACTGGAATCCAATCACAAGTAGAAATTTGGAAAGAGCTTAAGGAATTGGAGGTTAAAGAGCATCCTGCTGAAGAATGAATAGGTCAACAAGGAAATTAAAGAAGAATTAAACCATTTACGCAAATCAATGAAAATGAAAATGCATCTGTTCAAAACTTATGGGATACTTCAAAGCAGTCCTAAGAGGGACATACATAACCGTCCAAGCCTCTCTCAAAAAAATATAAAAATCCCAAATGCACAAACTAAGCTTATACCTAAAGGACCTAGATAAAAAATAAATAAATAAAGCCTAAACCAAGCAGTAGAAGAGAAATAATAGAGATTAGAGAAGAAATCAATTAAAGAGAAACCAGAAGAACAGTAGAACTGATCAATGAAACTAGAAGCTTGTTCTAAAAAAGAATTAAGGAGATCAATAAATCTTTAGCCAGACTTAACCAAAAGAAACTATAAAGGACTCAAATTAATAAAATTATGAATGAAAGGGGAGATGTCATGACTAATGATGTCAACAAACTAGGCAATCTGGAAGAAATGGATGGATTCCTGGAAATTTATAAACTACCAAAACTGAAATAGAAAGAAACAGAGAATCTGAGCAAAGCAATAATGAGCACAGAAATTAAAGAAGTAATTGAAAACTTCCCCCAAAATGAGTCCAGGTCCAGAGAGCTTCACAGGGGAAAACTATCAAACACTTAAAGAATAAATCATACATATTCAACTGAAGAAGCTTCAAAAAAATAGAAATGGAAGGAAAACTTCCAAACTTGTTCTATGGAGCCAGTATTACCCTGATCCCCAAAGCAGAAAGGATACCATCGAAAAGGAGAATTATTGACCAATATTCTTGATGAACATGGATGTCAAAATACTCAACAAGATACTAACCAATAGGATCTAGTACGTTAAAAGGATTATCCACCATCAACAGGTGGGATTTATTCCTGGGATGCAATCATGGTTCACCATTTGCAAATTTATCAACATGATAGATCACATTAATAAAAGAATAGACAAAAACCTCTCAATGGAGGCAGAAAAAGCATTTGACAAAATACAGCATCTTTTTGATTAAAATTCTTCAAAGTATAGGGATAGAGGGAACATTCCTTAATATCATAAAATCCATCTATAAAAAAACCACAGAGAATATCACTCTCAATGGGGAAAATCTGAGAACTATTCTCTCAAGGTCAGGAACACGACAGGGTTGCCCATTCTCACCACTTTTGTTCAACATAGTACTAGAAGTCCTAGCCTCAGCAACCAGACAATAATAAGAAATAGAAGACATTCAAATTTGCAAAGAAGATATCAAACATTTTCTCATTTCAGATGACATGACACTTTCTGTGGAAAACCCAAAAGACCCCACCTCCAAATTTCTAGGACTCATACAGCAATTCAGCAATGTGGCATTATACAAAATCAATGCACAGAAATCAGTTGCTTTCCTATACAATAACCATACACTAACAATGTAGCTGTAGAAAGAGAAATTAAGGAATTGATTCCATTTACAAGAACACCAAAACCAATAAGATACCTATCAATAAACCTAAACAAAGAGGTAAAGGATCTATACTCTGAAAACTACAGAACAGTTATGAAATAAATTGAGGCAGACACAAAGAGATGGAAAAACATTCCATGCTCATGGATTGGAAGAATAAACATTGTGAAAATGTCTATGCTGCCCAAAGAAATCTACACTTTCAATGCCATTCCTATTTTAATGTGATTAAAATGATATTTTAATCATTTTTTTTCAAGGAGTGGGAACAAACATCCCTAAAATTTCTGTGGAAACACATAAGACCCCAAGTTCCCTGGGGAATGTGGATAAGCAAAGCAAAGCTGAGGACTTCACAATGTCTGACTTTAAGCTATATTACAAACCTGTGATCACCAAGACAGCATGGTAGTGGCACAAAAACAGACACAGAGATCAATGGAACAGAATAGAGAGGCAAGAAATGGACCCTCAACTCTAAGGTCAATTAATCTTCAACAAAAGAGGAAAGAATATCTGATGGAAAAAATGACAGTCTCTTCAGTAAATGGTGCTAGGCAAGTTGAACAGCCACATAGAGAAGAATAATACTGGACCATTCTCTTACACCATACACACAAACAAACACAAAATGGAGGAAAGACCGAAATGTGAGACAGGAACCCATCAAAATCCTAGAGAAGACAAAAGACAATAACCTGTTTTACTGTAGCTACAGCAACCTCTTTCAAGACATGTCTCTAAAGGTAAGGGAAACAAAAGCAAAACTGAACTTCCGAGGCTTCATTAAAATAAAAAGTTTATGCACAGCAAAGGGAACAGTCAACAAAATTAAGAGGCAACCTACAAATGGGAGACGAAGTTTGCAAATGGCATTATAAATAAAGGGATGATATCCAAGATCTATAAAGAGTTTCTAAAGCCCAACACCCCAAACCCAAATAATTTAGTCAAGAAAGGGCAGAAGACATGAACAGACACTTCTCCGAAGAAAACATACAAATGGCTAACAGACAGATGAAAAAATGCTCCACATTACTTCCCTCACGGAAGTGCATAACAAAACCACAATGAGATACCACCTTAGACTACTTAGAATGGCTAAAAATAACTAGGCAGGAATACAACAAATGTTGGCAAGGATGCAGAGAAAGAGGAACCCTTTTACACTGTTTGTTGGTGGGAATGCCAGCCCATATAGCCACTCTGGAAAACAGTATGGAGTTTCCTCAAGAAGTTAAAAATAGAGTTACCATATGATTCAGAAGTTGCATTACTAGATTTTACCCAAAGATACAGATGTAGTGAGAAGAAAGTCACCTGCACCTTAAGGTTCATAGCAGCAATGTCCACAATAGCCAAACTGTGGAAGCAGGTGAGATGTCCTTCAACAAATGAATGGGTAAAGAACATGTGATCATATCTGTAAGGAATATTACTCAGCCATCAGAAAGGATGAATACCTGTCATTAGCATCGACATGGATGGAACTGGAGGTGATTATGCTAAGTGAAATAAGTCAATCAGAGAAAGACAATTATCATATGGTTTTGCTCAGAGATTTAATATAAGGAATTCATGGAGGATCATAGATAAAGGGAAGAAAAACTGAATCAGAAGAAATTAGAGAGGAAGACAAACCATGAGAGATTCTGGACTCTGGGGGAAAAAATTGAGGGTTACATAGGGGAGGTGCATGGGAAGATGCAATAACTGAGTGATGGGTACTGAAGAGAGTACATGTTGTGATGAGTACTGAGTATGAGTACTGGGAGCTACTGATGAATCATTGAAGAATACTTCAAAAACTAATGATGTACTATGTGCTCATAATTGAACTTAATAGGAAAGAAAGAAAGAAAGAAAGAAAGAAAGAGGAAGAAAAAGAAAATAAATCAGCTACATATTCAACTAGTATAGAGGTTCCTCAAAAAGTTAAAAATGGAAATACCCTATGACCCAGCAGTTGCATTCCTGGTTATTTATTCAAAGGAGACAAAAGTCTAGATTCCAAGGGGCACATGCACTCCAATATTTGTAGCATCATTATCAACCATAGCCAAACTATGGAGAAATCCCAAATATCCATCAACTGATGAATGGATAAAGATATGGGATATATTTTATGTATTATATCTAATATATATAATGGGACATATTTTATATATAAAATGTAATATAGATACAAATATATATTATAATGGGATATTATATATTATATATATAATGGGATATATGTATAATGGGGTATATATTATATATAATATATATAACATATATATATAATATATATGATTGATATTACTCAGCCATCAAAAAGAATGAAATCTTGCTATTTGCAATGATGGGGATAGAGCTAGAGAGTATTCTGCACACCAAAATAAGCCAGTTAGAGAAAGACAAATACTACATGATCTCACTCATATGTGGAATTTAAGAAAAAAAATAGATTAACATATCAGAAAAGAAAAAAAAAAAGGAGAGAAGGAAACAAACCATAAGGGCCTCTTAATGATTGAAAACAATCCCCACAAGATGGTGGGGAACTAGGAAGAGGTGCCGTTTCAACCTGTACCCTAAATTGAGCTGATTACCTACCAAGGAACTCTGATCACCCATGAAATCAGACTGAGATTAGAATTATACACTCTGGATCTCTATATGGGCAGAAGACGCCAATGGGCAGGTAAAGGGGAGTGGGAACATCGGACTGGTATTGGAAGATAAACAAAAGGGGGAGGGAGCCACCAGAAGAGACACATTGGAAAGTAATACCCCAATACGAGAGTGCCCTGTGACTGGAAACCAGCATTAACTTGGAGTCTGGTTGAAAGCACTCAAAAAGAGCAAAGGATTGTGAAGGGAAATTGTGGGAATCAGGGCAGATAGGGACAGGGGCTTAAGTCCCCGGATTGAGGACAGCCACCCCTGGCACTGAGCCAGAGAGAGTGCGGCTGAGAAACCAGGTCTTGGTCCCTGAGCTGTGAGCGAGTGCACTTGAGGGCGTGTGGGGTACGGCTCCCATGAGGGGCTGGGAGCCTCACCAGCTGGCAAAAACATAGCCTTTTTGCAGTCCCCATGCATGAACCGTGCCATGCTATTAGAGCTTGAGTCGGGCCCCACACCCTCCCCTGAGAGAGGTGTGCACAGGCACCAGCCGGGAGCTCTCAGTCCCAGAAAGGCTGAGTACTCCCTGCACGCCCAGCGGGAAAATCTAAGTGTGTGATCACTGCTTGGAACCTCTCTGGCGGTCCGGAGGTGCCCAGACAGACGCCACTGTCGTGGATTTGGGTACAAGCAGGAGTTCCTATGACCCCAGGGACTGCGACTGGGAACGTGCTCTGCCATCGGCCAAGGGGGAACTTATGTGATCTGCAGCACCCAGAGGGGAATAGACTGAGGCTTCTCTCTGAGAGGGAGGTCTGGGTGCAGTTTGCTTTCCTCTAAACCTCCAAAAACCATCAAGAGCCGCCAGGGGAGAGAAAACAAACAAACAAACAAACAAACAAACAAACAAAAAACCTCCAGAGAACAAAATCCTGAAAAACCAGTTTCCTCAAAGCCTACCCCCTTGAGGGGGGCAGGAGGACTTAACTCAGGAAACAATGCCTGAAAACCCACCTGGCAGACTCCTCCCCCAGAAAGCCAACTGGGGGGGGGGGGAAGAGATAAGAGAACAACCACCACTACTTCATAGACACAACTTTTATTTTTAATTCGTTCCCACTATTCTGGTTCAGTTTATAACTTTTTAAAATTTTGTGCATAGATAATTTTTAACCTATTTACCATCACAGTGAGATGTACAGTACATCAAGTTCCATAATAACCTATTAACCTGAACTTTTTGATACATACACCTGTGTTTTTCTACTGCTTTTCTATTTTTAAAATTTTTTTATATTTCCTTTTTTTTTTAATTTCTTTTCAGTGTAACAGTATTCATTGTTTTTGAACCACACCCAGTGCTCCATGCAATACGTGCCCTCCTTAATACCCAACACCTGGCTCCCCCAACCTCCCAACCCCCGTGCCTTCAAAACCCTCAGGTTGTTATTCAGAGTCCATAGTCTCTCATGGTTCACCTCCCCTTCCAATTCCCTCAACTCCCTTCTCTCCATCTCCCTATTTCATCCATGTTATTTGTTATGCTCCACAAATAAGTGAAACCATAGGATGATTGACTCTCTCTGCTTGACTTCTTTGACTCAGCATAATTTCCTTTTAAATTTTATATTAGTTGAGTTTAGTTCATTCTTTTAATTTTTATTTTTTAATATTCATATAGAGTTAAACTTCAAGGTAATCCCTTTCCCCAATCAATGCTACCCCTATAGGTAAACCAATTTTTAATTCCCCGTTATCTTAGGGAAGTTGAATCCCTTAACAAAGATATCAATATACATCCAGGAACAATCAAAATAACCTTCCTCACCCACACTGAGAATTTATAACATCTCTCCTATCTTTTTCTTCCACCAGTGTTTCTGTGTATTTGTGTTTGTCCTGGGAGTATATAAATCTTATACTTGGGGTTCTTTTTGATGAGGTTTGTTTGTTTGCTTTTTTTATACACACACATACACACACACACACACACACACACACACATACATATATATGTATGTGTGTGTGTGTGTGTGTGTGTGTGTATTCTTTTTCTTGTCATATACTTTTCTCAGTCTTTTGTTTGTCTGTTTTTGTTTGAATACTTCATAAATCTTACCTTGGGGCCCATTTGGACGGAGCCTTCTCTTTTATCTTTCTCCCCCCCCCTCTCTTTCTCTCTCTCTTTTTTTTACTCTTTCTTTTTTTTTCTTTCATTTGGGTGGGGACTCTTGATTGCTCAGAAGTGTTTCAGGGCACCCCTTGACTACACCACGGTCGATACATCCAGCTACATCCATTCAGCCATCTCTCACCAAAATGACTAGGAGGAGGAATGCCCAACAGAAGAAAAATACAGAGGATAGGCCTTCTGCAACAGAACTAATGGCTATCGACATAGACAATATGACAGAAAGGGAATTCAGTCTAACAATTATGCAGGCAATAGGTAGGTTGGAGAAAGCCATGGATGACCAAACGGAATTGATTAGGGCAGAACTGAAATCCACCAGGAATGATGTTCACAATGTTAGGGCAGAACTGAAAGCCACCAGGGATGATGTTCACAATGTTCTCAATTACTTCCATCTAATCTAAATTCTCTAAAAGCTAGGGTAACTGAGACAGAAGATAGAATTAGTGATCTGGAGGACAGACAGAGAGAAAGGATCAGGAGGAAACCTGGAAAAACAACTTAGAAGCCATGAAAACAGAATCAGAGAAATAAATGATGCCATGAAACTTATCAACGTCAAAATTATTAGAATCCCTGAAGGGGAGGAGAAAGAAAGAACTCTAGAAGATATAGTGGAAGAAGTTGTCCATGAAAATTTTCCCAATCTCTCAAATGGAACCAACATTCTTGTACTAGAGGCAGAATGGTCTCCCCTCCAAGATTATAGATTCACGAAAGTCCTCAAAACACCTAATAGTAAGAATGAAGAATTATAATTGTAGAGAAACTCTCTTAAAGGCAGCTAGGACAAAGAAGCTCATTATGTACAGAGGAAAGCCCATTAGAAAAATGTCAGACCTGTCCACAGAAACCTGGCAAGCCAGAAGGGCTAGCAAGATATATTCAGGGCACTAAATGTGAAGAACATGCAGACAAGAATACTTTATCCAGCAAAACTGACATTCAAAATGGATGGAGGTATAAAGAGTTTCCAAGACTGGCAAGGCATAAAAGACTATGCAACCACCAAGCTGACACTGCAGAAAATATTAAGGGGGGTTCTATAAAAGAGGAAAAAGCCTAAGAATAGCATTGAACAGAAATATAGAGACAATCTACAGAAAGAAATACTTCAAAGGTAACACAATGTTAATAAAAACGTATCTATCAATAATCACTCTCAATGTGAATGGCCTAAATGTGCCCATAAAATGACAAAGGGTTGCAGGTTGGATAAAACAATAGGACCCAATCATATGTTGTCTACAAGAGACCCATTTTGAACCTACAGATACACCCAGACTGAAAGTCAAGGGATGGAGAAGCATCTTTCATGCCAATGGGGCTCAAAAGAAGGCCACAGTAGCGATTCTCCCATCAGATAAATTAGATTTTAAAGTAAAGACTGTAGTCAGAGAAACAGGACGACACTACATCATTCTTAAATGGGCTACCCACCAAGATGATTTAACAACTGTAAATATCTATGCCCCCAATATGGGAGCAGCCAATTACATAAGAAAACTGTTAATCAAGATAAAGAGTCATATTGATATGAATACATTAATAGTAGGAGATCTTAGCACGTCTCTCTCAGAAATAGATCATCGAAGCAGAAAATCAATAAAGAAACAAGAACATTGAATAACACATTGGACCAGATGGACCTCATAGATATATACAGAATATTCCACCCTAAAACAACAGAATACTCATTCTTCTCAAGTGCACATGGAACCTTCTCCAGAATAGAACACATACTGGGTCACAAATCAGGACTCAACCGATACCAAAAGACTGAGATTATTCCCTGTATATTCTCAGATCACAGTGCTTTGAAACTGGAGCTCAATCACAAGGAAAAGTTTGGAAGGAACTCAAACACCTGGAAGCTAAAGACAACCTGGCTTAAGAACGCTTGGATCAATCAGGAGATCAAGAAGAACTGAAACAATTCATGGAAACCAATGAGAATGAAGACACTAGGGTCCAAAGCCTTTGTGATAGGGCAAAGGCTGTCCTAAGGGGAAAATACATAGCCATCCAAGCCTCCCTCAAAAAAATTGAAAAATCAGGAATACACCAGCTGTGTCTACACCTTAAGGAACTGGAGAATAAACAACAAATTAAACCAACTCCACACACAAGCAGAGAAATAATCAAGATTAGACCAGAGATCAATGAGGTGGAAACTAAAGATACAGTAGAACGTATCAATGAAACTAGAAGCTGGTTTTTTGAAAGTATCAATAAGATCGATAATCCATTGGCCACACTAATCAAAAATAAAAGAGAGAAAGCTCAAATTAATAAAATTATGAATGAAAAAGGAGAGATCACTACTAACACCAAGGAAGTAGAAACAATAATCAGAAGTTATTGTCAACAGCTATATGCCAATAAGCTAAGCAACCTAGATGAAATGGATGCATTCCTGGAAAACTATAAACTCCCAAAATTGAACCAGCAAGAAATTGACAACCTGAATAGACTGATATCTATTAACGAAATTGAAGCAGTGATCAAAAACCTCCCAAAAAACAAGAGCCCAGGACCTGATGGATTCCCTGGGGAATTCTACCAAACTTTCAAAGAAGAAATAACACCTATTCTCCTGAAGCTGTTTCAAAAAATTGAAGCAGAAGGAAAACTTCCAGATCTTTCTATGAAGCCAGCATTACCCTGACCCCCAAACCAGGCAAAGACCCTACCAAAAAGGAGAATTTCAGACCAATATCCTTGATGAATATGGATGTTAAGATTCTCAGCAAGATCCTAGCAAACAGGATTCAACAGAATATTAAAAAGATTATCCACCATGTCCAGGTGGGATTCATCCCTGGGTTACAAGGATGGTTCAACATTCACAAATCAATCAATGTGATAGAACAAATCAATAAGAGAAGAGAGAAGCACCACATGGTCCTCTCAATTGATGCAGAAAAAGCATTTGACAAAATCCAGCATCAGTTCCTGATAAAATGCTTCAAAGTATAGGGATAGAGGGAACATTCCTGAACTTCATCAAATCTATCTATGAGAGACCCTTAGCAAATATCATCCTCAATGGGAAAAAGCTAGCAGCCTTCTGTTGAGATCAGGAACACGACAAGGATGCCCACTCTCACCACTCTTGTTCAACATAGTATTAGAAGTCCTAGCAACAGCAATCAGACAACAAAGAGAAATAAAAGCTATCCAAATTGGCAATGAAGAAGTCAAACTTTCTCTCTTCACAGATGACATGATTCTTTATATGGAAAACCCAAAAGACTCCACCCCCAAACTACTAGAAGTCATACAGCAATTCAGTAACGTTGCAGGATACAAAGTCAATGTACAGAAATCAGTGACTTTCTTATTCAGTAACAATGAAAATACAGAAAGGGAAATTAGAGAATCAATTCCATTTACGATAGCACCAAGAACCATAAGATACCTGGGAATAAACCTAACCAAAGTAGTAAAGGATCTGTACTCGAGGAACTACAGAACACTCATGAAAGAAATTGAAGAAAACACAAAAAGATGGAAGACCATTCCATGCTCTTGGATCGGAAGAATAAACATTGTTAGGATGTCTATACTGCCTAGAGCAATCTATACTTTTAATGCCATTCCAATAAAAATCCCACCGTTTTATTCAAAGAGCTGGAACAAATAATCCAAAAATTTGCATGGAATCAGAAGAGACCCCGAATCACTAAGGAAATGTTGAAAAACAAAAATAAAACTGGCGGCGTCCCGTAACCTGCTTTCAAGCTTTACTACAAAGCTGTGATCACCAAGACAGCATGGTACTGGCATAAAAACACACATAGACCAGTGGAACAGAGTAGAGAGCCCAGATATGGACCCTCAACTCTATGGTCAAATAATCTTCGACAAAACAGGAAAAAATATCCAGTGGAAAAAAGTCTCTTCAATAAATGATGCTGGGAAAACTGGACAGCTATATGCAGAAGAATGAAACTCGACCATTCTCTTACACCGTACACAAAAATAAACTCAAAATGGACAAAAGACCTCAACGTGAGACAGGAATCCATCAGAATCCTAGAGGAGAACATAGGCAGTAATCTCTTCGATATCAGCCAAAGCAACTTCTTTCAAGATATGTCTCCAAGGCAAAGGAAACAAAAGCGAAAATGAACTTTTGGGACTTCATCAAAATCAAAAGCTTCTGCACAGCGAAGGAAACAGTGAACAAAACAAAGAGGCAACCCACGGAATGGGAGAAGATATTTGCAAATGACAGTACAGACAGAAGTTGATATCCAGGATCTATAAAGAACTCCTCAAACTCAACACACACAAAACAGATAATCATATCAAAAAATGGGCAGAAGACATAAACAGACACTTCTCCAACGAAGACATACAAATGGCTATCAGACACGAAAAAATGTTCATCATCACTAGCCATCAGGGAGATTGAAATTAAAACCACATTGAGATACCAGCTTACACCACTTAGAATGGCCAAAATTAGCAAGACAGGAAACAACATGTGTTGGAGAGGATGTGGAGAACAGGGAACCCTCTTACACTGCTGGTGGGAATGTAAGTTGGTGCAGCCACTTTGGAGTATAGTACGGGGATTCCTCAAGAAATTAAAAATAGAGCTTCCCTATGACCCTGCAATTGCACTCCTGGGTATTTACCCCAAAGATACAGATGTAGTGAAACGAAGGGCCATCTGTACTCCAATGTTCATAGCAGCACTGGCCACAGCCACCAAACTGTGGAAAGAACCACAGTTTGAGATGCCCTTCAAATGATGAATGGATAAGGAAGATGTGATCCATATACACTATGGAGTATTATGCTTCCATCAGAAATTATGAATACCCAACTTTTGTAGCAACATGGATAGGACTGGAGGAGATTGTGCTGAATGAATTAAGTCAAGCAGAGAGAGTCAGTTATCTTATGGTTTCACTTTTTTGTGGAGCATAACAAATAGCATGGAGGACAAGGGGAAATGGAGAGGAGAAGGGAGTTTACGGAAATTAGAGGGGGAGGTGTACCATGAGAGACTATGGACTCTGAAAACAACATGAGGGTTTTGAAGGGGTATGGGGTAGGAAGTTGGGAGAGCCATGTGGTGGATATAAGGGGGCACGTATTGCATGGAGCACTGGGTGTGGTGCAAAAACAATGAATTCTGTTATGCTGAAAAGAAATAATAAGAATAAAGAATGCAAAAAAAAAAAAAAGGAATAGCAAAATAAATAAATAAATACATAAATTTAAAAAAAATAGCAAAGGAAAACACAGGTATATGTATTTAAAAAGTTCAAGTTAAAAAGCTATTGTGGAATTTGTTGTATTGAACCTCCCGTAATGGTAAATAGGTTAAAACTAATAAAAAATTAAAAAGAATGAGAATGGTAGGAACAAATTAAAAATAAATGTATGTTTGACGTACATAGGTTAGGGCAATACTGGGAGCTTAAGACCTTCTTTTTCCCTGACATTGGGGTTTAACAGTTTTATGGGGACCCTGTGGTGGTTGTCCTCTCGTTTTGTTTTGTTTTGTTTTGTTTTTTGGGGGGTGGTCTGGCTTTCTGGGGGAAGGGCCTACAATATTGTTTTTCCATCAGTCTTGCTTGGGTTGAGTCCTCCTGCCCCCTGTCGAGGGGCTTGGCTCTGAGAAAACCAGTTTTTCAGATTTTTGTTCTTTGGAGGTTTGTTTTGTTTTGTTTTCCCTTGGCTGCTTTTGGTGGTTCTTTGGAGGTTTAGAGGAAAGGAAACTGCACCCAGATCTCCATCTCAGAGAGAAGCCTTAGTCTGTTCCCCTCTGAGTGGTCCAGAGCTCACAGACTCCCGCTCTACCACCTCCCACTGGGATATCACATCCCCAGCCACTGTCTCAGGGGTCACAGGAGTGCCCGCTTGTCTCTGCACCCCAGTGTTACTAAAACTGCAAGCAATATTGGTTTATGGGGCCTGCTTCCAGTGGCTGCCTTTGCCTGGCTGCTGTGTGGGCAGGTCCAGACTGCCGGAGAGATCCCAACCAGAGATAATGTGCTGAGATTTTCATGTTGGCTGGGGCTGGGAGTGTTCAGACTCTCAGCTGGTCCTAGAGACTACTGGCTAGCGCCCACAAGGACCTCTCTTAGGGGAGAGTGTGGAACATGTCTCAGACCCTGGTCGTGCAGCATGTACACAGAGTGCAAAAGGTGATGGTTCTAGAGAGCACTAGCTGGTGTGCACCCAGGCTCTCTCATGTAGGCCGGCGGCTCAGGGACCACAGCCTGGATGCTTTGCCTCATTCTCTCTGGCAAGGCAGCAGTGGTGGCTATCCTGGGTCCATGGGCTTAAGCCCATGCCTGTGACCACCGGATTCCACCAGTTTCCCCTTAAGAACTTTTGCTCTTTTTGAGTGCTTTTAACCAGACTCCAAGTTAATTCTGGTCCCAATCACAGGGCATTCTTGTATTGGGGTATTACTTTCCAGTGGGTCACTACTGGTGGCTCCCTCCCACTTCTGTTTATCCTCTGATGTGAATTGAATCTTTCAAAACTCCCCTTTACCTCACAACTGATGACTTCTGCCCCTGTAGAGATCCAGAAGTGTAATATCCTAAATCTCAGGCTGATTTCATGGGTGTGCAGTGAGTTCTGGTAGATAATCAGATCACTTTAGGGGATCGGTTGAAACAGCATCTCCTACTTCACCATCTTACCCCTTCCCTCCCACAATGTTTATTCTTCCAATACATGAGCTTTGAATGTTTTTCCATCTCTTTGTGTCTGCCTCAATTCATTTCATAACTGTTCTGTAGTTTTCAGAGTATAGATCCTTTACCTCTTTGGTTAGGTTAATTGATAGGTATCTTATGGTTTTTGGTGTTCTTGTAAATGGAATAAATTTCTTAATTTTTCCTTCTATAGCTACCTTGTTAGTGTATAGGAAAGCAACTGATTTCTGTGTATTGATTTTATATCCTGCCAAATTGCTGAATTGCTGTATGAGTCCTAGAAATTTGGGGATGGGGTCTTTTGGGTTTCCACATAAAGTATCATGCCATCTGCAAAGAGAAAAAATTTGACATCTCCTTTGCCAATTTGACTATCTTTTATTTCTTTTCATTGTCTGATTGCTGAGGCTAGGACTTCTAGTACTATGTTGAACAAAAGTGGTGAGAATGGGGATCCCTGTCATGTTCCTGATCTTAAGGGAAAAGCTCTCAGGTTTTCCCTTTGGAATGACATTTGCTGTGATCTTTTCATAGATTTTTTTCTGTAATACTGAGGAGGGTTCCCTTTTATTCTTACACCCTGATGAGTTTTAATCAGGAAAGGATACTGTATCTTGGCAAATGCTATTTCTGCATCAATTGAGAGGGTCATATGGTTTTTGTCTTTTCTTTTGATAATGTTCTATATCATATTGATTGCTTTGCAGTTGTTGAATCACCCTTGCATCCCAGGTATGAATCCTACCTGGTCATGATGGGTAATCCTTTTAATGTATCATTGCACCCTATTGGCTAGGATCTTGTTGATTGTTTTGGCATCCATGTTCGTCAGGGATTTTGGTCTGTAATTTTTCTTTTAGATGGTGTCTTTGCCTGGTCTTAGGGTTAGGGTAATTCTAACCACATAGAATGAGTTTTGAAGTTTTCCTTCTATTTCTATTTTTTGAAACAGTTTCAGTGGAATAGGTATGATTTCTTTTTTACATGTTTGGTAGAATTCCCCTGGGAAGCCATCTAGTAGTGGACTCTTTTTTTGGGGGGAGGGAGGTTTTTTATTATTCCTTCAATTTCATTACTGGTTATTTGTCCTATTCAGATTATCTATTTCTTCCTGTTTCACTCCTTGTACTTTATAAGTTTCCAGGAATCCATCCATATCTTTCAGATTGCTTAATTTGTTCGCATATATTTGCTGGTAATAATTTCTCATAATTGTTTCTATTTCTTTGGTGTTAGTCGTGAACTCTCCCTCTTCATTCATGACTTTTTAGATTTTGGTCCTTTCTCTTTTCTTTTGGATATTTCCAGCCAAAGATTTATGGATCTTATTAATTCTTTTAAAGAATCAGCTTCTAGTTTTGTTTATCTGTTCTAACTTTTTTTTTTTTCCTGGTTTCTATTTCATTGATCTTACCTCTAATCTTTATTATTTTTCTTCTCCAGCTTGGTTTAAGCTTTTTTGTTTTGTTTTGCTTTTATCTTTTTTTGTGGGTTTTTGTTTGTTTGTTTGTTTTGGTTTTTGTTTTTCTGTTCTTTCTCCTGTAACTTTAGGTTTAAGGCTATTTTATGCATTTGGGATTTTTCTAAATTTTGGAGATGGTCTTGAATGGCTATGTATTTCCCCTTAAAGGAGTGCCTTTGCAGTATCCCATAGGTTTTGGACTAAAGTGTGTGTGGTTTTTTTTAAAAGATTTTATTTATTTATTTGACCGACAGAGATCATAAGTAGGCAGAGAGACAGGCAGAGAGAGATGGAGAAGCAGGCTCCCTGATGAGCAGAAAGCCCAATGCAGGACTCAATCCCAGGACCCTGGGATCATGACCTGAACTGAAGGCAGAGGCTTTAACCCCCTGAGCCACCCAGGCACGCGTGGACCAATGTGTTTTCAATCTCACTAGCTTCCATGAATTATTTAAGTTCTTCTTTAATTTCCTGGTTGACCCAATCATTCTTTAGCAGGAAGCTTTAGGATGCTTTTTAACTTCTATGTGTTTGAATTTCTTCCAAAATTTTTTTCTTGTGATTTTGTTCCAGTTTCAAAGCATTGTGGTCTGATAACATTTAGGGAATAATCTCAATCTTTTGGTTTCTGTTGAGACCTGATTTGTGATCCAGTATGTGGTCTATACTGGAGAAAGTTCTGTGTGGACTTGAGAAGAATGAGTATTCTGTTGTTTTAGGGTGGAATGTTCTGTATATATCTACAAAGTCTGTCTGGTCCAATGTACCTTTCAGAGCTCTTGTTTCTTTGTTGATATTCTGCTTGGAATATCTGTTCACTGCTGAGACTGGAATGTTAAGGTCTACTACTACTAATGTATTTTTTCAATATGTTTCTTTACTTTGATTATTAATTGGCTTATACAGTTTGCTGCTCCTACAGTGGGGGCATAGATATTTACAATTATAAGATTCTCTTGTTGGGTAGACTCTTTAAGTATGTTATAGTGTCCATCTACATCTATAGTATTACATACTACATACAACAGTCTTTGGTTTAAAATCTAATTTGTCTGATATGAGAATTGCTACCCCAGCTGTCTTTTGAGGTTTGTTGGCATGACAAATTGTTCTCCATCACATCAGTTTTAATCTGGAGGTGTCTCTAGGTTCAAAATGAGGTTCTTGTAGACCTCACATGGATGGGTCTTTTTTTTTTTTTTTTTTTGATCCAATATGTTAACATCTGTCTTTTTATTTGATTATTTAACTCATTTACATTCAGAGTAACTATTGCAAGATATGAATATGGTGCCATTATACTGCCTGTAAAGTCCCTGTTTCTGTATATTGCCTCTGTTATTTTCTGTTCTGTTACTCCCAGTGTCTCTTTGCTTCAGTATCCCCCTTAATACTTCTTACAGGGCTGGTGTTGCTGTGCATGGAAATAAAGTTCTCACTCATCAATCTGAGTGGTCATGCAGGGATGCCTCTGGAAGGGAGAGAAACAGCAGCTAAGTCTTACACATAGATTTTATTTTGTTCTTTATTTTATTTTCTGTTAGTTTTGTTTTTTTTTTTAATCAGAAAAGCAAGGACAGACGGATCCTATTGTGGGAAAGGAGTGCAAAGGGATGGCAAATATCTTGAAGCAGGCTTGCATCTTTCCCCTATGCATAGACATGCAGGTAGTCAGTCAGGAGATAACTGAGGAGTGGAATGTTTTTGTTAGCAATCACCGGGTGCAGAAAGGGGATACTGAGGGTTATTTTTATTCATAGCTCCTAACTATGCGCTTCCCCTGGGGATCATGAGATCCTGCTCCTCCTGGGCCATTGTATTTAATAGTCTGAGAACAGGAACACTGCTGACATTTCAGCTGTTTCCACAGTCACTCCTTTGGGTTTACATTATATTTCCCAAGAATAACTCCATAGGCTGGATTGGTCATCACATATTCTTTCTTTTTTTGCTGTCCCGGAAGCTTTGTCTCTCTATCCACTATGAACAACAGCCTTGTGGCATAAAGTATTCTTGGCTGCATGTTCTTCTCATTTAGTAACCTGAATATACCTTGTCAGTCTTTTCTGGTTTTTCAGGTTCCTGTGGATATGTCTGATGATATTCTGATGTTCCTCCCTCCATATGTAAGGAACCTATTCTCCCTAGATGCTCTCAGGATAGCTTCTTTGACTCTAAGATTTGCAGGCTTCACTATTACATGTTGGGGTGTTGGTCTATTTTTATTGATTTGGGGAGGGAGTCCTCTCTGCCTCTTGGACATGAATGTTTGTTTCCTTCCCCAGATTAGGGACGTCCTCAGCCATGATTTGCTCAAATATACCTTCTAGCCTTCTCTCTCCAACCCCTTTGGAGCCACAATAAAATGGACATTAGTTCATTTCAAGGCATCTGTAAATTCTCAAAGCTTTTCTTCATGGGCTGTTCGATCTTATTTCCACCCTTCAAGATGCTGTGTTTTCATTTATGTTTTCTTTGAGTGTTGTTATCAACTTGATAATTGTTATCCTGAATTCCATCTCTGACATCTTACTTATATCCACATCAATTAGTTCTGTAGTAGAGAACATTGCCTCTGGTTCTTTCCTTAGTTGTGAATTCCTCTTTCTATTCATTCTGCCCAGGTAAGGATGGGTAAGCAAATGAAACAAGTCCAAAATATCAAGCATGATCTGTGCAAAATGCATTCTAGAAAAAACTTAAGTGTTTGGAAGCTGTTACAAAGCAAACAAAGTCAAAATGCAACAGAACTTTAAATAATAATAATAATAATATTATTAATAATGAATAGTGGTGGGGGAGTGAGACTATAATCTAACAGGGTGGGTGATTCATGGTGATCCATTTGTTCCTGTTTGAATTTTGGTCTGTGTGTTAGAAGACACTACATTCCCAAATTGCAAAGAAACAACATTTATATTTATATAAAGATAAAAATTGAATAGAGGGGAAAAAGTACTAGAATGAATCATTTATGTTTAAAATGTAGATATGAAAGAAATAAAAATTAAGAAGTGATTTAAAAGCATAAATTGGTAAAATAAGAATTTTTTTGAAATGGGAAAAAGGTAAAGAGAAAGAAAAGAAATTGAGAATTTTATTTATTTATTTATTTATTTATTTTTAAATTTTTAGTTATTTGACAGAGATCACAAATAGGTAGAGAGGCAGGCAGAGAGAGAGGAGGAAGCAGGCTCCCTGTGGAGTAGAGTCTGATGCGGGTCTTGATTTCAGGACCCTGGGATCATGACCTGAGCCGAAGGCAGAGGCTTTAACCCACTGAACTGCTCAGGCGCCCCAGAAATTGAGAATTTTAGACTGAAGGATAAATGAGTTGTGGGAAACACCTGGTGCTCAATATGCTATTTTCCCCTGGTGCTGGATTTTTGCCATCTTATGGGATCCATAAGCTTGTCAATTACCTGTTCTTCCAGTCTGTCTTCTGGGGGAAGGGGTCTGATTTACTGCTTCTCAAGTGTCTTTTCCTGGGCAGAGCTGTCTCACTCCTTGTTGGGGGATGGGCTTAATGTAAACTGGTCCTCTGAGTGGCTTTTTTCCTCTGGCAGCTTTCCATGCCTCTTCAGAGGGTCAGAGCAAAAATGGTCCTTCCTGGATTTCTGGCCCAAAGCTATAAGATCATGGTCCCCCCTATTCAATAAACCCTCTAGGTCAAACAGAATCCACTGTGTGTTCTAGAATCTGCAGACTCCCTCAGTTCAAGCTCACTGCAATCCTCCCATGAGGAATACCAGTGAGTTGTGAGCATCACTAAGCTTTGTGTCTTTGTGACTACAAGCATTTTTGGCTTTGCTTGTACCCTACTCTACTGCTCCCCGGTCATGGCTGGGTGCCATCCTACGGTCCTTTCCAGGACTACTGCCACCCTGAGAGCTGTTACCCAGTCATGGTTGCAGTTGTTTCATCCCTCCCAGGGCATGGTAACTGGCCCATATATTCCCAGTCCATTTCTGGGTGCTCAGGAATGGAGTGATCTCATTTCCAGCCTGGTACCTGGTTTAATGTGACCAGAGCTGAGAGTCCTTCCTGGGATTCCTGACCATAACCAGTGTCCCTGCTCCACTGCTTGGTCACTCCATTGTTCAGGAACTCCCATTCTTTCTCTGTCTCTTGGGATCCTGAGACCACAATGACCCACCTAGAATTCTATCTTCTTAATCCCCTGCAACCTTTTCAGAAAAGGATGTCTCTCACTAGAACAGTTTTATACATGTTCTGATTTTGTGCTCTGGTGTTATATCAGTTTCCAATAGCCAGCTTACAGAGGCCCCCCCATTTATTTTCTCATATTTCCCCACAGATTCATGACTCCACATCTCCTATTTTGCAAAAAGCATTTGCTTTTCTGGTTGTAGTTTTCCAGATATATTTTCTTACATCTCAGACTGATTTTTTAGGTGTTCAGAATGGTTTGATAGATATCCAGCTAAATTCGAGGTACAAGAAGAAACGAAGTCCTCTACTCTACCTCCATCTTGCCTGCAGCTGGCTAATTGAGTTAAAAAACAAACAAACAAACAAACAAAACTTATATATCATTTTCATAGTTTGTTTGTTTTCCTAACCATACATAGCTTTTTCAAGGAACACACCAAGGACATACACTGAAGTTATAGAACAATGTCATGTGTTAATTACCCACAAGGTGGCAGACGGATAATGCCAATTTGGTCCCCTAGTAATACCTACTGTAGGGATAGATAGAATCTAAAAAAAATCCACTGGGTATTTTATCAGATATATGGATTTATTCTCCCTGCAAAGACATATCATCAAGCCAAGGAAGGGATAAAGGGGAGAAGTATAAATGTCCCAGATACAATTACAAATGATTGAAATTGGTAATTAAAATATAAGTTATTTAATGAATCAAGAGACACTGCTGGTGAGAACGTGCCTTGAGAACACAAGAAAAAATGCTCAGTGACCATAAGATGAAAGCAGAACTACCTTTGTCTCAAGAAGAAAGTCACAGACTCAGATAATCTCTGTTGTAAGAACACATTCCACTTTCTTGATTTTTTAACAGGAAATCGTTTTTTAAGACAGGAAAATTCAGTACAGAGAGATTAGATTACATGTTGAAGGATACACAACACAGAAATTTTAAAACAAAAATTCAAATACCAGTCAGTTTAAGTAAAACCTATGATCTTAACATCATTCATTTGCAACTGAATTCATTCATTTGCATATGGGTTGGAAGTAACTTAAACATTTAAATGAATAGAAAAAAATTAAAATCTGTTCAAAAGCTGAACAATCAATGATTTGGAATATGCAAATGTAGAAGACTGAACATTTTAGTAAAATCTATTGGAACAGAAAGATGTTCACTGAGTACATTAGATCATCTAACTCCTCACCAGAGAAGGCATCACAAAGACCAGTTTAAAGACTGGATACCCTGGGGGGTGTCTTTAACTCATAAACTTAAATAGTGTATTGAAGAGACAGTATGTTACCTTATGATTCCAAACTGTATCATGTTATATAATGAGTTTGACAGGGGCAAGAATGTCGGTTAAAAAACCTTTAATTTGACAAACAGATCAATTCACTAAAACAGCAAGATTGCTAGTAAAGAAACCTTTAATTTCTCAAACAGATCAATCCACTAAAATAAACAAGTATAAACACTTGATATATGCTGCAAGTTCTAGGCATTGGAAAAACAAGTGATTATAATGTATTTTATTCATATAAAAAATGCTAAGTCTGTAGAAGTGGTGATAGCATTTGTTTTTTCCAGTGATTCTTGTCATTGCTGTTCCCATAATTAATTTTAAGTAATACATTGTGTGTTTACTATTTGCTATGCAACACTCATTGGTCTATTTCACAAACATGCTTATACTAAATTAATCAATCAACTCCAAGACTACCCTGCATTCCTAATATCGCTAATGTATTCATTTACTCAACTGATCTTTAAAACATTTTTCTTTTTTTCTTAAATTTTTAACAATCATTTCTGTCCTTCATAAGTAGAAGTTCTCCTTGATTCTACTTGCACTGTGAAATAGAGGAAATCTGAGGATAACTCACTTTTATCATCTATGCTCTGTGTTACCTCCTGCTATTGCAAATGAACTAGCCATGCTAAATAAAAACAAAAAACAAAACAAGCAAACAAACAAACAAGAACAGCTTCTTTACCTAAATTGATTTCTATGCTTTCTGTCTTTCTCAAAGGTCATTTTCTGGAAGAAGTTTCCTTCATTTTGTTTACATTATCAATTTATGCTTTGTGATAGATTATTCCCTTTAACATAACTGCAATATCCTACAATAATAAAAACACATTGATATCATATCCCTTTCTAACCACTACTCCAATTATTTGCTCTCATTTAAAAAAAATGTATTTAAACTCTACTCATCTTGTCCACTTTCTCCCCTTCTATTTTACTCTGAATCCTCTTGGAGCACAACTTCATTGGAATTGCTTTTATTAAGGTCATAATTGATCTTTGTGTTGAGAAATACAGTGGCTAATGAAGAATCTCATTTTCATCCAACAAGAAACAGCATCTAGTGCAGTTGATTACACTCTAGTTTTGAAGTTTTCTCACTTCTATCTGAAATATTACTTCGTATTCCATCAATCATGGTCTCCTGTCTCACTTTCTCACCAAGTGAACAGCTGCCTTAGTCTTAAATCTTTACTCCTAACTAAGTTTAAACTAATCCTATGCCTTTAAAATATTCTTTCTACTCTGACTCCAAATTTAACCCACTGAGCCACCCAGGCGCCCCTAAAGACTACCAAATTTGAACCTTCAGCCCTTAACTCCAATATGAGCCCCAGTTGGCTTCATATATCAAAGAGATATTTCAAAATTCTCTCAACAACTAAGTCCTTGATTTCTTCTACCCAATCTTGCCACTCTACAAGTTTTCAAAAATCTCATGAAGCAGATATCCTAGATTCCTTTCCCTTGAGGTTAATTGACTTATTTTTCATTTCACTTGCTTTTCTAATAGTCATCCTTTCCATGAGCTAAATCCTCTTTGTAACTACCTGACTAATCCTTCCTTCCTCTCATGTGTAGATTTCTAAATTTTTTTCCTGCATACAATCTAGTTCCCTTTTCTATATACCACACACATAGACGTAGCATGGAAGTATGCATATATCACACACATAGACATAGTGTGGAAGTACGCATAAAATAGTGCACATAAAAATATACATCTTATCAAGTTATGTCTATACAGAAAATTCTTCATAAGTTTTCCTTCTCAGTGCAAAATAACTGAATTGAATCCATGTCCTGTTGATGAATAACACAGAATTGGACAATGTATATTTTCTCCCTTAGACATAACCTTCCCTAGGATTCTGCTATGAAAATATCATGGAAAAAGGTACAGTAGTTCTCTTTGATGTTAAATATCAGAGACTATCCCTTTTGAGTAGGTATGTAAGGCATGAATATGCAACATTCAGCCAGTTTAACTTACTCAGTATTTACTGTGGCCTAGTAATGACAGTCACTATTTTTTTTATTGTCTCTATTTCTAAAAATTTTTTAAATTTATTTTCAGCGTAACAGTATTCATTGTTTTTGCAACACACCCAGTGCTCCATGCAAACTGTGCCTTCTCCAATACCCACCACCTGGTTCCCCCAACCTCCCACCCGCCCCCCTTAAAAACCCTCAGATTGTTTTTCAGAGTCCATAGTCTCTCATTGTTCACCTCCCCTTCCAATTTCCGTCAATTCCCTTCTCCTCTCCATCTCCTCTTGTCCTACATGCTATTTGTTATGCTCCACAAATCAGTGAAACCATAAGATAATTGACTCTCTCTGCTTGACTTATTTCACTCAGCATAATCTCTTCCAGTCCCATCCATGTTGCTACAAAAGTTGGGTATTCATCCTTTCTGATGGAGGCATAATACTCCATAGTGTATATGGACCACATCTTCCTTATCCATTCGTCCATTGAAGGGCATCTTAGTTCTTTCCACAGTTTGGCGACCATGGCCATTGCTGCTATAAACATTGGGGTTGAGATGGCCCTTCTTTTCACTACATCTGTATCTTTGGGGTAAATAGCCAGTAGTGCAATGGCAGGGTCATAGGGAAGCTCTATTTTTAATTTCCTGAGGAATCTCCACACTGTTCTCCAAAGTGGCTGCACCAACTTGCATTCCCACCAACAGTGTCAGAGGGTTCCCCTTTCTCCACATCCCCTACAACACAGGTTGTTTCCTGTCTTGCTAATTTTGGCCATTCTAACTGGTGTAAAGTGGTATCTCAATGTGGTTTTAATTTGAATCTCCCTGATCGCTAGTGATGAAGAATATTTTTTCATGTGTCTGATAGATATTTGTATGTCTTCATTGGAGAAGTGCCTGTTCATATCTTCTGCCCATTTATTTTACATGATTGTCTGTTGTGTGCGTGTAGTTTGAGGAGTTCTTTATAGATCCTGGATATCAACCTTTTGTCTGTACTGTCATTTGCAAATATCTTCTTCCATTCCGTGGGTTGCCTCTTTGTTTTGTTCACTGTTTCCTTTGCTGTGCAGAAGCTTTCGATTTTGATGAAGTCCCAATAGTTCATTTTCACTTTTGTTTCCTTTGCCTTTGGAGACATATCTTGAAAGAAGTTGCTGTGGCTAATATCGAAGAGGTTACTGCCTATATTCTCCTCTAGGATTCTGATGGATTCCTGTGTCACGTTGAGGTCTTTTATCCATTTTGAGTTTATCTTTGTGTACGGTGTAAGAGAAGGTTTGAGTTTGATTCTTCTACATATAGCTGTCCAGTTTTCACAGCACCATTTATTGAAGAGACTGTCTTTTTTTCCACTGGATATTTTTTCCTGTTTTGTCGAAGATTATTTGACCATAGAGTTGAGGGTCCATATCTGGGCTCTCTACTCTGTTCCACTGGTCTATGTGTCTGTTTTTATGCCAGGACCATGCTGTCTTGGTGATCACAGCTTTGTAGTAAAGCTTGAAACCAGGTAACGTGATGCTCCCAGGTTTATTTTTGTTTTTCAACATTTCCTTAGCGATTCAGGGTCTCTTCTGATTCCATACAAATTTTAGGATTCTTTGCTCCAGCTCTTTGAAAAATACTGGTGGGATTTTTATTGGAATGGCATTAAAAGTATAGATTGCTCTAGGCAGTATAGACATCCTAACAATGTTTATTCTTCCGATCCAAGAGCATGGAATGGTCTTCCATCTTTTTGGGTCTTCTTCAATTTCTTTCATGAGTGTTCTGTAGTTCCTTGAGTACAGATCCTTTACTTCTTTGGTTAGGTTTATTCCCAGGTATCTTATGGTTCTTGGTGCTATAGTAAATGGAATCGATTCTCTAATTTCCCTTTCTTGATTTTCATTGTTAGTGTATAAGAAAGCCACTGATTTATGTACATTGACTTTGTATCCTGCCACGTTACTGAATTGCTGTATGAGTCCTAGTAGTTTGGGGGTGGAGTTTTTTGGGTTTTCCATATAAAGAATCATGTCATCTGCGAAGAGAGAAAGTTTGACTTCTTCATTGCCAATTTGGATAGCTTTTATTTCTCTTTGTTGTCTGATTGCTGTCGCTAGGACTTCTAATACTATGTTGAAGAAGAGTGGTGAGAGTGGGCATCCTTGCCGTGTTCCTGATCTCAACGGGAAGGCTGCTAGCTTTTTCCCATTGAGGATGATATTTGTTTGGGTCTTTCACAGATAGATTTTTTGAAGTTCAGGAATGTTCCCTCTATTCCTATAATTTGAAGCGTTTTAATCAGGAATGCATGCTGGATTTTGTAAAATGCTTTTTCTGCATCAATTGAGAGGACCATATGGTTCTTCTCTTTTCTCTTATTAATTTGTTCTATCACATTGATTGATTTGCGAATGTTGAAACATTCTTGTAGCCCAGGAATGAATCCCACCTGGGCATGGTGGATAATCTTTTTAATGTGCTGTTGGATCCTGTTTGCTAGGATCTTGTTGAGAATCTCAGCATCCATAATATGTGGTCTGATATTGGTGATATTCGTCTGAAATTCTCCTTTTTGGTAGGGCCTTTGCGTGGTTTGGGGATCAGAGTAATGCTGGCTTCATAGAAAGAGTCTGGAAATTTTCCTTCTGCTTCAATTTTTTGAAACAGCTTCAGGAGAATAGGTGTTATTTCTTCTTTGAAAGTTTGGTAGAATTCCCCAGGGAATCCATCGGGTGCTGGGCTCTTGTTCTTTGGGAGGTTTTTGATCACTGCTTCCCTCTCGTGACTAGATATCAGCCTACTCAGGTTGTCAATTTCTTGCTGGTTCAATGTTGGGAGTTTATAGTTTTCCAGGAATGCATCCATTTCATCTAAGTTGCTTAACTTATTGGCATATAACTATTGATAATAACTCTGATGATTGTGTCTACTTCCTTGGTGTTAGTTGTGATCTCTCCCTTTTCATTCATAATTTTATGAATTTGGGCTTTCTCTCTTTTCTTTTGGATTAGTGTGGCCAATGGTTTATCAATCTTGTTGATTCTTTCAAAAAACCAGCTTCTAGTTTCATTGATATGTTCTACTGTATCTCTGGTTTCTACCTCATTGATCTCAGCTCTAATCTCGATGATTTCCCTTCTTATGTGTGGAGTTGGTGTGACTTGTTGTCGATTCTCCAGTTGGTTAAGGTGTAGAGACAGTTGGTGTATTCTAGATCTTTCAATTTTTTTGAGGGAGGCTTGGATGGCTATGTATTTCCCCCCTAGGACTGCCCTTGCTCTATCCCATAGGTTTTGGACCAAAGTGTCTTCATTCTCATTTGTTTCCATGAATTGTTCCAGCTCTTATTAGATCCCTGGTTGATCCAAGCATTCTTAAGCAAGGTGGTTTTTAGCTTCCAGTTGTTTGAGTTTCTTCGGAACTTTTCCTTGTGATTGAGCTCCAGTTTCAAAGCATTGTGATCTGAGAATAAGCAGGGAATGATCTCAGTCTTTTGGTATCGGTTGAGTCCTGATTTGTGACCCAGTATGTAGTCTATTCTTGTGAAGGTTCCATGTGCACTTGAGAAGAATGAGTAGTCTGTTGTTTTAGGGTGGAATGTTCTGTATATATCTGTGAGGTCCATCTGATCCAATGTGTCATTCATGCTCTTGTTTCTTTATTGATTTTCTGCTTCAATGATCTATTTCTGAGAGAGGCATGTTAAGATCTCCTACTATTAATGTATTCATATCAATATGACTCTTTATCTTGATCAACATTTTTCTTCTGTAATTGGCTGCTCCCATATTGGGGGCATAGATATTTATAATTGATAGATCATCTTGGTGGATAGTCCCTTTAAGAATGATGTAGTGTCCTTCTGTATCTCTGACTACAGTCTTTAGTTTAAAATATAATTTGTCTGATATGAGAATCACTACCCCAGCCTTCTTTTGAGGTCCATTGGCATCAAAGATGCTTCTCATTCCCTTCACTTTCAGTCTGGGTGTATATCTTGGTTCAAAATGGGTCTCTTATAGACAACATATGGATGGGTCCTGTCGTTGTATCCAATCTGCAACCCTGTGCTGTTTTATTGGCACATTTAGGCCATTTACATTGAGAGTGATTATTGATAGATTTGTTTTTATTGACATTTTGTTACCTTTGAAGTCTTTCTTTCTGTAGATTGTCTCTATATTTCTGTTCAATGCTATTCTTGGGATTTTTCCTCTTTTATAGAACCCCCCCTTAATATTTTCTGCAGTGTTGGCTTGGTGGTTGCATAGTCTTTTAAGCCTTGCCGGTCTTGGAAACTCTTTATCTCTCCATCCATTTTGAATGTCAGTCTTGCTGGATAAAGTATTCTTGGCTGCATGTTCTTCTCATTTAGTGCCCTGAATATATCTTGCCAGCCCTTTCTGGCTTGCCAGGTTTCTGTGGACAGGTCTGACGTTATTATGATGGGCTTTCCTCTGTAAGTAAGGAGCCTCTTTGTCCTAGCGGCTTTCAAGAGATTATATCTACAATTATGATTCCTCAATTTGACTATCGGGTGCCTTGATGTTTTTCTGGAATCTATAATTTTGGGGGGAGACTGTTGGGCCTCTAGTACATGAATGCTGGTTCCATTCGCGAGATTGGGAAAATTTTCCTGAAGAACTTGTTCCACTATATCTTCTAGAATTCTTTCTTTCTCCTCCCCTTCAGGGATTCCAATAATTCTGACGTTGGAACGTTTCATGGCATCATTTATTTTCCTGATTCTGTTTTTGTGGCTTCTAAGCTGTTTGTTCCAGGCTTCCTCCTGATCCTTTCTCTCTATCTGTTTGTCCTCCAGATCACTAATTCTATCTTCTGTCTCTGTTACCCTAGCTTTGAGAGAATTTAGATTAGATTGGAACTCGTTGAGAGCATTGTGAACCTCATCCCTGATAGCGTTCAGCTCTGCCCTAACATTGTGAACATCATGTCTGGTCTCTTTCATTTCCACCCTAATCAATTCCGTTTGGTCATCCATGTTTTTCTCCTACATAGCTATTGCCTGGATAATTGTTAGTCTGAATTCTCTTTCTGACATATTGTCTATTTTGATAGCTCTTAGCTCTGTTGCAGAAGGCCCATCCTCTGTATTTTTTTTTCTGTTGGGCATTCCTCCTCCTAGTCATTTTGGTGAGAGATGGCTGAACGATCTAGCTGGATGTATTGACAGTGGTGCAGTCAAGGTGCACCCTGAAATGGTTCTGAGCAATCAGGATTCCCCACCCAAATGAGAGAAAAAAGAAAAGAAAAAGAAAAAGAGAGAGAGAGAGACAGGAAAGAAAGGAAGATAAAAGAGAAGGTTCAGCCGAAATGGGCCCCAAGGTAAGATTTATGAAGTATACAAACAAAAACAGACAAACAAAAAGACTGATAAAAGTATATGACAAGAGAAAAGTAAAGTTATATACATATGTATATATATATATACATATATATATATATATCAGCAGATAAAGGAAGAACCTCGTAAAAAAAAACCCCAAGTGTAAGATTTATGCATGATCAGGATAAACACAAAAACACAGAAACACTGGTGGAAGAAAAAGATGGGAGAGTGGTTATAAATTCTCATTGTGGGCGAGGAAGCTTGTTTTGATTCTTCCTGGATGTATCTTGATATCTTTGTTAAAAGACTCAACTTTCCTAAGATAAAGGGGGATTAAAAATTGGTTTACCTTTAGGGGTAGCATTTATTGGGGAAAGGGGATTACCTTGAAGTTTCACTCTATATGAATATTAGAAAATAAAAATAAAAAGGGAATCAACTAGACTAAACTAAACTAAAATTTCAAAAAAAAAAAAGAAATTTAAAAAATAGAAATGCAAAAGAAAAACATAGGTGTATGAATCAAAAAGTTCAGGTTAGAAGGTTATTATGGAATTTGATGTAATGGGCATCTCACTGTGATTGTAAATAGGTTAAAAATTATCTATATAAAAAAAATGAGCCAAAATAGTGGGAACAAATTAAAAATAAAAGTTGTCCTATGAAGTAGTGGTGGTTGTTCTCTTGTTGTCTTTTTTTTTTTTTTTCTTTCCTGGTTGGTTTTCTGGGGGAGGGGCCTGCCATGCGTGTTTTCAGTCAATGATGTTCTCTGAGTTAAGTTGTCCCACCCCCCTCAGTGGGTTGGCCTCTGAGAAAACTGTTTTTTTCAGGGTTTTGTTCTCTGGATATTTTATGTTTGTTCACTTTTTTTTTTTCTCTCTCACCTTGTCCGCTTTTGATGGTCCCTGGGGACACAGGATTTTTTGCTTGTACCCAAAACCATGGCAGTGGCGGCTGTTTGGGCAGCTCCAAACCGCCAGAGAGGTTCCAAGCAGTGATCGCACATTTAGAATTTCCCGATGGCCCGGGCTGGGAGGAAAGTCACTATTTTTGCACAGGTGTATGAAGATGATCATAGAGGTTAAAATCCTCTGATGGAAATCCAATAAAGACCAGATTAAGTTTGTCTGATTTCTATCCTTTGTCATTTGTGAATTGGTATTGCTTTACTTTATTATAACAAAAATACACAGTTATTGGCAACAAAATTCCTTAGCTTTGTAAGGCATTTCTGGGTTAAGGGTGAAAGGAACCTTCACAGGTTTGCTGTGAACTCTAAGATATGCCTTTTCCCCCCTTTATTAGTCTGTCAGACTAGAACCAGAATCAGATGAATTCTTTAACTGACGTAGTAATATCTCATTTTTGGTAGCTAGCAAAAATGTATCTGCATAACTAATGAAAAATCTTTGATTCCCTCCCCTAGTAGCAAGAAACCAGCCATGGAAAATCCTCTTGATTGTCAATTATAAGTAATCTTTGACAGCTGACCAAATAGTCATCTTTGAAACTGGGCAATAGAAAATGTTCTTAGGAAGACCTATTGTCAGTTTATTGAATTCTTAAGCATCACTTGTGGATATTTTTTGAGTAGATGAGATTTGTAAGAATATCTTTTAAATGTCCCCATGACATCCTTGTTTCTGAGACTGTAGATAAGAAGATTGAGCATGGGTGTGACAATGGTATAGAAGGCTGACACTACCTTGTCCTGCTCAGGAGTGTGAAAAGACTGGGGCAGAACATAAGTGTAGAAGGCAGCCCCATAGAAAATGCTGATTACAGTTAAATGGGATGAGCAAGTGGTAAAGGCTTTCTTCTGGCCTTCAGCAGAGTGCATTCGGTGGACAGTTAACAAGATGACAGAGTAGGAAGTTGAAATGATAGAGATGGGGATGAGCAACATAAGTACACAGCAGATGTACATTAGAGTTTCATACAAGGATGTGTCAGCACAGGCTGAGAACTGCAGGGATCTCACAGAAAAAATGGTTGATACTGTGGGAGCTATAGTAGGGGACATTCATGGTGATGGGGGTGAGCAGAAAGCCATCCAGGGACCCACCAAACCAGGCATCAACAGCCAGCAGGAGACACACCCTGTGATTCATCAGGACTGGATACCTAATAGGGTTACAGACAGCCACATAGCAGTCATAGGCCATGAGGCCCAAGAGGAAGAACTCTGAGCCAATCATGGTCAAGTAGTAGAAGATCTGGATGCCACCACCTACAAAGTAAATGGTCTTCTCTTTAGAAACCACATCGACCAGAAGTTTTAGGACAGTGGTACAAATGAAAAGGGTGTCCATGATGGACAGCTGACTGAGCAGGAAATACATAGGAGTATGGAGATGGGAGTCGACCTGAATCAAGACTATCATGACCAAATTTGCAGTTACAGCCACCACAAAAATAGCAAAAATAACAGGAAAGACGATCCCTATAGCTTTATTGTCCACCGGAAGCCCCAGGAGGATAATGTCAGAGGGTAAAGTTATATTCTTCATTGATATTGCTGATGGCAGCTCCAGCAAATCAGGAAGCCACAAAGACCAGGAAGGAAAAGGAGAGAGGACACTTTCAGTATGGATGAAGCTTACAATGTAGATGACACCTCAGAGAGTGCTGGATGGGCTGAAATTTTCTAAGTCAAAATGCTAGAGAAAAATGAACAGACCAAGAGACAGATGTTAAGATAGAAACTGCTGATCTCTTTCTCCTCATTGGAGAACAACAATTTATATTATGTTTATGTTCATGCTGCAAGACATAGATTATGCTAGCTGCATAAAAATGTTGGTATTTGCTATACCTGGATTAGGGTTTAACTATATATTTCCTAGTCAAGCTCTGCATTTCTGGCATCCAGAATGTTGTCCAGTCTATAGTAGCTCTAAGTCAATACTGGTTGGGTAAGCCTCATTGATTCACTGATTATTTGGATGGCAAAGGCAAGCAAAATGAGTAACTTAGGAAGTACAGGATGTAAAGAAAAAAAACAACAACTTCTATGTGTCTTCTTTATTCTCATTATTTCAGCTCTGACACCATTGTTCATCAAATTTTTGAGGGTTTATTTTCCATAATAAGCAATGTCCAACTCTTCAGACAACCAGCTGGGTGTCCTTCAATTTAATGTAATACTCATGCCATCTATATAGAGATAGCTTAATATCTTACTGGTTAAGGGCTTAGTCCCACAAAACTGTTCCCCAAATCAGATATCAATTGCCAAATAGAACTTATCACTTGGGCTTCTGAACTACTGGCTCTAAATAGAATAACCCCACCCCTGGGTTCAATTAATTTTCTAGAGTGGAAAATATTTTAATTACTGGGTTGACTAGCATTTAACTAAGGAAAAACCAGGTAGTGGAGATAAATAAGTTAAGGTGTGCTGGAAAAGACCAAGAGCTCTTTGTCCTCTCTGGATGTACCATCCTCTTGGTCACTGCCTATGTTCAGAAGCTCTCTGAACCTCATTCTTTTTTATTTTTAGGGATGCTTGATTATTTGGGTATGACTGATCAAATCATTGGCCCTCAGTGATTAATGAAACCTCTAGATCCTCTCCTTGGAAATCTGAGAGGTGGATATTTAAAAAATTGTAAACCTTTAATTATGGTTATTTTCCTGGCAACCAGCCCTAATTCTTAGGAGATTTCCATAAGTCACCTCATTAGCATAAACTCAAGATGTGGTAGAAGGGCCTTTTTATGAATAACAAAAGACATCCACATAGCTATTTCTATTTAGGAAATTCAGAGGGTTTTAGGAGTTCTATGCCAGGAATATGAAGAAAGACTAAATTAATTATGCATCATGACATCACAAAGGGTTAGGACATTTGTTGGCACTTTGTAAATGAAATATTCCCAGCCATATTTCATCTAGGTTATTTTGGTAGCTTTCCTGCTATCTCCCTGATCGCTCTTTCTTTTCTATTTTTAGTCTAACCTCAGCAGAACAAAAGTGATCTTTAAAGTTTTACATCGGGGGGGGGGGGCACCTGGGTGTCTCAGTTGGTTAAGTGTCTCCTTTGGGCTTAGGTCATGCTCTCAGGGTCCTGAGATGGAGCCCTGCTTTGGGCTCCCTGTACAGTGGGGAACCTCCTTCTCCCTTTCCTTCTGCTGCTTCCCTGCTTGTGTGCTCTCTTTCTCTCTCTCTCAAATAAATAAAGTCTTTAAAAATTCTACATCAGAGCAGGTCAACTCCTGCTCACAGCTCTACTATGAAACTTCATATTTAATTTCAAGGCCCACCATACTGTAACACTTTAATCCTTTGAAATCACTTTTTGCTTCCTCCAGAGGATTTGCCCTGGTGCTGTAAATCCCATATGTCATCCCTGCTAATCCTTTGTCCCTACTTTGGGTGTGCCTCCAGTTCAGAGCTTTTGTCTCTGCTGAGACCCAGGCCTGGGTCTCCTGCCTATATCTGTGACTGACACCTCATTTTATTCATTCAGGGTTTTGTTTTAAGCCCACTTTCTCAGAGGGGCCTATTCTTAAGTCTTGGTGACTATTGTTTTTATATTCCTTCACACCACTTAACATATATATTTATTTCATTTTGTGTTTGTTTCCTGTCACTGACAGTCTCAATATGAGCAAGGCAGTTTGCCTGTTTTTTTTTTTTTTTTTTTTTTTTTACTATGTGCTTTCAGAATATAAAAGAATGCCTGGAACATTGTAAATATTACTTGAATATTTAAATATTGTTAAACATATATAGTTCATTAAATATATATATATATATACATATACATGTGTGTGTATATGTATATATATATGTGTATATGTATATGTATGTTTATATATAGTCACTATATTGTGGATGTTAATAACATAGTTTGAATTCACCCTGGATAACACAGGCAAAAGGACAGAAATATCATTGTGAATATTTTTTCTTATCAGTAGTTTACATCTGCCTCCTATTTTCATCAAAAATGTGTCTTCAAATATGTTTCTATAAATTTTGTATTTTACTGAACTTAATAAAGCTATGATATATTTAAATTGGTGATAAATAAAGCCAATTATATTATACAGAATAATGTCCTCACCCCACTCAAGGATCCTTATATCCTAATGCCAAGACTATGAAATATTCCCTTATTTGGCAAAATGGATTTTGAAGATGTGATTAGGAGATTATTCTGGAGGTGTTTGGCTGGCTCAGAAGGTTAAGCATCCAACTATTGATATCAGCTCAGGTCTTGATCTCAGTCTTGTGATTTCAAGCCCTGTGTTGGGCTCCACATGGGAGTGGAGCCTACTTAAAAAGAGAGAGGGTGAATGAGAGAGAGAGAGAGAGAGAGAGAGAGAGAGAAATTATTCTGGAATGTCCTATTGTGCTCAGTGTAAATACAAGGGTCCTCATAAGAGAGGGGAAGAAAGGAGGGAGGCAGAAATCAGAGGAGATGTGGTATTAGGAACAGAGGTCCACATTATTCAAACACTGGCATTGAAGATGAAGAGGACCATGATGCAGGGAATTAATTAAGTGGTTTCTAGAATCTGAAAAATAATAATAATAATAATAATAATAAAAACTTTCTCCTCCAAGGCCTTCAGAAATGAGTACAGTCCTCCTTAATCTTGGTCTATTATGACCATTTTTTGACTTGCGCCCTCCACAATAGAAAGATAATAAGCTTGTGTCATTTAAAGTTAGTGGTAATTTGATACAACAGTCACACAAACAAATAAATTTGTCAGCTTTTAATGAGTATAATTGAGGCATATTGATTGCTAATAACAAATTAGCTACCATGCAGTGCTTACCCTGTGTCAGTAATCTCTCCATACTTTTCACAGCACCTCTGTGGGTTCAGTTACTATAATTACCACTATTTTTCAGTTGGAGAAACTAAGGCATGGAGAGGGCAAAAGGCAGATCTGGGCCTGGTTCAAGAAGCAAGACTTTGTTTTTCATACTTTCCATAGTTATGTTCAACTCACCCTAAATGTATAATATCCTTTTAATCATTTGCTGAATTTACAGTTGTCTAAGACAAGTCATATTAAAATAGGCTGCAAAACCATAATCACATTTAAAAATTTTTGGATTTATGGT
Organism: Lontra canadensis; assembly: GCF_010015895.1. Lineage (NCBI taxonomy): Eukaryota > Metazoa > Chordata > Mammalia > Carnivora > Mustelidae > Lontra > Lontra canadensis. Next base: position 495,582 of record NW_022631193.1, on the reverse strand, counting down.
CAAAGTTTTCAACAAAGTCATAAAGTAACAAATGAAGTTCATTATTTCCAAAAATATAAAGTGTTCTCTAACTCCTGGGCAATCTCTAAGAATCACATATGTTCTTATAGATGTCTGATTTCCTATTTTGACATCCAAGGGGTGGGTGGGATAGGTGGGGAGAAGAGAAAAAGAAAAAAAAGCCCTCACTTAATGTAACCTGGGAATGATCCTCCAAACACCAGACTCACAATTCTCACTGCTGAATAATCACTGCTTAGGGCAACTACTTATCTTCAAGAAGACATAAGAATGCCCATTCAATAGTCTTATTCCCAGTCTTTCACCAGTATAACCATCATTACATATGCAACTCTGTAAAGCTGACACCATATTTCCTTTAGAAGATCCACCTTTGAAAAAAATCCTCCATAATGTGTGTCAGGGGGAAGTGGCAGAATTAACTCATGAATAAATGACCAATGAGGACAAGATTATTAAAATTGAATGAAAAATAAACAACAAAGACATTTCAGAAACTACCTGAAAGTGTGAACCCAAATTAACTCATTGTGGCATAAACTGAAATGTTACTAGAAAAATCTTATCAATGATTTATAAATCTAAAACCATAAGTTAAATTATCAAGTTTTTAAGACATAATTTCCCTCTTCTACTGTATATATTTTTTTTAGTTACAGATGTTCCCAAATCCAAAAGAATGATAATTCTTTAACACTTAGAGGTGACTGGCTAGCTCGGGCTGTGGAGCATGTGACTCTTGATCTCGGGGTCATGAGTTCAGCCCCACATTGGATGTAGAACCTACTTAAAAAAATGTAAAAAATTAAAAAATATATAAACCACATTTTAAAAAGACTTAAAGTAAAATGCTAGCTCTGTGATCAGACCTAGCTGTTATGGTTGTGTCTAACATAATACATCATTTTCTTAAACCAAAACCTCTCTACAGGTGGAGGTACTTTGAGAACTTCCCCACAGTTGATTAAAGTCATTGGTTCCATTAAAAACAGGCATTTTCTATATGATTATTCCTTAATTGAGTATGATCAGAGTTAGTTACTAAGTTCAGTAACATTGAAAAACCAAGATGTTTTTTGGCCTTTGTTTCAACCAGGTGGAAGTCTCTGGATTTTGTTGGTGAATCCATAAAAACAACCCACACCACTTTCTTCCCTGAGTATGTATGAATCACTGAGCTCTTGGTGTTACAGTCCTCTATACACATATAACTATATATAGTTTAATAATTATATACTTATAAACACATATATATGCATATATTGAATTATGAAATAAATCTAAGTTTTCACTGATGGTGAAGATTCAAGTGACATCAATTTCTTCTGGATCTTATTTTCTGTATTCCTACAAGTATAGATTATATGTGGAAAAAGAATTTACTTTAAGTCAAAGGATAAGCTTCTTATTAAAAATTTGGGCAATTAATAAATAAAATTTTCCACATCTCAGACTCTAAATATTAAGAGGATGACTGAGCAGGCATGAACTTACACCAGAACCCTGCCTACATCTGCTCCCAAATCTGAGGACAAAATTCATCAAATTACTTCCTACCGTTAAACATTGTACTGCAAGATGCTACCTGAAATAAATCTTTATTGTCTTAAATATGCATGTTAACCATTGTAAACTAAATTCAGAGGGACTTACTAATATACATACATCAAAAAGTCAGAAGATACAAATTTTTAAATATATAAGGTATTTAAAAAATTAAAAGAATTATCAAAGAAAGGAAAGATACATACAAAAGAATGCCCCCAAGTGATTGAGACTAAACATTGGTATAAATAATTCCTATTTACTAGTTTAAATTCCCCAGCTTTCTAAAATCACTTCAAACTCTAAGATACCACTTTATCCATTAACCCTGAGGCAATTTAATCTGATCCTTAGAAAGAATCTGTATCTTGATGGCCTGGGTAAAAATCCAGGGTCTGCCACTTATTAGGCATATGATAATAGGGAAGTCACTCCTTAAGTTCCTTACTAGACAAAAGGACATCAGAGCAGCCCCTGTCCTCAATATTATTGTGCTGTGTGTGTAAGGCTCTTATAACAATACTAAGAACCTAATAATGCTATCAAAGTATTGACTATAAATTGTAGGGTCTCCTCTTACTGAAAACAAGTAACTCTCCAATTTGGTAGTTGTGGAGAAATAATAGGCCTCAGAGTAGGAAAAAAATATTAATTTCTGAATCTTAAAATTGCCAGTACATAACCTTGTTTTTGTCACTTAAATCCTTTTACTCTAATTTCCCCTATATTTAAAGTAGTCATGATGGTAAAAGTGATTGTAAATTATATAAATTTTAGATTATAAATTTAAGATTATCAAACTATGTATTTATTTAGTTAGTTCAGTTAGCCAACATACAGTACATCATTAGTTTTTGATGTAGTAATGAATCTTGAAAATTACATCAAAATGATTTATTTTTAATAAAACAAAAGCATTGGACCAGTTATCTCTCTTGATACTGGTTTTACTATTTAATATATACACAGCATGTAATCTTGTTCTTAAAAATACTCACACATTTTTACAATCTTTCAAATTAGGAAGAACAATTATATGCAGACAGCTCTGAGTTTGGTTAAATTTATATTATTTTTTTCCTCATGAAAGAAGTTTCCCACACAATTTATCTAAGGAGAAAAGGTAGTGGCTGTCTGTTTCATTGGCTCTGCAGAAGCTAAGTTCCAGAGACAGATTTAAGTATTTTCAAACATGTTTCCTGATTTTATCTTTCTAAGTTTATTGGATACTTATTAAAATCATTACTCACCGCAGTTAAGCACTAGAAATTCAGGAGAAGAAAAGTCTTGATAACAATTTAAATTTATAAACCTAAACCTCATTTTAACATCTACGTTTTCAATTAATATGGAAAGAAACATTTTTTGTCTCCTCAACTGAGCAAATGCCTGCATATGAGACAAACCTCCTGTTTGCTCAAAAAGAAAATGGTTAACTGTGACAAATATAGCAAAAACCAGCTATGCTTTCTTTGCAGGGGCTACAACTTAAAAGCATTTAAATAGAAATGACATCAGAATTTGTGACATTGTAAGGAATTTAGGTATAATTCTTTTGCTTCAACCTTTATCCTTGACCTGTAATGAAATGTGAGCTTAAAAAACACATCTAATTTTACTGATCTACAGTTTCTACTACAACTCTTCAAGCTTGAGATTCCCAGAAGGAAGGGGAAAACATTTAAAAAAAGGATTATTTTTAAATTTTTTATTTAAGCAATCACTGAACTCAATGTGGGGGTCAAACTCATGATCCTGAGATCAAGAGTCACATGCTTTTCCAACTGAGCCAGCCAGGTGCCCCAAAGCCTAAGTAATTTTGAGTGCTAATTCTGAAATAAAATAGTTTTCATTTATTCAACTATGTTAGCACATTTTCTATATCAGGGATACTTCATGGATCTTGGGGTACATCATAGATCACAATGAAGATCTCTGCCCTTTCTTATGTGATGAGTAAAATATATATAATAGAATAAACTTAAAAAGAAAAAACATAAAAGAAAATGAAATAAAGCAATGAGAGATAATCAAGAGTTGATGGATTTATCACCTTTATCCTTAATTAATGTGGAAACCAAGGAGATATAGTAGAATGGAAACCTTAAGTATTTTCTTAAAATTTGAGTCTTTGGGATTTTGAAAGGAAAACTCCCTGAGATGTTTGCTAAATATTTGTCAATACCATGGTAGGCATGTATTATTCAGGTTAAACACAATCTATACTTAACAAAATGCCAGCTGAAAAAATACTAGCTGTATATTATGAATCAGCCCTTTATTTTAGTCAAATGACAATTCAATACCATGAAATTATACATTACTATTGTCCTGCCTCATGAAAATAACTTGAGTATAGTCAGTATCTGAGATTTTGAACATTTATTTCACACTGTTATTGGACCTATTAGCAGAACTTTTTCCAAAGTGAGGAATCAACTTGGCAAGGATGTAATGCCAATTTCTAGGCAAAAGAGATCTGTATTTATTTCTTCACACTAAACAATTTCTAAATATTTTTAGTTTTTCTTATCACTCCTTTACATCTAAAATTTTGCTGAGTATTTAATAAAGCATTTAATAATTAAACTTTATACTACCAATTATTTCAATTTTTATGTTATATAAATATACACAAATTATTGTATAAGTAAAATAAATATGTGGAAGCAAGAGTTTAATTAATTTCATGTCCATATATCTCACTTGTAGAAAGACAGCAGAGAGTGCATGACCGCCCTTCAACATGCATCATCAGGTCCTTGGTAGACCAGCCTAGCTGGTATTGAACAGAGAATGAATATGGGTTTTATCAACATGTCACTCTCAGAGGAACTTTCTAAGTTTATCACTAGGATTAATAAGCTGGAAGCTGCTCATTGTATAACATGCTTCTCTGCTTTGGAAATTGTTTAACATTTAATGACATGATTTGGCACAAAACATAAGAAAAACTCAGAAAACATGGTTCTGAGGCTCCCATCTGCCTCTTGTTCATGAGAGGCAATATTTTTTTTTGCTCTTTACATCAGATTCCCCAACTCCCATGGGGCTAATTACTTCTGCAAATACTGGAAGGATTTTGGGGAAATCAGAATAAAAACCAGATAATATATTTAAATATGATTTGGAATTTGGAGAATTTTTCCTTCACTTTTAACACATAAAACAATATCCAGTTTGTGCATGTATAGAGTTGGTGATTTAAAATTAATTTAAATTTATTACAATGTATAATTTTATTTCCCAAGTTAATAGAATATATTTTTAATAAAGATGAAAATCTAGTTACCACAAATTATCTAATATAAAAATTTGTTAATATTACTGGGGAACATCTCTGGTCATCCATTTCAAGTGAGGGGAAAGGATACGGATACCCATTATATGTCTAGAGTAATTTTTAAATTAAATTATATTAAAATATACTACAGAAAATTGCAAAAATTAGAAGAGGCATGATTTATAAATCATCACAGAGTAAACACAGAAATGTAGTCACCACTTAGGTAGGGGTGTATGTCCAGTATATCATCTAAGAAAGTAAACCTAAGATTAAACTCATTGAAGTGACAAGGCAGTAAAGACTAAAAATGTCCAGTATTTCAAATGTGAAGATATCACATGTAGCAATCAAGAAACATAAATATTCATGGAATCATCCTACCACAATAAGAACATAATAGTTTTTCAGTACAACTTCGCAGAAATGGAGATCCCTGATTTATCCAATAAATAATTCAAAATAGTTCTTGTAAAAGCCTCTGTGAGTTAAAAGAAACATAGAAAAATAGTTCAATAAAACCAGGAAAACAATACACAAACAAAATGAGTTCTTCAAAGATAGAAGTTATAGAAAAGGACCAAAGAAAAATTGTTGATCTGAAGAATAGAGAATGAGTGAAATTAAAAATTCAAAAGAGAACATTAATAGCAGACTTGGTCAGAGAACTTGTGACCCAAAGACAGATTATTTGAAATTATCTATCCATAATAGAAAAAAAATGACAAAAAGTGAAGACATCCTAAGTGAATTATGAGAAATCATCAACTGAAAAAAAATCTATGCATTTTTTTGAGTCTCAGAATAAAAATAAAGATAGATGGGCAGGAAACTTAATCCAAGTTCATGAAGCTCATGAGTCCACAAGCTTATTATTTAGTAACTTAAACAATAAATTATTACTTAACTTATAATAAAACTGTTAAATCAAACACAAACTAAAGTTTAAACCTGGAAGAGAAAAAAAAATACACATACAAGGAATCCTCATCAGTGGATATTTTAGCAGAAAACTTGCAGGCCAGATAATGTAGTATATTGAAAGTGCTGAAAGGAAAACAAAATAAAACAAAACAACTAACCAAAAACACTTTAACCACCAAATGTGTTTTTTCAAAAATGACAAAGAGATAAAGATACAACAAGAAAAAAAAGGTTCAGGAAGTTCATTATCACTAGCTCTGCCTTACAAGAAAAGCTGAAAAGGACATCCTCAAGTTTAAATAAAAGAACACTAATAAGAAATGTGAAAACATTTGGAAATATAAAAGTTAGGTTTTTTTTGTAAGATTTTATTTATTTTCTGACAGAGAAAGACATAGCAAGAGAGGGAACACAAGCAGCAGAATTGGGACAGGGAGGAGCAGACTTCCTGCTGAACAGGGAACCCTATGTGGGTCTCTATCCCAGGGCCCTAGGATCAATCTAAGCTGAAGGCAGAGGCTTAATGACTGAGCCACCCAATTGCCCCATAAAATTTAGTTTTAAACATAATTGCAGGGGCCCCTGGGTGGCTCAGTTATTTGGGTCACCAACTCTTGGTATGCTCTCAGGGTCAGGAGATTGGCCTTCATTGGGTTTCATGCTCAGTGGGAGGTCTGCTTGAGCTTCTCTTCTTCTCCCTCTCCCTCTGCTCCTCCCCAACTCAGGCATGTGTACTCTTTCTCTCTCAAATAATAAATAAATCTTTAAGAATATAAAGATAACTGCATATTCAAAGTCAAAGTACTCTAGTATTGTAATATAAAGGTGTGTTATCAGTTAACTTTAATAAAAAAATTAAGAAAAATATTTAAAAATAAATAAAACGACTATAACTTGATAATAACTACACAATATATAAAAGAAATCAAAAAGGAAATAAAAATTTAAAAAAGAAATAAAAAGGTGTATTGTGATATCAAATACATAGTATATGGCAAATGAGAATAAAAAGGTAGAGTATTTCTATACAACCTAAGATAAGTTGTTATTACCTTAACATAGGATGTTTATGTAAGCCTCAAGGTAAACACAAAACAAAAATTTACAGTTAATGCAAGAAGCTCATATGTGGTGGGGAGACAAGATGACAGGGAAGTAGGAGGAGGCGTCATTTCAACCTGTACCCTAAGGTGAGCTGATTACCTACCAAAGAACTCTGATCACCCATGAAATAAGCCTGAGATTAGAATTATACACTTCTGGATCTCTATGGGGGCAAAAGATGCCAGTGGGCAGGTAAAGCAGAGTGGGAACATCAGACTGATATCGGAAGATAAACAAAAAGGGGAGGAAGCCACCAGAAGCAACCCATTGGAAAGTAATACCCCAATACACAAGTGCCCTGGGATTGGGGACCAGCATTAACTTGGAGTCTGGTTGAAAACACTCAAAAAGAATAAAGGATCATGGGGGGAAATTGGGGAATCGGGGCAGTGAGGGACAGGGGTTTAAGTCCCTGGACCCAGGACAGCCACCCATGGCACTGAGCCAGAGAGAGTGTGGCAAAGAAGCCAGGTCTTGGTCCCTGAGCCACCAGCACACCTGAGAGGCTCTGGGTGGCAGCTCCCATTGGGGGAGGGAGTCTCTCCAGCCAGCAGAACCACAGCTTTATGCACTCTCCACACACGAGCCATGCTACCAGAGTCTGAGTCATGCCCCCCCCATCTAGAAGTGCATTCAAGCACCAGCCAGCAGAACCACAGCCTTTTGAACTATCCACACATGCGCTGTGCTACCAGAGTCTGAGTCACGCCCCACACCCCTCCCTGAGAGAGGTGCTACAGGCGCCAGCCAGTGCTCTTTCAGCTCAGAGAGTTGGAGCACAACCAGCCCAGGCCAGTGGGAAAATTTCAGTGTGCTATCGCTGCTTGGAACCTCTCTGGTGGTCTGAAGCTGCCCAGACAGCCACTGCTGTCATGGTTTTGGGTACAAGCAGGAGTTCCTATGACCCCAGAGACCGTGACTAGGAACGTGCTCTGCCAGGTGCTGAGGGGGAATTTATGTGTTCTGGAGCACCCAGAGGGGAATAGACTGAGTCTTCTCTCTGAGAGGGAGGTCTGGGGGCAGTTTGCTTTCCTCTAAATCTCCAAAAACCATCAAAAGCCGTCAAGGCGAGAGACAACAAACAAACAAACAAACAAACAAAAAAACCTCCAGAGACCAAAAGCCTGAAAAAAACAGTTTCCTCAGAGCCCACACCCTTGATGGGGGCAGGAGGACTTAACTCAGGGAATAGAGCCTGAGAAACCAGAGGGCAGGCCCCTACCCCAGCAAGCATCCAAAAAAAAAAAAAAAACAAAAACAAAAAAAAAAACAAGAGAACAACCACCACTACTTCATAGATACAACTTTTATTTTTAATTCATTCCCACTACCCTGGTTCATTTTTTTATAGATAATTTTTTAACCTATTTACCATCACAGTGAGATGTCCAGTACATCAAATTCCATAATAACCTTTTAACATGAACTTTTTGATACATATACCTGTGTTTTTCTTTTGCTTTTCTATATTTTTAATTTTTTTAAATTTTATTTTTAGTTTTTAATTTTTAAAAATTTTTTAAAATTTTTATTTTAAAATATTCATACAGAGTTAAACGTCAAGGTAATCCCCTTTCTCCAATCAATGCTACCCCTATAGGTAAGCCAGTTTTTAATCCCCCTTTATGTTAGGAAAGCTGAATCCTTTAACAAAGATATCAAGGTACATCCAGGAAGAATCAAAATAACCTTCCTCACCCACACTGAGAATTTATAACCACTCTCCTATCTTTTTCTTCTGCCAGTGCTTGTGTGTATTTGTTTTTGTCCTGGTAGTATAAATCTTCTACATGGGGTTCTTTTTGACGAGGTTCTTTTTTTGTTTTGTATAGATGTATATATTTTTTTCTCTTGTCATGTATTTTTATCACTCTTTGTTTTTCTGTTTTTGTTTGTATAGTTCATATATCTTACCCCAGGGCCCATTTGGGTTGGGTCTTCTCTTTTATTTTATCCTTCTTCTTTTTCCCTGTTTCTCTCTCTCTCTCATTTTTTTCTTTCTCTTTTCTTTCTTTTGGGAGGGGACACTTGATTGCTCAGAAGCATTCCAGGGTGCACTTTGCCTGCACCATGGTTTATACAGCCAGCTATATCCGTTCAGTCATCTCTCACCACAATGACTAGGAGGAGGATTGCTCAACAGAGGAAAAATTTAGAGGCTGGGCCTTTGAAACAGAGCTAATGGCTATGGACATAGACAATATGTTGGAAAGGGAATTCAGGCTAACAATTATCCAGGCAATAGCTAGGTTGAAGAAAAACATGGATGACAAAATGGAATTGATTAGGCAGAACTGAAAGCCGCCAGGGACGATGTTCACAGTGTTCTCAAAGACTTCCAATCTAATCTAAATTCGCTAAAAGCTAGGGTAAATCAGACAAAAGATAGAATTAGTGATCTGGAAGACAGACAGAGAGAAAGGATCAGGAGCAAACCTGGAACAAACAGCTTAGAAGCCATGAAAATAGGATTAGGGAAATAAATGATGCCATGAAATGTTCCAACGTCAGAATTATTGGAATCTCCGAGGGATAGGAGAAAGAAAAAAGATGAGAAGATACAGTTGAACAAATGCTCCATGACAATTTTCCCAATCTCGCGAATGGAAGCAGCGTTCATGTACTAGAGGCAGAACGGTCTCCCCTCAAGATTATAGAATCTAGAAAGACCTCAAGACAACTGAGAGTAAGAATGAGGAATCATAATTTTAGATAGAACCTCTTGAAAGCTGCTAGGAAAAAGAAGTTCCTTCTGAAGAGAGGAAACCCTATCAGAATAACGTCAAACCTCTCAACAGAAACCTGGCAAGCCAGAAAGGGCTGGCAAGACGTATTCAGGGCACTAAATGAGAAGAACAAAAACACAAGAATACTTTATCCAGCAAGACTGACATTCAAAATGGATGGAGAGATAAAGAGTTTCCAAGATAGGCAAGGATTAAAAGACTATGCGACCACTAAGCCGACACTGCAGGAAATACTAAGGGGGGTTCTATAAAAGAGGAAAAAGCCTAAGAATATCATTGAACAAAAATATATGGAGACAATCTACAGAAAGAAAGACTTCAAAGGTAACATGATATCAATAAAAACATATCTATCAATAATCACTCTCAATGTGAATGGCTTAAATGCACACATAAAACGACACAGGGTTGCAGATTGGATAAAATGACAGGACCCATCGATATGTTGTCTACAAGAGACCCATTTCGAACCTAAGGATACACCCAGACTGAAAGTGAAGGGATGGAGAAATATCTTTCATGCCAAAGGGCCTCGAAAGAAGGTCGGGGTAGCAATTCTCATATCAGGTAAATTAGATTTTAAACTAAAGACTGTAGTCAGAGACACAGAAGGACACTACATCATTCTTAAAGGGACTATCCACCAAGATGATCTAACAACTGTAAATATCTATGCTCCCAATACGGGAGCAGCCAATTACATAAGAACACTATTAATCAAGATAAAGAGTCATATTGATATGAATACATTAATAGTAGGAGATCTTAGCACACCTCTCTCAGTAATAGACAGATGAAGCAGAAAATCAATAAAGAAACTGGAGCATTGAATGACACATTGGACCAGATGGACCTCATAGATATATACAGAACATTCCACCCTAAAACAACAGAATACTCATTCTTCTCAAGTGCACATGGAACCTTCTCAAGAATAGACCACATACTGGGACACAAATCAGGACTCAACCGATACCAAAAGACTGAGATTCTTCCCTGCACATTCTCACATAACAATGCTTTGAAACTGGAGCTCAATCACAAGGAAAAGTTCAGAAGGAACTCAAACACCTGGAAGCTAAAGAACACCTTGCTTAAGAATGCTTGGATCAACCAGGAGAGCAAAGAAGAACTGAAACAATTCATGGAAACCAATGAGAATGAAGACACTTTGGTCCAAAACCTATGGGATACAGCAAAGGCAGTCCTAAGGGGGAAATACATAGCCATCCAAGCCTCCCTCAAAAAAATTGAAAAATCCAGAATACAGCAGCTGTCTCCACACCTTAAAGAACTGGAGAATCAACAACAAATCAAACCAACTCCACACATAAGAAGGGAAATAATCATGTTTAGAGCTAAGATAAATGAGGTAGAAACTAGAGATACAGTAGAACATATCAATGAAACTAGAAGCTGGTTTTTTGAAAGAATCAATATGATCGATAAACCATTGACCACACTAATCCAAAAGAAAAGAGAAAAAGCTCAAATTAATAAAATTATGAATGAAAAGGGAGAGATCACAACTAACACCAAGGAAGTAGACACAATCATCAGAAGTTATTATCGACAGTTATATGCCAATAAGCTAAGTAACCTAGATGAAATGGATACATTCCTGGATAACTATAAACTTCCAAAATGGAACCAGGAAGAAATTGACAACCTGAATAGACCAATATCTAGTCACAATATTGAAGCAGTGATCAAAAAACTCCAAAATAAACAAGAGCCTAGTACCTGATGGTTTCCCTGGGAAATTCTACCAAACTCTCAAAGAAGAAATAACACCTATTCTCCTGAAGCTGTTTCAAAAAATTGAAGCAGAAGGAAAACTTCCAGACTCTTTCTATGAAGCCAGCATTACCCTGACCCCTAAACCAGGCAAAGACCCCACCAAAAAGGACAACTTCAGAACAATATCCCTGATGAATATGGATGTTAAGATTGCAACAAGATCCTAGCAAATAGGATACAACAGCACATTAAAATGATTAATCACCTTGACGAGGTGGGATTCATCCCTGGGTTACAAGTATGGTTCAACATTTTCAAATCAATCAATGTGATAGAACAAATCAATGAAAGAAGAGAGAAGAAGCACATCATCCTCTCAATTGATGCAGAAAAAGCATTTGACAAAATCCAGCATCTGTTCCTGATTAAGTCACCTCAAAATACAGGGATAGAGTGAACATTCCTGAACTTCATAAAATCTGTGTATGAAAGACCCACAGCAAATATCATCCTCAATGGGAAAAATTCACAGCCTTCCTGTTGAGATCAGGAATACGACAAGGATGACCACTCTCACCACTCTTGTTCAACATAGTGTTAGAAGCAATCAGATTAAAAAGAGAAATAAATGGTATCCAAATTGGCAAGGAAGAAGTCAAACTCTCTCTTTTCGCAGATGACATGATACTTTATATGGAAAACCCAAAAGACTCCACCCCCAATCTACTAGAACTCATACAGCAATTCAGTAACGTGGCAGGATACAAAGTCAATGTACAGAAATCAGTGGCTTTCTTATACACTAACAAGGAAAACACAGAAAGGGAAATTAGAGAATCAGTTCCATTTACGATAGCACCAAGAACCATAAGCTACCTGGGAATAAATCTAACCAAAGAGGTAAAGGAAGTGTACTCGAGGTAGTACAGAACACTCATGAAAGAAATTGAAGAAGACACAAAAAGTTGGAAGACCATTCCATGCTCTTGGATCAGAAGAATAAACATTGTTAAAACGTCTATACTGCCTAGAGCAATCTGTACTTTTAATGCCATTCCGATCAAAATACCACTGGTATTTTTCAAAGAGCTGGAGCAAATAATCCAACAATTTGTATGGAATCAGAAGAGACCCCGAATTGCTAAGGAAATGTTGGTAAAGAACAACGAAACTGGCATCATCACGATACCTGCTTTCAAGCCTTAGAACAAAGCTGTGATCACCGAGACAGCATGGTACTGACATAAAAACAGACACATAGACCAGTGGAACAGAGTAGAGAGCCCAGATATGGACCCTCAACTCTATGCTCAAATAATCTTCAACAAAGCAGGAAAAAATATACAGTTGAAAAAAGATAGTCTCTTCAAAATATGGTGCTGGGAAAATTGGACAGCTATATGTAGAAAAATGAAACTCAATCATTCTCTTACACCATACACAAAGATAAACTCGCAGTGGATGAAGGACCTCAACATGAGACAGGAATCCATCAGAATCCTAGAGGAGAACATAGGCAATAACCTTTTCGATATCTGCCACACCAACTTCTTTCAAGATATGTCTCCAAAGGCAGAGGAAACAAAAGCAAAGATGAACTTTTGGGACTTAATCAAGATCCAAAACTTCTGCACAGCAAAGGAAACAGTCAACAAAACAAAGAGGCAACCCACAGAATGGAGAAAACATTTGCAAAGGACAGTACAGACAAAAGGCTGATATCCAGGATCTATAAAGAACTTCTCAAACTCAACACACACAAAACAGATAATCATGTCAAAAAAAGGGCAGAAGACATGAACCGACCCTTCTCCACTGAAGACATACAAATGGCTATCAGACACATGAGAAAATGTTCATCATCCCTAGCCATCAGGTAGATTCAAATGAAAAACACTTTGAGATACCACCTTACACCAGCTAGAATGACCAAAATTAGCAAGACAGGAAACAACATGTGTTGGAGAGGATGTGGAGAGAGGGGAACCCTCTTACACTGTTGGTGGGAATGTAAGTTGGTGTAGCCACTTTGGAGTACTGTGTGGAGATTCCTCAAGAAATTAAAAATAGAGCTTCCCTAGCACCCTGCTATTGCACTACTGGGTATTTACTCCAAAGATACAGTTGTAGTGAAAAGAAGGGCCAATTGTACCCCAATGTTCATAGCAGCAATGGCCATGGTCGCCAAACTGTGGAAAGAACCAAGATGGCCTTCAATGGACGAATGGATAAGGAAGATGTGGTCCATATACACTATGGAGTATTATGCCTCCATCAGAAAGGATGAATACCCAACTTTTGTAGCAACATGGACTGGACTGGAAGAGATTATGCTGAGTGAAATAAGCCAAGCAGAGAGTGTCAATTATCATATGGTTTCACTTATTTGTGGAGCATAACAAATGACATGGAGGACATAGGGAGATGGAGAGGAGAAGGGAATTGAGGAAAATTGGAAGGGAGATGAACAATGAGAGACTATGGACTCTGAAAAACAACCTGAGGGTCTTGAAGGGTTGGGGGGTGGGAGGTTGGTGGAACAAGGTGGTGGGTATTAGGGAGGGCACATATTGCATGGAGTACTGGGTGTAGTGCATAAACATTTAATTCTGTTACACTGCAATGAAATTAAATTAAAAAAATAGAAAAGATTAGCAAAACTAAGAGTTGATTCTTTGATTAGATTATCAAAATTGATAAATCTGTAACTAGATTAACCAAGGAAATAAGGGAAAAAACCCACATAAACATAATTATAAATTGAAGTAGAGACATTACAATTTATTCCAGAGAAATGCGAGAGATCATTAGGATCACAAGTAAAGGGAGGGAAAACTGAATGGGAAGAAATCAGAGAGAGAGAGAGAGGGAGAGAGAGAAACCATGAGAGACTCTTTATTGCAGAAACTAACTGAGGGTTGTGGAAAGGGTGGTGTGTGTGGAGATGGGGCATTAAGGAGGGCACATGATGTGATGACCACTGAATGTTATACACCAGTAATAAAACATTAAACATTACTTCAAAAACTAATGATGTAAATAAAATCTTTTAAAAAAAACTAATGATGCACTATATGTTGGCTAATTGAATTTAAATAAGAATATAAATAAAATGAATCAGCAGAAAAAAATCATAAGACTCTACCATGAACAGGTATACACCACCAAATAGAATAACCTAGGTGGAACTGACAATGTATTAGAAACATACAAAATACCAAGACTTAATTATAAAGAAATACAAATTGTGAATGGTAAAATCATCAGTAAGGAGATTAAATCTGTGATAAAATATCCCCAGTGAAAAAAATTCCAGAACCAGTAGTTTCATTGGTGAGTTTTACTGAACATTTAAAGAAGGATTGATGCTAATCCTTCTCAGACTTTTCCAAAAGATTGAAGAAGGAACACTCCCAAAATTATTTTACAAGCCTAGCATTACCCTGATACAAAAGTCAGAAGAGAACATTAAAAGAAAAGAACTGCAGGACAATATCCCTGATATATATAATGTAAAATCTATCAATAAAATACAACAAGCAGAATTCAAAAACTCAGTAAAAAATATCTAGCATGGGGGCACCTGGGTGGCTCAGTCTTAAAGGCATCCGCCTTTGGCTCAGGTCATGATCCTAGGGTCCTGGGATAGAGTCCTGCCTTGGGCTCTCTGCTTGGTGGGAAGCTTGCTTCTCCCTCTCCCAATACCCCTGCTTGTGCTCCCTCTCTCACTGTGTCTCTCCTTTCAAATAAGTAAATAAAACACTTAAAAATATATCTACCATGATCAAGGGGAAATTTATAACAACTATGCGAGGATAGTGCAGCATATACAAATCAATATATGTGATACATCACACTCAGATGAAATAATTATATGATCATCTCAATAGACTCAGAAAAATTATATGACAAAATTCATCATCTATTTATAATAAAAATCTCTCAACAAATTAGGTTTAGGAGAAGCATTTCAACATAATAATGGCCAAATATGTCAAACCAAAAGTTAACATCACAACCAATGGTGAAAGATGGAAAATTTTTCCTTAATGCAGAAGAAGACAAGGGGTTTGCTTTCATTACTATTTATTATAGTATTGGAGTACTACCTAATGCAATCAGTTAACAAAAACATATAAAATATACCACAACTGAAAAGGAAGTAAAATTGTCCCTATTTGCAGATAATATCAGTTTATATATAGAAAACCAGTAAGTCTCTACAGAAAACTGCTCAATCTAATCAATAAACTCAGTAAAGTTGAAGGATAAAAAATTAATATTAAAATAAGTAGGGTTTCTACCTAATAATAAACTATCTGAAAAAGAAAAAGAAAACAATTCTATTCTCAATAGCATCATCAACAAATCATTTAAAAATAAATTTAACCAAAGAAGTGAAAGATCTCTACAATGAAAAATATAAGACTTCAATTGAAGAAATTGAAGAAGACACAAATAAATGGAAAGGTATCCAGTATTTGTGAATTTGAAGAATTAATATTGTCAAAATGTCCCTACTATTCGAACTTGCAAAATATTCAATGTCATTCTTATCAAAATTTCAATGGTAATTTTTACAAAAGTACATAAAAATTATAAAATTTGTGTAAACAGAAAATACCCCAAATAACCAAAGCAATCCTGAGAAAGAATGAAGTAGAGGGGCACCTGGCTGGCTCAGTTGGTTAAGCATCTGACTCTTGGTTTCACCTCAGGTCTCATGGGTAGTGGGATAAATCCTGGGGTCAGGGGCTAAACTCAGTGGGTGGTCTACTTGGGGCTCTTCTTCCTCTGTCTCTGCCCCCACTCAGGTTTTCTCTCCCTTATCAATCAATGAATCATTAGTTTTTAATGTAGTGTTTCATGATTCATTATTTGTGTATAACACCCAGTGCTCATTACAACACATGCCCTCCTTAACCATTCTTTCTAAAAATGTTTATTTAAATTCTATTAGTAAACATATAGTACTTCATTAGTTTCAGATTTGTTTTCAATAATTCATCAGTTGTGTATAACACCCAATACTCATCACATCATGTGCCTTACTTAATTCCCACCACCTAATTAACCCATCCCCCACCCACCTCCTTCCAGCAGCCCTTTGTCTGTTTCTAATAGTTAAGAGGGTCTCATAGTTTTTCTCCCTCTCTGATGATTTCTCATTCAGTTTTACCTCTCTTCGTCTACAATCTTCTGGGTTGTTTCTCATATTCCACATACAGTGAAACCATATTATAGTTGTCTTTCTCTGTTTAACTTATGTCACTCAGCATAACACTTTCCAGATCATCCATGTTGTTGTAAATGGTATTTATTCATTCTGGTGGCTGAGTAATATTCCATTCTATATATATTATATGTACATATAATATATAAAATCACACCTTTTTTATCCAGTTATCTGTCAGTGGACATCTTGGCTCTTTCAACACTTTGACTATACTGGATATCACTGCTATGAACATTGGGATCCAGGTGTCCCTTGGGATCAATATATTGGTATCTTTGAGGTAAATATCTAGTAGTGCAATTGCTGGGTCATAAGGTAGCTCTATTTTTAACTTCTTGAGGAACCTCTGTACCATTTTCCAGAGTAGCTGTACTAGTTCACTTTCCCATCAACAGTTTAAGAGGGTTCTCCCTTCTCTGCGAACTTGACATTTGTTGTCCCCTATCTTGTTAATTTTAGCCATTATGACTAGTGTGAGGTGTTCTCTTGTTATTTTGATTTGTATTTCCCTAATGGCAAGTGATGTGGAGCATTTTTTCATGTATGTTTTTGTCATTTATATGTTTTTAAAAAATATTTTTTTTTATTTATTTGAAAGACAGAGAGACACACACACCATGAGAGAGGGAAAACAAGCAGAGGGAGTTGGAGAGGGAGAAGCAGGCTATCCACCAAGCAGGGAGCCCAGTGTGGGGCTCAATCCCAGGACCTTGGGATCATGACCTGAGCTGAAAGCCCACATTCAACAACTGAGCTACCCAGGGGCCCCTATATGTCTTCTTTGGAGAAGTGTCTGTTCATTTCTTCTGCCCATTTCTTGACTGGATTATTTGTTTATTGGGTGTTGAATTTGAGATGTTGTTTATCTGTTATGTTATTGGCAAATAACTTCTCCCATTCCATGGGTTACCTTTTAATTTTGTTGTTTTCTTTGTTGTGCAGAAGCTTTTTATCTTGAAGAAATCTCAGTAGTTTATTTTTGCTTTTATTTCCCTTGCCTTTAGAGACATTTCTAACAAGAATTTGCTGTGGCCAAGGTCACAGTGGTTTCTGTCTTTGTTCTCCTATAAGATATTGATGGATTCCTGTCTCACATTGAAGACTTTCATACATTATCATTATGCATGGTATAAACAAAATGGTCCAGTTTCATTCTTCTCCCTGTGGCTCTTCAATTTTCCAACTCCATTGATTGCACAGTGTTTTTTCCATTGAATATTTTTTCCTACTTTATTGAAGATTAGTTGACCCTAGAATTGAGGGTCCATTTCTAGGTTCTTTATTCTGATCCATTGATTTATTTGTTTTTGTTCTAGTCCCATGCAGTTTTGATGATCAGAGCTTTGTAACGTTGTTTGAAGTCTGTCATTGTGATGCCACTAGCACTGGCCTTCTTTTTCAACATTCTTCTGGCTATTTGAGTTTTTTTTTTTCTTGTTCCATACAAATGTTAGGATTGTTTGTTCCAGCTCTGTGAAACCTGCTGATGGTATTTTGATAGGGATTGGATTGAATGTGTAGATTTATCTGGGTAGCATAGACATTTTGACAATATCAAATCCTTATTTATTTCTTCTGTCTCATTGTTAGGACATAGAAACTCAACTGCTTTTTGTGCATTGATTTTACATCCTGCCAAGTTGCTGAATTCCTGTATGAGTTCTCACAATTTTGGAGTGAGGTCTTTTGGGTTTTCCACATTGAGTATCATGTCATCTGCAAAGAATGAAAGTTTGACTTCTTTGTTGCTTCAGATGTCTTTTATTTCTTTTTGCTGTCTGATTGCTGAGGGTCGGACTTCTAGTACTATATTGAATAGCAGTGGTGATAGTGGACATCCCTACCATGTTCCTGACCTTATGGGAAAAGCTCTGTTTTCTCCCCATAGAGAATGATATTTGCTGTGGGCTTCTCATAGATGGCTTTCATGATATTGAGTTTTTTTCTTTTTATCCCTATGCTGTGGGAAGTTTTAATTAAAAAAGTATATTTTATGTTGTCAAATGTTATTTCTGTATCTACTGAGAGGATTATGTTTTTTGTCTTTTCTTTTATTAATGTGATGTATCATGTTAATTGTTTTATGAATGTTGGAGCATCATTGCAGACCAGGAATAAATCCCACTTGGTCATGGTGAATAATCCATTTAATGTGCTATTAGAGCTTATTGGCTAGTTTTCTTGGTGAGAATTTTAGCAACCATGTTCATCACAGATGTCAACCTGTAACTCTCCTTTTTGGTGGTGTCATTGTCTGGTTTTGTGTTCAAGGTAATGCTGGCCTCATAGAACAAATTTGTGTGATTTCCTTCCATTTCTATTTTTTGAAATAGCTTCAGAAGGGTATTAGTTTTTCTTTAAGAGCTTGATAAAATTCTTCTGAGAAGCCATCTAGCCCTGGACGCTTCTTTGTTATGAGATTTTTGATTACTGCTTCAATTTTCTTTATGGATATGGGTCTTTCAGGTTTTCTACTTCTTCCTGTTTCAGTTTTAGTAGTTTTTAAGTTTCTAGGAATGCATCCATTTCTTCCACATTGCCTAATTTGGAGGCACACAATTGCTCATAATATGTTCTTAAGACTGTTTTATATTTCCTTGGCATTGGTTATGATCTCTCCTCTTCCATTCATGATATTATTAATTTTGGTCCCTTCTCTTTTCTTTTTGATAAGTCTGGCTAGCGGTTTATCAACCTTATTTATTCTTTAAAAGAACCAGCTTCTAGATTCACTGACCTGTTCTACTGTTTTTCTGGTTTCCATTTTTCTTATTTCTGCTCTAATCTTTATTATTTCTCTTCTTCTGCTGGTTTAGGCTTTATTTGCTCTTCTTTTCCAGATCCTTTAGATGTGAGGTTATCTTGTGTATTTTAGACTTTCCTAATTTTTGAGTGACTTGTATTACAATCTGTTTGCCTCTTAGCACCACCTTTATATATCCCAAAGGTCTTGAAATGTTGTGTTTTTATTTCATTTTATTTCAATGAATTTTTAAAATTCTTCTTTACTTTTCTAGTTGACCCATACATTCTTAGTAGGATGCTCTTTAACATCCAAGTCTTTGAGTTTCTTCCAAATTTCCTCTTTTGATTGTCTTCCAGTTTCAAAGCATTGTAGTGTGAGAAGATGCAGGGAATAATGCCAATCTTTTTATATCTTTTGAGACCTGATTTGTGACCTATTCTGGAGAAAGTGATGTCTATTCTGGAGAAGGTTCCATGTACACTCAAAAAGAATGTGCATTCTGTGGCTTTGGGATGCAATGCTCTATTTATGTCTGTGAAGTCCATTTGGTCCAGTGTGTCATTTAAAGTCCTTCTTTCCTCGTTGATCTACTTAGATGATCTTTCCATTGCTGTGAGTGGGGTGTTAAAGTCCCCTACTCTTATTGTATTATTATCAATATGTTTCTTTAATTTTGTTATTAATTGGTTTATATAATTTTCTGCTCCCATGTTAGGAGCATAAACATTTAAAATTGTTAGATCTTATTGTTGGAAAGACCCTTAAAATTATGATATAGTGTCCGTAAACAAAATCTAATGTGTCTGATATGAGGACTGTTACCCCAGATTTCTTTTGATGTCCACTAGCATGATACATTGTTCTCTATCCCCTCTCTTTAAATCTGGAGGTGTCTTTGGCTCTAAAATGAGTTTCTTGTAGACAGCATGTGGATGGGTCTTGTTTTTTTATTCAATCTGATACCCTCTCTTTTGATTGGAGCAGTTAGCCAATTCACATTCAGAGAAACGATTGAAAGGTGAATTTAGTGCCATTGTATTACCTATAAAGTCACTGTTTCTGTATATTGTCTCCGTTTCTTTCTGGTCTATGTAACTTTTGGGCCCTCTCTTCACTTACAGGATTCCATTTAATATTTCTTTCAGGGCTGATTTAATGGTAACATATTCCTTGTTTCTCCTTGTCCTGGAAGCTCTTTATCTCCTTTTCTATTCTTAATAACAGTCTTGCTGGGTAAAGTGTTCTTGGCTGCATTAATTTCTCATTTAGTATATATGAATATACCATGAATATGTCATGACTTTCTGGCCCACAAGGTCTCTGTGGATACATCTGCTGCCAGTCTAATATTTCTACCCCTGTAGACTAAGAACCTGTTGTGTTGAGGTGCTTTTAGGATTTTCTCTTTATCTCTGAACTTTGCAAGCCTCGCTATTATGTGTCAGGGTATTGATCTATTTTTATTGATTTTGGGAGGGGTTTTCTCTACCTCTTGGACATGAATACATGTTTTCGTCCCCAGATTAGGGAAGATCTCAACTGATTTGCTCAAATATACTTTCTGTCCCTCTCTTTCTTTCTTCTTCCCAGGGGACCCCCATAATTCTGATATTGTTTCATTTTATGGTATAACTGATTTCTCAAAGACTCCCCTCATGGTCCATTAGTAATTTTTATTTCTTTCCCTCACCTTCCTTCCTTTCCATCAACTTGTCTTCTATTTCACTTACTCTTTCTTCTGCCTTATTTACCCTAGCTGTTAGAGCATCCAATTTAGAATGCATCTTAGGTAAAGATTTTTAAATTTTGGCCTGATTAGAATTTATTTCTGAACTAAGAGATTCTCTAATGTCTTTTTTGCTTTTTTTTTCATGCCCAGATAGTAACTTTCTAATAATTATCCTAAGTCCAGCTCTGATATTATACTTATATCCATATAAATTACATCTGTGGCAGGGAGTATTATCCTCTGGTTCTTTCTTTCACTGTGTATTCTTCCTTCCAGTCATTTTCACCAGAGAAGAATGGATGAATAAGAGAATAAAATCCATAATATCAACCACAACCCAAGCAAAATACACAGTAGAAAAATCTAAAATCTAAAGAGGTCAGAAACCTAAATATAAAGGGGAAAAAAAGGGGGGGGGGAGAATATTATCTCCCAAGTGGACAAAACAAGTGATCCACGTGGTCCAGAGTGTACTTTCATCTCGTGTTAGAATACACTAAATCCCTGTAAGGAAAACAAACAAAAAAGAAATGTATATATACAAAAATAAACTTGGTTATGGTGAAAGGAACCCAAAAATATATTTATAAAATGTAAATGTAAAACTGAAAGTTAAAAAAGACTTAAAGAGTGTATAAAATAAGAAATTGGTTGAAAAGGAAAATAAAAGAGAAAAGGAAAATTTTAAACTGAAAAATAAATGAATCATGTGGGTGAAAATGACTTCAAATTATGTTTACTCTTTTTCCCTATAGCTGAAGTTTTGCAGTCCTGTGTGCTCCATAAACATGGTATTTACTCTCATTTTTGGGGGTGGTTTTGATTATTGTTTCTATTTCCTTACTAGTTATCAGACTGTTCAGATTTTCTTCTTCTTCCATTTCAGTCATGGTAGTTTATAAGTTTCCAAGAATGCATACATTTCTTCCAGGTTGCCTAAGTTTTTGGCATATAGTTGCTTATAATATGTTCCTAAAATTGTCTATATTTCATTGGTGTTGGTTGTACTGTCTCCCATTTCATTCATGATTTTATTAATTTGTGTCCTTTTTCTTTTCTTTTGGATAAGTCTGACCATAGGCTTATTAATCTCCTTAATTCTTTCAAAAAGCCAGCTTCTAGTTTATTGTTGTTGTTGTTTTAATCAGCTCTTACTTTTTTTTTTGTTTGTATTTAATTTCTACTAGAATAGATTTCTACTCTAATTTTTATTATTTCTTTTTTTCTTGGTTAAGGTCTTATTTGGTATTCTTTGTCTGTGTCTTAACTGTAAGGTCATCTTGTGCATTTGGAATTTTTCTAATTTTTTGAGGCAACTTGGATGGCTGTGTATTTCACCTTTATGACAGCCTTTGCAGTATCCTATAGGTTTTGGACTGATATGTTTTTATTCTCATTGGTTTCCATGAATTGTTTAAGGTTTTGTTTGTTGTTTGTTTGTTTTTTAATTTCTCATTTGACTCAATCATTCCTTAGCAGGATGCTCTTTAACTTTCACGTGTTTGAGTTCCTTACAAATTATTTTCTTTTGATTGAGTTCCAGTTTGAACACATTGTGGTCTGATGACATGCAGGGAATAATCTTTCGGTATTGGTTGAGACGTGATTTGTGACCCAGTATGTGGTCTATTCTGGAGAAAGTTCCATGTGTACTTGAGAAGAATGAGCATTTTGTTGTTTTAGAATGGAATGTTCTGTATATGTCTGTGAAGTCCACCTGGGCCAACATATCCTTCAAAGCTCTTGTTTCTTTGTTGATCTTCTGCTTAGATGATCTGTCCATTGCTGTGAGTGCATTGCTGAGGTCTTCTACTATTGATATATTAATGTTAATAGACTTTTTTATTTTGTTATTAATTGGTTTATATAATTGACCCCATATTAGGGGCATAGATATTTACAATTGTTAGGTCTTTTTGTTGGATAGATACCTTAATTATAATATGATGTACCTCTTCATCTCTTATTATGGTCTTAGGCTTAAAATATAATTTGTCTAATATAAGAATTTCTACCCCACCTTTCTTTGGAGGTTTGTTAACATGGTAGATGGTTCTCCATCCTCTCACTTTCAATCTGGAGGTGTGTTTAGTTTCAAAATGAGTCTCTTGTAGATAGAATATAGATGGGTCCTGCTTTTTTATCCAATCTGCAATCCTGTTTCTTTTGATTGGAGCATTCAGCCCATTTACATTTAAGAGTAACTATTGAAAGACATAAGTTTAGTGCCATTGTCTTGTATGTAAATTCCCTGTTTCTATAGATTTTTTTTAATGGTTTATTTAACTACTGGGGTTTCTCTTGGTTTACAGAACCCCCCCCCCTCAATATTTCTCCAAAGTCTGGTTTGGTTTCTTTCAGTTTCTGCCTGTCTTGAAAGCTCTTTATCTCTTCATCCATTTTGAATGTCAGCCTTGCTGGATAAAGTTTTCTTGGATGCAATGTTCTTTTCATTTAGTACACGGAATATATCTTTCCTGTTCTTTCTGGCTTGTCAGGTGTCTGTGTACAGGTCTGATGTTATTCTGATGTTCTTTCCTCCATATGTAAGGAACCCTGTAACCCTGGCTATTCTTAAGATTGTTTCCTTGGCTTTAAAATTTACAAGCTTCACTATTATATATAGGTGTGTTGATCTATTTTTATTGATTTTGGGAGGGGTCCTTTCTGCCTCTTGGACTTGAATACTTCTTTCCTTCCCCAGATTAGGGAAGTTCTTGCTATGATTTGTTCAAATATACGCTCTGGCCCTCTCTCTCTCCACCCCCTTGGGGATCCCAATAATTCTGATATTGGAATGTTTCATGACATCATTAATCTCTGCAATCCTTTCTCATGTGCTGCTACTGGCTTATCTCTGTTTCCCTCATCTTCCTTTTTTTCCATCACCTTGTCTTCTAGATCACTAATTCTCTCTTCTGCCTCAGTTACCCTGGCTTTTTGAATATCCAATTTAGACTGAATATCATTCATAAAATTTTTTAGTTTGGCACAATTAGATCTCATTTCTACTCTTAGTGATTCTATATTGTCATTAAGTCTTTTTTCAAGCCTAGCTACTGACTTTATGAATGCTATTCTAAAGTCTGTCTCTGCCATTTTGCTTGTATCCATATCCATTATTTCTGTGGCAGATGACATTGTCTCTGTTTCTTTTCTGTTCTTAAAGATTTTATTTTTTTTTCTTTGACAGAGGGATACACAGCAAGAGAGGAAACACAAGCAGGGGGAGTGGGAGAGGGAGAAGCAAGCTTTCTGTGGAGCAGGAAGCCTGATGCTGGACTTAATCCCAGGACCTTTAGATCATAGCCTTGGCTGAAGGCAAATGCTTAATGACTGATTCATCTAGGTGCCCCTGCTTCTTTTCTTTGTTGAGGGTTCCTTCTCCTTGTCATTTTGTTGAGCAATGGTTGAGTGAATGAGCAAAGCCCAAAATATCAGCCACTCATGAACCAAGGAAAATACACCCTAGCAAAATCCTGAGCAATCAGAAGACACCACCAGAAAAACCAAGCCAAAATGAAACATGAGAATAAAATTTATAAAAGTAAAAAATTGTGAAAAAGTGAGTGATGAGAAGAAGGGCTAAAATCTCTTAGTGTGGACAAAGCAGAGTGTTTCAGTTGTTTTTGGGTGTATTTTGGTTTGTGTGTTAGAATACACTACTTCCCAAAATTACAGGGAAAGTATAACTTGTATATATATGTAAAAGTGAATACTGAAAAAAGGAGTACAACAAAACATATATCTATAAATATAAAGATGTGAAAAAATACAAGTTAAAAAGCAAGTATAAATTATAAGTTAATATAATAAACATCTAGTTGAAATGAGAAAAAGGTAAAAAAGAAAAAAAAGGAAAAGCATAAAAGAAAGAAAAAAAAGAGTTTTTTAAAAAAATTATTTATTTATTTGACAGAGAGAGAATGATCACAAGTAGGTAGAGAGGCAGGCAGAGAGGGGAGAAGAAGGCTCCCCGCTGAGCAGAGAGCCTAATGCGGGACTTGATCGTGATCCCTGAGATCACGACCCGAGACGAAGGCAGAGGCCCAACCACTGAGCCACCCAGGCACCCAAGAGAGAGTTTTATCTAAAATAATAATAATAATAATAATAAATAAGTGATTAGACAAGGCCTGGATCTCAATACACTATTTTCCCCTGGCATTGATATTTTAGTCTTATGGGGTCCATAGGGTTGCTGTCCTCTTGTTCTTCCAGCCTGTCTTCTGGAGGAACAGCCTGAAATTCTTTGTTCTCATGTAACCCTGCTTGAGCGTTGCTATGCCCACAATCAGGGGGATAGGCTCAGCAGAAACTTGTCTTCTGTGCTTTGTTTCCCTGGTGGCTTTCCAAGCCTCTTCTGAGGGTCTGAGAAAAAAAATGGCCACACCTAAATCTCTGGCCCAGAACAGAGAAATTACAGTTTGCTGTCTCCACTAAATCCCCCAGGACAAACAGTCTCTATTTCTGTTAGCACTGCCAAAATCCACAGGTTCCCACAATGTGTGCCCACAGTGACTCCCTCAGAGGTTGTCCCAGGGGTGTGGGAATGTTCCTGACCTTTGTGTTTCTAAAACAGTATCCAAAATATGGAGGGATCCCAAATGTCCATTGACTAATGAATGTTAAAAAAAGAAGTGAATATATATTAACTCAAAATAAGTAAAAAAGGAACTGTGATTAATCTGTCCAGAAAGATAAGAATGGGTATTAGCTACAACATGATGTTATAAAAACAGCATTAGAGAAATAAATGAATATAATAATAAAATAATATTTAAATTATGACAGTAGAGACAATGTAGAACTAAAAGGCAAACATGAAAAGAGGGTGGAAATAGGAAATAAAATTTGAGGTTCAATTTAAGAAAACAAAAAGGCACATAATAGGAATTCCAGAAGAAAAGAATAGGAAAAAATGCTCCTCTAAAATAAGGGAGCAATTCAAGAAGGAGGACAGCATGGGTTAAAAAGAAGGAGACCAGGGATGGGCTTGATGCTGATGAGACTGTAGGAGAACTCAGTGCAGATAAGCCTCACACATGCACTCTGAGCGAGACCAGAAAGACAGAGGTTGTAGAAGGGGTGGCATAGAAAGAAGAAATTGGGAGAATTCTGAAGTATTCACAATTTCTAGAGAATATTTATCAAGAGGAAGTATATACACATGGCAGAGAAGCAAATTAAAATCAACTAACCAAGATGAGGTGTAATTAACCAGGAAGAAAATAAAAATATTTATGTCTTTAAGAAAATGCAACCACAGTGCTAATGACTCAGTTGTCAACATGTACACTATCTTAATAATATAAACATTGAATTTTAGTTTGACAAAGCCAGTGGATCTATAACTTCCTTAAAGTGTTGGGAGGATAAGTTTGTATGTGGGTAAAGGTCAGGAGAATGGAAAGGATCTAAATGTAGATCATTGGTAGTCAAACTTATACCACTTACATAGCTATGGATTCTCAAAAGAACATTACATAACCTGATGACAAAGATAGGCCTTCCTTTGCCTCAAGGAGCAAAACTCACAGACTGCAACCATATTACATTATAAGCAATGTGAAGGAAAATATGTATTTGGGGTTTCAGAATTGCAATTAGTGAGGAATAGATTTGGGTAGCAACCCAAATTGTGTCCCCTTATGGAACAAAAGTCA
Organism: Lontra canadensis; assembly: GCF_010015895.1. Lineage (NCBI taxonomy): Eukaryota > Metazoa > Chordata > Mammalia > Carnivora > Mustelidae > Lontra > Lontra canadensis. Next base: position 468,841 of record NW_022631193.1, on the reverse strand, counting down.
AGGGTTTTAAAAGACAAAAGGGAATGCTTGTATGCATTGTTTTTAAGTAATCATTTTTTCATATGTCTGTTAGCCATTTGCATGTCTTATTTGGAAAAGTGTCTATTCATGTCTTCTGCCCATTTTTTGATGTGGTTATCTGTTTTGTGTGTGTTGAGTTTGAGGAGTTCTTTATAGATCCTGGATATCAGGCCTTTGTACTGTCATTTGTGAATATCATCTCCCATTCTGTGGGTTGCCTCTTTGTTTTGTTGACTGTTTCCTTTGCTGTGCAGAAATGTTTGATCTTGATGAAGTCCCAAAAGTTCATTTTTGCTTTTCTTTCCTTTGCCTTTGGAGACATATCTTGAAAGAAGGTGCTGTGGCTGATGTCGAAGAGGTTACTGCCTATGTTCTCCTCTAGGATTCTGATGTATTCTTCCCTCAACAATGAGGTCTTTTATGCATTTTGAGTTTATTTTTGTGTATGGTGTAAGAGAATGGTCGAATTTCATTCCTTTACACATAGCTGTCCAATTGTTCCCACACCATTTATTGAAGAGACTTTTTTTCACTGTATATTTTTTCCTGCTTTGTCAAAGATTATTTGACCATAGAGTTGAGGGTCCATATCTGGGCTCTCTACTCTGTTCCACTGGTCTATGTTTCTGTTTTTGTGCCAGTACCTTGCTGTTTTGGTGACCACAGTCTCCTAGTAAAGCTTAAAATCAGGCAACGTGGTGCCCGCAGTTTTGTTGTTCTTTATCAACATTTCCGTAGCAATTTGGGGTCTCTTCTGGTTCCATACAAATTTTAGGATTCTTTGTTCCAGCTCTTTGAAAAATGCCAGTGGAATTTTGATCGGAATGACATTGAAAGTAGAGATTGCTCTAGGCAGTATAGAAATTTTAACAATGTTTATTCTTCTGATCCATGAGCATTGAATGGTCTTCCATCTTTTTGTGTCTTCTTCAATTTCTTTCATGAGTGTTCTGTAGTTCCTCGAGTACAGATCCTTTACCTCTTTGGTTAGGTTGATTGCCAGGTATCTTATGGTTCTTGGTGCTATAGTAAATGGAATCAATTCTCTAATTTCCCTTTCTGTATTTTTGTTGTTGTTAAGGAAGCATTTTATTGTTGCTCCAAGTTTAGGAATTTTCACTGACAGAGAATCAGCACTTTCAGAAAACCTCCAGCATGGCCCTGCTCAGCTTCTGAATCTTGGTTTTCATGGACATATCAGCGTATTTCTCTCCGATACGGACATTCATTCCATGCATGGTTGATGGATCAGTCTTAACTTCCAATTTGAAGATGTGGCCTTTATTTAGGAAGCTATTCAGGACCATTTTTAATTCAGTAAAAAAGTGGCTTCATCTAAAGGAGATGCAGTGGTCACTGTGCACAGTACTTCTCCACAGTGGATGTTTATCATGGTCAAAAAGGCATAAATGACTCCGGCGGTATTGTCCAAGTGACCATTCTCTATGAGCACATTGATTGTCTTGGATGTGAGAGGAGAGAACCTTCTTTTGTGCTCATATCATTTAGGCTTTTCACTTTCGCAGAACACTTTTTATAGGGATTCGTAATGGAAGCAGCCATTTGGGGTTCCTTCAAGATTTGTGCTACTCTCAACAATTCTTTCTCTACTTGTTCCAGTTTATTCTGTTTAGATGCAGCAGAATAAAGAGCAGTGTCATAGCAATGTTTGATGCCATATACCTGAACAGGTGGCTGCATGAGCTTGGAAAATGGCCTGACCACAGTTGTACTAAAGCATTGAACCTGCTGAGACCAACCATACACTGCTGGGACAGACATCTTCTCAAGACCCTGTAGTTCAAACCCAAGTTAGAGGGAGAGATGCATGGGTGCACACATGCATCCTCCCTTTCTGTATTTTTATTGTTAGTGTATAGGAAATCAACTGATTTCTGTACATTGATTGTGTATCCTGCCACATTACTGAATTGATGTATGAGTTCTAGTAGTTTGGGGGTGGAGTCTTTTGGGTTTTCCATATAAAGTATCATGTCATCAAGAGAGAGAGTTTGACTTCTTCACTGCCTATTTGAATACATTTTATTTCTTTTTGTTGTCTAATTACTGTTGCTAGGACTTCTAGTACTATGTTGAACAAGAGTGGTAAGAGTGGGCATCATTGACTTCTTGCTGATCCCAAAGGGAAGGCTGTCAGCTTTTCCCCACTGAGGATGTTATTTGCTGTGGGTTTTTTATAGATAGCTTTTATGAAGTTGAGGAATGTTCCCTCTATCCCTATACTTTGAATCATATTAATCAGGAACAGATGTCGTACCTTGTCAAATGCTTTTTCTGCATCAATTGAGAGGTGAGAGGACCATGTGGTTCTTCTCTCTTCTCTTATTGATTTATTCTATCACACTGATTGATTTGTGAATGCTCACCATTATTAGCAATCAGGGAGATTCAAATCAAAACCACATTGAGATACCACCTTACACCAGTTAGAATGACCAAAATTAACAAGACAGTAAACAACATGTGTTGGAGAGGATGTGGGGAAAGGGGAACCCTCTTACACTGTTTCTGGGAATGCAAGGTGGTGCAGCCACTTTGGAAAACAGTGTGGAGATTCTTCAAGAAATTAAAAATAAAGCTTCCTTATGACTCTGCAATTGCACTATTGGGTATTTACCCTAAAGATACAGATGTACTGAAGAGAAGGGCCATCTGTACCCCAATGTTCATAGCAGCAATGGTCATAGTCATCAAACTGTGGAAAGGACCAAGACGCCCTTCAACAGATGAATGGATAAAGAAGATATGATCCATATATACTATGGAGTATTATGCCTCCATCAGAAAGGATGAATACCCAAATATTGTATCACCATGAATGGGACTGGAAGAGATTCTGCTGAGTGAAGTAAGTCAAGCAGAGAGTGTCGATTATCATATGGTTTTGCTTATTTGTGGAACATAAGGAATAACATGGAGGACATGGGGAGATAGAGAGGAGAAGTACGTTGGGGGATATTGGAAGGGGAGAAAAATCCTGAGAGACTGGGGACTCTGAGAAACAAACCGAGGGTTTTGGAGGGGAGTGCAATGGGAGTTTGAGTGAGCCTGATTGTGGGTATTAAGGAGGGCATGTATTGCATGGAGCACTGGGTGTGGTGCATAAACAACGAATTCAGGAACACTGAAAAGAAATTTAAAAAATAAAAAAAATAAAAGTAATTAAAGAACAACAAAAAAGAGAGTCATGATTAATGTTGATAGCAGAAAAGTAATCTTGGCTGAAGGTAATTGGTTGCTAAGACTATCACTAAGCAAAGTCTCTATCTGCAGCAAATTGCAGATGTTTAGGCAGCATTCTTAGAATATTTGCAGTTTATCCTAGGTCAAAGTCTATAGGTTCATCCAGTGAGGATGTACCCAAAGACTACTTCTTTAATGGCCTCCTGTCTCCATTTAAAAGTTTGACATGGGTGATTGCATTTCATTTTACCTTTCACATTTCCACCTTTTGATCAAGATTGTTCTCTAAAAGCATTGCTGATCAACTACAAATTTATTTAGTCCTAGATCTCTGGGTGGACACATTCCAGAAAGTCATGTCACATGTTGGCAATGAATTTTACTCTCTCTATTATTTTAATTAGTCACCCTTATTAGGGTTAGGACACAGTTGTGTAAAAAAGAGGTAGTTAGAGAATAATTCTTAGACAGTTTCCTCATCTGGGAATTTTATGAAGCCCTCTGGAGGTTCATATAAATAAGTCTTATTTATTATTTCTGCATGTTGAGTGACCATAGTCTTGTTAGTTGTAGATATTCTAGGTTTCAAAGCCATCAGCTAATTGAGTAGAACTTTCTTAGGTAGAAAATGAGCATAGCAATACTAATATTTTGAAAACTTCATGGACATCAAAAAAACCCAACTAGGTAATTAGGAAATTGTTAAGAAAGTTGAATTACTGACTGTTTCCTTTGTTGTGCAGAAAGTTTTTATCTTAGTGAAGTCCCAAAAGTTCATTTTTTCTTTTCTTTCACTTGCCTCTGGAGACGTATCTTGAAATAAGGTACTGTGGTTCATGTGGAAGAAATTACTGCTATATTCTCCTCTAGGATTTTGATGCATTCCTGTCTCACAGTGAAGTCTTTCATCCATTTTGATTTTATCTTTTTATATAGGGTAAGGAATGAATTGTCAGGTTTCATTCTTCTATATGTAGCTGTACAATTTTCCCAGCTCCACTTATTGAAGAGACTGTCTTTTTCTACTGGACATTTTTTCCTGCTTTTCCAAAGATTAGTTAGTTGACCATAGAGTTGAGAGTCCATTTCTGGGTTCTCTATTCTATTCCATTGCTCTATGTTTCTGTTTTTGTGCCAATACTATGTTGTCTTGGTGACCATAGCATTGTAATATAGCTCGAAGTCAGGCAATATGATGTCTCCAGCTTTGTTTTTCTTTTTCATCATTCCCTTGGTGATTCAGGATCTTTTATGGTTCCACACAAATTTTAGGGTTGTTTGTTCCAGCTCCTTGAAAATTGCCAATATGTTTAAAATTTTTTTTTTAAGATTTTATTTATTTATTTGACAGACAGAGATTACAAGTAGGCAGAGAGGCAGGCAGAGAGAGAGGAGAAAGCAGGCTCCCTGTTGAGCAGAGAGCCCAACGTGGGGCTCGATCCCAGGACTCTGAGATCATGACCTGAGCCGAAGGCAGAGGCTTCAACCCACTGAGCCACCCAGGCACCCCTTGCCAATATGTTTTCATAGGGATGGCATTGAAAGTATAAACTGCTCTGGTCAGGATAGAAATTTTAACAGTGTTCATTATTCTAATCCATGAGTATGGAATATTTTTCCATCTTTTTGTGTCTTCCTCAATTTCTTTCATAAGTATTCTGTAGTTTCTAGCATATAGATCTTTATCTCTTTAGTTAAGTTTATTCCTAGGTATCTTACAGTTTTTGTTGCTATCATGAATGGAATTGATTCCTTAATTTCTCTTTCTACAGCTACATTGTTAGTGTATGAAAGGCAACTAATTTCTGTGCATTGATATTTTGTATCCTGCCACATTACTGAATTGCTGTATGAGTTCTAATAATATGGGGGGTGGAGTCTTTTAGAAGTAGCCCATAGAATAGGAGAAGATATTTAGAAATTACATTACAGATAAAGGGCTGGTATCCAAGATAAAGAACTTCTCAAACTCAACACTCAAAAAACTCATAACCCAGTCAAAAAATAAGCAGAAGACATGAACAGACACTTCTCCAAAAAAGACATACAAGTGGCTAAGAGACACATGAAAAAATGTTCATCATTAGCCATTAAGGAAACACAAATCAAAACCACAATGAGATATCACCTTACACCAGTTAGAATGACAAAAATTAACAAAACAAGAAACAACAAATGTTGGCAAGGATGTGGGGAAGGGGAACCCTCTTACAATGTTGGGGGAAATGTAAGCTGATACAGCCACTCTGGAAAACAGTATGACAATTCCTCAGACGTTAAGAATAGAGCTACCCTATGACCCAGCAACCACTACTAATGCATTCCCAAAGATATAGACAGTAAAAAGAAGGGGCAGGTGCACCCCAATGTTCATAGCAGCAATGTCCACAATAGTGAAACTGTAAAAGGAGCTGAGATGCCCTTCAGCAGATGAATGGATAAAAAAGTTGTGGGACATATACACAATGGAATATTATTCAGCCATCAGAAATGAATACCCACCATTCGCATGGATATGGATGGAACTGGAGGGGATTAAGTTAAGTGAAGTAGGCCAAGCAGAGAAAGACAATTATATGGTTTCACTCATATGTGGAACATAAGCACAGTCTGAAGGACCATAGGGGAAAGGAGCAATATCCAATGGTGGAGAAATGGAGAAATCCAGAGAGGGGGATGAATCGTGAGAGTTTATAGGCCCCAAGAAACAATATGGGAGTTTCAGAGAGTAGGGGGAGAGGGTAACAGGGTGATGGGTATTGAGGAGGGCAAGTGCTGTGATGAGCACTGGGTGTTATACTTAACTTATGAATCACTGAACACTACATCAAAAACTAATTATGTACTATACAGTGGCTAACTGAATATAGTAAAAAAAAAAAAAAAGTTACTCAATGTAGAAACATGTATTTAAAAAAAAGAGAAGGATAATCAGTGTTAAAATTTCATTTTCTGAGTTGGTATCTCCACTTTGAAATAAATTAAGATGCCTGATATTTACTAATGATATATTAAACATTCAAGTAATTGAACTTCTCTAAAAATGTTGAATTATTATCTTAAGTTCTCAATAAATGTATCAGTACAATAGAATAGAGCTAAGGAACTAAATAAACTTTACATCATTGATTACCAAGAATTTAGATTAGGGGTAAAGTTATGGTCCAGTTTATTGGTTGATAAAGAATATTTCATCTCTTATAAGGAAAAGCTTCACAAGCTCTTCAAAAAGTCTTTTTTTAAGAAAATAATTTATTGCATTTTTTTGACAAGTCAGCAAGGTCAGTAATTTTATATTTATAACAAAATGTAGTGTACAGTAAAAAATGGAGTCATTGCTGACAATTTTTTTTTTTACCAAGTGTTCAGTTAGACTAATACAGTTATGGCTAGGAAAAGTTGAAATGAAGTATGGGACCTCCTGCTTGTAATAATTTAACCCAATAGGCAACACCCTTAGGTTAATATGTAGTGGCATCTGAGACCAAAGAGAAATTAGGAAAGATCAAGCAGTCTCTGACTTTGTGAAGAGATTCAGAGTTTTTGATGACAGATCCTAATGGAGAAATTTTTACTTTTGTAATAGACTGGGAAGATATGGATAAGAACATTGTCTCTTGACATGAGAGATGAGAAAAAAAAAGTAAGAAGCAGTAAGATAAGGGTGTAGAAATCTGCTCCAGTCATTGTGGGAAAGCTGTTTTCTTTAGCTATCATTTACTTCATTCCTGGAAATCCTCACTTTTGGGTCACCCAGTAAAGTCTTGGTGTTTTCTTCAGGTGCAATATGTTAATCTAAGAACGTATTTCTTTGAATATTGTGGCACAAAAATTGATTAATTGCATCTGATAAAGGTCTTTCTAACAAGATTAAAGAGTCTTTCTTGAGGTATTTTTTTCTACTAGATGAAGTCCCAGGTTGTAAATTGTTATGTATAAGTTTTTTGTTTGTTTGTTTGTTCGTTTTTATCTCTCAGCAGCATGCTGTGAAATTTGTTCTACCAAAACATGGTTATTTTTAATTAAAGTAATTAGGGATTTATAATATTAAAGTATATCTAATGTTATCATCTCTGGATCAGAGAAGCAGAGCTATGTTCATTGGACATCCTGTTACCAAGAGAAAAGATTCTTACTGAACTTATGTAAATACATATATAGTCACAAAAAAATAAAATTTAACAGTTTTCACTGCAACTCTTCAAACATGGATTTCACAAGATAAACAAAGAATTACAAGGTATTAAATTTGTGGTTTTTGTGTGCTAAGCCTTTGAAAATGAAATGACATCTGTTCATTCATCCAATTAATAAATTTTAACACATTCTATACCAGGAAATTTTCTTGGTACTTGAGTTGAATCAGGGAACAAATTCAAAATGCCTGTCCTTGTGTATGTAATGCATAAAATCTAATATAATTGAATAAGCTTAAAGTTATAATAAAAATGAACTAAGTAATATGAAATATCAAAATTGATCATATAGGTATTTATTTATTGCCTTTACAACCTTATTTAATACTGCAAACTAAAGTATTATAACAGAAACAAATTTTAAATATTTTCTTGAACTTTGAAACTCTGAACTTTTGAAGGAAACACTCAGTGGGATGTTTGGCAACTGATTGACAAGGACATGGTAAGCATATTGGTTTAATAAGATGTACCACCATCACACTCCCAACTGAAAAAAAAATGAAAAATTCCTCTGGTTTTAGCTAATTATAAACTTCAGAATTCACCTGTTGTTCTATTAAATAACATTTCAATACCATAAAATTAATCATTATTACAACCATCCTAACTCATATATATCAATTCTGTATGTTGGTTCCACTATCAAAGGAACAAGACTGAGACAAAGTGAAAGTTATGCAAAGCCTTATTCTATGCCAAGCATTAGAAGTTAGACTGACTAGCCAGGGTAATGAGGCTGAGACAAAGTGAAAGTTACGTAAAGCTTTATTCTATGCCAAGCATTAGAAGTCAGACTGACCGGCCAGGGTTGCCCCTGAAGAGAGCGATCCCCCCTTGGTCTTACAGGCTAGTTTTATAGGGCACAACCGCAGACCTTTATATATGTGGCTTTGGCTGATTGGATGTTTCCACCTGTCTGGCCTTGTTTTAGATGTGTGTTTTAGTAATAGTTACCTGGAACCGATATAAACAAAATGGCCTTGTTTTAGGCGTGTGTTTTAGCAACAGTTACCTGAACTGATATCAGTAACTGTTGAGGCATTTATTAAACAACAAAATGTCTACCTAGGCCACATGGTGTCACTATGGCTAAGTAGGCCCAGGCAGGCCCTAGGGATTTAACAGGTTTTAATGTGGAATTGATCCCAACACTGTATAGTTAGGATTTCAAACACTTTGTATGCACATTGTTATCAGACTTCACTTACCAGAATTTCACTTTATCCAAAATAGGCTAACTTTCCAAGTATGTACTGTCACTTTCTAGACAACAAAGTTCTGAATTCTCTTCTCTAAACTAAATAATTGTCTAAATATTTTCCTTTTCTGATCACTCTTAAGTGTCCAAAACTTTCCTGGATATTTATTCAGTAAAGCATTTGCTACTTATGTAAGAAGTAGGCTTTATATTACTGACCACTACATTTTTTTATATTCTATAAATATGCTTTTAAATATTTACTATATAAATAAAATATGCAAAGCAAGGGTCAGTTGATGTCATGCCCATATCCTTCACCTGTAGAAAGACCCCACAGGGTCTTACCAAATTTCAACAAGGACAATCAGGTTCTTGTTAGACCAGCCCAGCTGGAATCCAACAAAAAATTAACAGATTTCTTTTAGCATGTTACTCCAGAAGGACTTTTTTCCCTAGGTCACTCAGGATTAACATGCTGAGAGCTGTATACTGTGCCACATGCTTCTTTCTTTCTTTTTAAAAAATATTTTATTTATTTGTTGCTTCTTTCTTTTCTATCAATTAATAACAAGATTTGGAATAAAAACACAAGACCAAAAATCAGAAGACATGGTTCTGGAACTCCCATTTCCCACCTGCTTGAGAGAGGTGATGATGTGCTCTAAACATCAGTTTCTTCATTTACCATGAGGTTAATTCCTTCTCCAAATACTTCTTAGAATTTTGAAATGATTGGGAACCTGGGTGTCTCAGTGGGTTAAGCCTCTGCTTTTGGCCCAGGTCATGATCTCAGGGTCCTGGTTCAAACCCCACATTGGGCTCTCTGCTCAGCAGGGAGTCTGCTTTGCCATCTCTCTCTGCCTGCTGCCCTGCCTACTTGTGATTTTTCTTTGTGTCAAATAAATAAATAAAATCTTAAAAAAATAATTTTCTGATGATCAAAATCAGATAATTCAGTGAATATGCTTTGGAAAATGGGGACAGTTACTTTTCTCTTCATCTTTGCTCACAATTTAGAATAGTATCTGACGTCTTGTGAGAATACAATTGATACTTATGAATAATTTAAATTTATAACTTTCATTCCCCTTTCTGAGAAGTTGAAGAAAGAGGAAACACTGATGATCATAAGTTATCTTATAGGATAAGTTGGTACAATTATTGGGGAAAAATACCTGGTCATTTCTTTTTTTTTTTTTTTTTTTTAAAGATTTTATTTATTTATTTGACAGACACAGATCACAAGTAGACGGAGAGGCAGACAGAGAGAGAGAGGAGGAAGCAGGCTCCCTGCCGAGCAGAGAGCCCGATGCGGGACTCGATCCCAGGACCCTGAGATCATGACCTGAGCCGAAGGCAGCGGCTTAACCCACTGAGCCACCCAGGCGCCCGACCTGGTCATTTCTTGTAAAATAGGACCAGTTTTATGAGTGAGGAGAAGGGATACCGACAATATATATTATGTGATGTCTAGAATGTTTAAAACATTAAGTACAGCATACAAGAGAGAAGTGCATATGTCAGATGCAGTGAGACTGATAAATTATCACAAAATGAACACTTCAATGCAATCTCCACTGAGGTGGGAAATAGACTTTTAACAACACCAAAGGTTCCTCTTCTTTCCTACCCCAGTCATTAACTCCTATGGCATTTCTAGGAACTCATATAAATGCACATCCTTTACCAGTTGTTTTTCAATACTTTTGAAATATTTCCAAAGTCTGTGTTAAATGCCTTTCTTAAATGTGCAAATGATTCACCCAGATCCTGGCAGGATTCTGAGGAAATAAGACACACAAATATCCAAAGTACAGGGGAAATGGGAACTGTGAAATGAAAGATTGTGAGAAGGGAAAGACCAGGAGAGATACTACTATAAAGGCAAGAAGAAGGAAAAAAACAAAAGAGGAAGTATCAATGTATAGACTCAAGGTAATTAAAAGGGAATGAAACTGAACTGAAACAACATTAGTATATTTCTTCAATGAATCCTAGTCAATTTCTTCACTTGGAGATTTATCTATCCAAGCAATTCCTCCATTTCTTTTTTGTTTAATTTCTGGATATGATCAAGTTATTAGGAACATTCCAAGGTAAAACCAACCTTAAAAAGCTATTGATAAGCATGTTTTACTTGCATCAACATCAATGGAGAAAACATTTTCACCTCTATGTTGACATTAGATTAACACGAGTTTAAGTAATCATTTAATAGTGTTTGTCAACAATAAAACCTCTAAAACATGGGCCCAACATTTTCTAAGCTTTTTATTAATAGAGAAAATAAACAACAGATGAATCACAGCTTCTTTTTTATTTGTCATGTTTTAGAACCATTCAGTAGAAAGTTAAAAATAGATAAATGGATGAAGACAGTTCTATCAGAGTAGCTTTTGTTTAGTTAATAGTCTATCAAAACTTGGCTTCTAGCCAATCACCACAGTTAACCGAAAGCTAATTAGAATCAGAGATATTTTTCTACCAGTATAGCACATCAAGAAATTGAGAATGGAAGAATTAACCAAGAGAAGTAACTTAGCTAGTGAAATTTCTCGATTTATTCATTCTATGTTTATCTATACCATATTATTAGGGCATAAAAAAGGTTCCATTCAAAGACCCCTCCCTAACCAAGCTTACAGACAAAACTCACAGGTTTTTATAATTTCCCCTCTCTGTTTTTTATTTTTTTTTTTCCTAGGTAGTGGTGCTCAACATTCTTAGAAAATAGACCACAACTACAAAACATACTGTTCTGTAGCTGGACCACAACCCACATCCTAGATGAGCCCTGGGCAGAGGCTCTCAGAAAACCTGCCACCTCCTGTTCTACCTGGCCAAGAGTCAACTCCTTAACCACTCATCTTTGGACATAGGGGCAATCCTCCCACATCTTCAAAACTCTTAAAAGGCTCAGCCTGACAGAAACTTGGGGCCAACATCTCACTTGATGTCTGGTCCCTCTCCTCCCCCTGGGAAAGTGAATAAGCTCTCTCTCCCTTATGGCTCTACTCTTTGTGCAATTATTTGTCACCCACATTACCAGGCCATCTTAACATTTTGGTGGCCCTATACATGAGGACTGGACACTGCTTACCATCTCAACCAGATATCCTTGTCAACTAATATTGGGTGAGTCAAAATTTTCATTTTTAAGAGGGCTCTGTGAGATTTTGAGCATTAGGAATTATCACTAGGTCTTGACTGATTCCCCATGACAGGTTCTTGATTCCCCAAGCCCCAGTACTGGGCTCAGTCAACAATCAATGTATCGACCATTGGAGGGACACCTCTTCTGGTTCTTTCCACAGTTTTGGGACCATCAATCCCTTTCCCTCACAGAAACCCTTGAGTTTGAGTGATACCCTTTTCTCTTGTGCTTGGTACTGGTCAGGGTTTCATCTTCTTCTTGGGATGCTGGATCAAGATGTCTCCCTTCATAATTTTTCCCTTTGTTCCAGCCTTCAAAATCTTCTTTCTCCTATTCCTAAATTTCCAGATAGGGAATACCTTGTCTAGCCTTCCTAAGGATTCCCCTCTGGAGTTATTTCCCTAAAAATATCAAAAACCTCCAACTGGAACAAGATACTTAGCTCAAATGTCTATTTTCTACTGTAATACAGCATGACCCCAATATAAATTATGGGGGTCAATATAATTTATGGGGGTCAATATAAATTATGACTAGAAGATCTGGCTATGGAATGGCTCTCTTAATCAAAATACTCTTTTCCAACTGAGTTTATATTTTCATTGCCTTAGTAAATGATGTGAGGTTCCTATGTCAAAGCTTTCTTTGAATTTGATCATCATCCTGACCTTTATGTTGCTTGCCATTTGCTCTTTCTATTGTCCCCAAAAGACACCTCTCTCTCTCCAATTCTTCTGACTCAGACTTCAACCCTGCTGAACAACCTCTGCCTTTCCACTTGCCTATAGTCAATCCTCCCTTGGCAACTCTGAACTCTCCATCTTCCCCTCTTTCCATTAAGATGTGTCAGAGCCCCCATTACCCTCCAGCCCTTGCCTCAACATCCTGATATTTATCCCATCCATGCTTCTTCTGGCCACTTTTACCAATTTCCTGATGTTCCTGCCACCCAATTCCATCTTTATGAGGTGCCTGGAGCAGAGGCATTGTTCAAGTCCATATTCCCTTCTCCATGACAGATCTTTATCATATAGAATCTAAACTTGGCTCTTTCTCTCAACCAATCCCTCTAGGTTCACTAAGCAATTTGAGTATCTCATCCTTTCTTATGATTTATCCTAGAGAGACCTCTATGTTATTCTCTCCACCTGTACCAGCCCAGAGAAAAAGACCAGAATTTTTTCCAAGGCTACTGAATATGCTGATATGAACTGCAGACAACTTGCACAATAGGCTCCCAGCAAATCAATGGCTCCCTTACCTGAGCCCAGTTGGAATTATCAGCTCTTCTCAAGAACAAGGTCAAAGATGACCACATGGTCGCTCACCTTATAGAAGGTATGAAAGGAGCAGCTTCTAAACAGGTCAGTTATGAAAGGTTAAAGAAGATCATCCAGAGATGAGATGAAAACCCTGCCCTTATTCTCACTTACTTGACTGAGGCTGTATAAAAATTCACCATTCTTGATCCTAACTCTTACAAAGGAAAATCTATCCTGGCTATGCATTTCATCTACCAGTAAGCTCCAAACATTAGAAAAAAATGAAACAAAACACAACTTTAGAAACTATATAAAGGCCCTCAAACTCTTTAATCTGAACTACTAGACCCAGTCTTCAAGGTTTTTTACAGAAGAGAGGAGGATATCAAAGGAAAAAGAGACAAAGTATCAAAAAATGATTTCAGACTTATCCGATCCTGACTATTGTCCTTAATGGAGCTATTCAGGAAAAATCTTACCCTACTAGCTCAACCCAAACATCCCACAAGCCCCCTCTGAGAGCTTGTTTCACCTACAGTAAACCGGGTCACTGGCCTAAACAATATCCTAATAAAAACCATCGCTTGAAACCCCTTCCCCTCCTGTAAGCAGGTTGGCCACTGAAAGAGTAACCAAAGTAGGGGGAGAACCACCCAAAATCTGTCTTTGGGGCCCAAACAAGGGGCATCAGCCATATCCCTGGTGGCAGATCTCTTGGGACTTCTCTAAGACAGGTACTCACACAGCCCAGGATTGGCAAAGGCTCCTGTACATGTCATCTCCATCTCCATGGCTGAAACCAGGGTAACTCTCCATTAACACTGGGACAATCTACAGCACTTTCCCAGAAGTTTCCAGAAATTCTTTTTCCTCCTCCACATGTGTCAGGATTTACAGTGTTCTTTCTCAACCTCCAGTTACCCCGCTTTTCTCATGTGCCCTGGGAGATCAAATCTTTAGCCATTCCTTTCTTGTTTGGCCATGCTGTCTTGTCCCCTTCCTGGAATAACTAGGGATGTTCCCATCAAGACTAGGTACTCACCTTCATCTGCACCTGTCCATCCCCAATCCCAATTCTTGGGACTCCTTACTGAACCAACAAACCTTGTTTCCACTTCACTCTCTCCAGGTATGACTTTGGTTCCCACACCCATGTGAGATATCTCAGAATCAGTTAAGATTGCTCAACTTACCCCGTTACTATATGCCTTAAGGATTCAGCTTGTTTCCTTTCAAAACTGTAGTATCCTCTTAAAGCTGAGTCCTTGTGAGGTTTATAACCTCTTGTTTCCAAATCCCTTACATTAAAATTAAAACATACTAATTCTCCTTACAGTACTCCACTCCTTCCATTCAAAAAGCTAGATGTTTTTAGACTAGTTTAGGATCTCACAATTATCAACGAGGCATTTGTCCCCACCCACCTCATTATTTCCAGTTCATACACCCTTCTCCACCATTTGACCCTACACCATGCACTTCACTGTCTTAAATCTTAAAGATGTATTTTTCACTATTCCCATCTCCCCAGAATCCCAAGACCTTTCCACCTTCACCTGGGCTGACCCTGACACCTGATGCTCTCAACAGTTAACTTGGAGTGTTTGCCCATAAGGTTTTAGAGATAGCCCCCATTTATTTGGACAAGCTTTGACCTAAGATCTCTCTAATCTCTCTCTCCCAAGTAGTACCCTTTTCTAATTCATAGATGCCTCTATAGCCTTTCTTTTCCCACTTCTATTTCTGGCTTCATCACACTCCTAACCTTCCTAAACAACAAAGGTTATAGATTGTTCTTCTCCAAATCTCAACTTAGTCAGCAATTTTTCACATGCCTTGGAAGCCCTGGCTTTCAGAACAAAGCAGTCTGCTACCAGAATGTCACGCTCCTGTCTCTTTTGCAGCTAGGTAGGGAGAGCTCTATGACCCTATTCAGGAAATATTTACAGAATAATGACTTTCTCCCATTTTCCCAATCAAGAATAATTTCAAATAGAGAGGAGGGAATAAAAGAATTCTATTCAAAGTCCCTTCCCTGACCAAGCATGCATACAAAACTCACAGTTGTAAGGAATTGATCCTAACTTATTTTTCTTGTTTTTCTAGGTCATAGGGCCCCACATTCTCAGAAAATAGACCACAAGACATATTATCTAGCTGGACCACATCCCATATCATGGACAAGCCCCAGACAGAGCCCTTGGAAAAACTTGCCTCCTTCTGCTCTACCTGGCTAAAAGTCAAACCTCTCCCCACTCCTACCCCCCATGAACACAACAGAAACCCTCTCAAATCCTTCAGAAACCTTTAAAAAGCCCAGCCTGACAGAAACTCCTGGCTGACATCCCTCTTGGATGATATTATATATATATATATGTATACACACACACACACACACACACACACACACACACACACACACATATATATACACACATACACACACCCCCGCATATATCCATATGTGATACATATGTGATACATATGTCACATATATCACATATGATATTCATTCTCCTCTCTTGGAGAGTGAATGAATTCTGTTCTGCTTGTGGTTTTACTCTTTGAAGAATTCTTTGTCACCCACATTACAGGCCACCCTAGCAGGGCATGAATGCAAGTTTTTGAGGATTTTAGCCATGTTGCTATCTGAATGACAGAAATCAGATTTTATTCAACTAGTAAATGTTTATTGATTTCCAGGAACATATGAGACTCTATGTGAATAAAGGCATGATAACTACCCATAGTTTAATTTCAGTAGTTAGAGAATACAAACACTCATAAAAGATGACTAAGAATACAGAAACCAAAATACAATTAAATTATTTTCATAAAATTTTCCTAAATAAAGCTGCTACATTATCATTAGAAAGTATTTAATTTATATGAATGTTTGATATTAAATCCTCAAGGATATGGTGACTGCTCCTTGCAATTTCTGTTCAAAAATTGATCAATAATATAGATGCAAAAGACACATAAACATGTGTAACATAAAAATATTTATTCAGTACTCTTAAAAGGGGCATTTGGCCTGTTTGGGATTATTTACGGTGTTACTTGAAGAGAATGCTGTCTGGAAAAAGTTTTACAGTGAATCCAGATTAGAGAATTGGCCAATTATGATACTTGTATTCTTTGCTTATTGTTCCTAAGTGATTTTTGCAAAGATATGATTTTACCTATTGATAATTCAGGATTACTAAAATCACAGTGAATATTTTTCCAGAATAAAAAGCATATTTTATGAAATAAATGTGGGCCAGTGGCTACAACACAAATGATGTGTGTATCTGGCCCCCTCTAGTATTTCCTGGACAAATCCAGCACTCTCATTCTCCAAGGGGAGGACCATCTTCCCAGCATTTTCTTAGAGCTGTGGCCACATCTTTATTCCTCAAACTGTATATGAGTGGGTTGAGCATTGAGGTGAGGATGGTATAGAAGGTGGATACAAACTTGTCTTTCTCTGGTGTGTGGTAAGAATGGGGCAGCACATTTGTGTAGAAGGCTGCACCATAGGAAATGCTCACCACCAAAATATGGGAGGAAGAGTTAGCAAAGTCTTTATGCCGGCACAGTTCATCCAATGGACAGTAAGCAAGATGCATTTATAGGAAACAGAGATGATGGATATAGGGATGAGCAGCATTAGCACACAGTAGGCATACATCAGAGTCTCATAGAGTGATGTATCAAGACATGACATTTTTAATACTGCTGAAATCTCACAGAAAAAGTGATTAATTTCTCCAGAAATTAATCAGTAGGGGAAACTCATGGTGAATGGGGTCAGCATGAATCCATCTAAGGAGCCACCAACCCAGGAGCCCACCACCATGAACAAACAAATCCTGCAGTTTATGAGGAGAGGATATCTCAGGGGTTTTCACACAGCCATGTACCGGCCAGAGGCCATGAGGCCTAGCAAGTAAAATTCATCTCCAATTAGGGTTAGGTAGAGGAAGATCTGAAGTATGCATCCCAAAAAGGAGATGATCTTTTCCTTGGATAGAAGATCTTGCAACATTTTTTAAGAGTTATGCAAATGTAAATGGTATCCATGAAAACTGGCTGAGTAAAAAGTACATGGGTGTATGGAGGTGAGAGTCCACATGGATGAGCAGAATCATGATCACATTGGCTGTTACAGCCACCAAAAAAAAAAAAAAAAAAGGAGAAGACCACTGCAAAGATAAGCCCAGGAATGCAGGATGTGTGATGAGTCCCAAGAGGATAAAGTTGGTGGCGCTCTGGAGAATGGTCTTCATTCTCATGCCACATGGTAGCTCCTGGGGCTCCAAAATAAAAATGTTGCTAGGCTAATTAATAATTGATATTTGGGCAGGGCCAACTATGGATAATATGTCAGAAGCAGCATGGGATAAAGGAAAAAATATAGAATTCAGAATAATTTTGAATTGTAGTTTCAATATTGGTATAATTATGGTCTATGTGATATTAGACAGATAAACTATAACACTTTCATTATCTGTGAAAGGTAATCATAGGTCTATATCTCTGTGGGCTGGGCATGAAATATAAATATAATAGTTTATATGAAACCACTTTCAAAATTTGCTTTATTTTATTCTGAACTATCTTCTTTAAATTTTTTATAAGCTTATTAATTTAGATCAAATATTTCCTGAGGTTGATAACTGCGCCTTCCCCTCCATATTGCTTTGCAACAAAAATTCAAGGGTTGATTGAATTTAAGTTTTTCTCTGCAGTGAAGATTATTACATTATTAAGATCATACATTGACATACATTTGTGATTTCATAAATTGATAGAAAATAAAGATGAACCCAATAAATCTAGATGAATTTAGTATTTGGTGCTGCTGTTTATTATTTTTTAATGATAAATCATCATCATCATCATCATCATCATTATTATTATTACTTTTGAGGGAGATAGGGAGAGGGAAGGACAGGCAGAGGGAGAGAGAAAATCCCAAGCAGGTTCCACATCCAGCACAGAGCTCAATGTGAAGCTCGATTTCACAACCCTGAGATCATGCTCTGAGCTGAAATTAAGAGTTGAATGCACTCACTGAGCCACCCAGGTGCCCTCGGGCATCTGTTATTACTAAACAGCTTTTTGAATGGTTGGGACATTAGGGATTAACAGGACAGTGCTACTAACTTAAACTGAGGATCAGGGTCAGTTGGACTATGGTGAGATGCGTTCCCAAAGAAGTTCACCTTTTTAGGCATAGGTAACTTTAAGCAGTTGGATCCCTTTTTCTCATGGGATAACTTGGGATGAGGAATCTCTAATGAGGATAGTCATGAACTGTATTCCACAAGGACGGGTTTGAATCATCATCATGGCAGTCCTTTTGGTTGCTATTGTGGAGTAGTATAAAAATTTTGTATTAAATAGGGGCTCATATTATTCTATGGTGACCTAAGCCTTTCTTAAATTATTGGTCAGCAAAACATTAACATGTTTTTTTTCTGATAGGGTGGAATTCTGAATCTATTAAAATGTTATATTATCCTAGGAATCCATTGCTAGTTTACTTTTTCATTCCTTAACATTTATTTTTGTACTGTGTTACTGATCCTTCATGTTTATAAGTAAAGGTAATTCCAGATGGGAAAATGATTTCTGAATTTAAAGGGAAAAAGAAACAATACTATTAAAACTCCCTTGAACTAATTCTCATGCTTTTTATTTTTGAGGAAGTTATATGAGTATTTTTTTGACATGTTCATGGATATTGAGGAATGAGTCTATTATTATTATCATCGTATTGTGTTTTTCCTCTTGTATTTCAGTGACAGACTTACTGAAGTTTATTTCTATAAAATGTATTGGCCATCAATGCTATAAATATACTCAGATTTTTTGGTTCCATAATAATGAAATTTGTAGTCTGTGAAGCATTGAAAAGGAATAATTATCCCTTTATGTGGAAATAAAATGAATCTGGGCAATAGAGAGACTTATTTTTCTTTCTAAGTGTTCATCAAAAAATGGATTTATATTATGAGTAATATTCTAAACAAATAAGCAAGATCCAGAGGGGGAAAATAAAATCAATTTTGTGTTAACCTACATTTATTACACCTTATCAGCTAAACAGGATAAAAACAAGTGTCTGGATAGTTAATAAACAATACCTGGTATTTACCCCAAAGATAGAGATGTAGTGAAAAGAAGGACCGTATGTACCCCAAAGTTCAAAGCAACAATGTCCACAATAGCCAAACTGTGGAAAGAGCCAAGATGCCCTTCAACAGGTAAATGGATAAAGAAGATGTGGTCCATATATACAATGGAATATTACTCAGCCATCAGATAGGATGAATACACAACTTTTGCATCCACATGGATGGGACTGGAAGAGATTATGCTGAACAAAATAAATCAATTATCATTTGGTTTCACTTACTTGTGGAACGTAGAAAATGACATGGAGGACATTAGAAGAAGGGAAGGAAAAATGAAGGGGGGAATTGGAGGGGGAGATGAAGCATGACAGACTGTGGACTCTGAGAAACAATCTGAGGGTTTTAGAGGGCAGGGGTAGGGGGCATGGGTGAGCTTGGTGGTGGGTATTAAGGAGGGCACACAGTGGCTGGAACACTGGGTGTTATATGTAAACAATGAATCTTGGAACACTACATCAAATACTAATGATGTATCGTATGGTGACTAACATAACATAATTAAAAAAAAATAAACAATACTAGATATCAACTGTAACTCTCAGAAAATTTGATGAAAGTCAACTACTTCTGCCTTCTTTAATATGCAGAAGATTTTCTTGTGACATGCACAGGTCTCACTCATATATAGAGACAGGATTTAAGATATTACAACTGAAATTGTGTTTATAAGGTTTTGCAGTGAAAATTGTCTAAAAATAAGTTACTTTTGAATCAAAATATGGGCCACATAATTTATTTTATATGAACACTCAGATTGGACTCTACAGAGTATTGAGAGGGGTAAATCATTCTTTTTATGATTATGATTATGATTATTATTTTCAATTAGCCCCCGTATAGTAAATCAATCTTATTGCCTCAATCCTTGATTAAGGAATGAAAAATTTTCTAACATTTTTAAAAAGTATTTACTAATTTATTTGAGAGAGAGAGAGAAAGAGAAAGTGAGCACAGAGGGAGAGTGAGAGGGTGGAGCAGACTCTACAATGAACAGAAAGCAGGCTTGATCCTAGGACCCTGGGATCATGACCTGAGTTGAAGGCAGACACTTAACTGACTGAGCCACACGGGCACCCCATATTTATATCCTTTCTTAATATATATCGTAGAATAATAGATTATGAAAGTTGAAAGAAAGATATAATTATAAAACAAATTTCTTATTTCAAAAATAACCATAGACTCATTGCCTTAAAAAAATGGATTTAGAGGAGACAAGATGGCAGGGAAGTAGGAGGAGGCGCCGATTAAACCTGTATCCTAAAGTGAGCTGATTACCTACCAAAGAACTCCGACCACCCATGAAATCAGCCTGAGATCAGAATTATAAATGTCTGGATCTCTATGGGGGCAGAACGCCAGTGGGCAGGTAAAGCAGAGTGGGAACGTGGGACTGATATTGAAAGATAAATAAAAGGGGGAGGGAGCCACCAGAGGCAACCTATTGGAAAGTAATACCCCAATACGAGAATCCCCTGCATCTGGGGACCAGCATTAACTTGGAGTCTGGTTAAAAGTACTCAAAAAGAGCAAAGGATCATGGGGGGAAATTGTGGGAATCGGGGTGGCTAAGGACAGGGACTTAAGTCCCCGGACACAGGACAGCCTCCCCTGGCGCTGAGCCAGAGAGACTGCTGTGGGGAAACCAGGTCTTGGTCACTGAGCCATCAGAGCGCCCGAGAACGCATGGGGTCCAGCTCCTGTGAGGGGCTGGGAGCCTCGCCAGACAGCAGAACACCAAGCCCTGCTAACAGAGCCTGAGACGTGCGCGCCCCTCACATCCCCTGAGAGAGGTGTGCAAAGGCTGAGCCCAGTGCTCTTAGACCTGCGCCATACTATCATAGCCTGAGATGCATGCGGGCCCCACAGACTCCCCCGAGAGAGGTGTGCAAAGGCTGAGCCCAGTGCTCTTAGACCTGTGCCATACTATCATAGCCTAAGACTCATGCGGGCCCCACACACTCCCCTGAGAGAGGTGCACGAAGGCCCGTCCTGGTGCTCTTGGGCCCGCACCCTGCTATCAGGGCCTGAGACGTGCATGACCCACACCCTCACTTGAGAGAGGTGTGCACAAGCCCGGCACTCTTAGACCCAGAAAGACCAGGCACTCCCAGCCTGGGCCAGCAAAAAATCTCAGTGTGCGATCTCTGCTTGGAACCTCTCTGGAGGTCTAGAGCTGCCCAGACAGCCGCCTCTGCCATGGTTTTGGGTACAAGCAGAAGATCCTGCATCCCCAGGGACCGAGACTCAGAACCTGCTCTGCCAGCCACCAAGGGGGAATTTATATGGGCTCCACAGCACCCAAAGGGGACCAGATTGAGGCTTCTCTCTGAGAGGGAGGCTTTCCTCTAAACCTCCAAAAAGCATTAAAAGCTGTCAAGGCAAGGAAAAAAAGTGAACAAAAAACAAAAAATAAAAACCTCCAGAGAACAATAGCTTGAAAAAACCAGTTTCCTCAAAGCCCACCCTCTTGAGGGGGGCAGGAGGACTTAACTCAGGGAACATCATTGACTGAAAACACACGTGGCAGGCCCCTCCCCCAGAAAACCAACCAGGAAAGGAAAAAAAAAAAAAAAGACTATAAGGGAACAACCACCACTACTTCATAGATACAACTGTTATTTTTAACTCGTTCACAATATTCTGGTTCTTTTTTTTAAATATACATAATATTTTAACATATTTATCATCACAGTGATGTGTCCAGTACATCAAATTCCATAATAACCTTCTATCCAAAACTTTTTGATACATACACCTGTGTTTTTCTTTTGCATTTCTATTTTTTAATTTTTTAAAAATTTTAGTTTAGTTTAGTCTAGTTTATTCCTTTTTAATTTTTATTTTCTAATATTTATATAGAGTTAAACTTCAAGGTAATCCCCTTTCCCCAATCAATGCTACCCCTATAGGTAAACCAATTTTTAATCCCCTTTATCTTAGGAAAGTTGAGCCCTTTAACAAAGATATCAAGATACATCCAGGAAGATTCAAAATAACCTTCCTCGCCCACACTGAGAATTTATAACC
Organism: Lontra canadensis; assembly: GCF_010015895.1. Taxonomy (NCBI): domain Eukaryota; kingdom Metazoa; phylum Chordata; class Mammalia; order Carnivora; family Mustelidae; genus Lontra; species Lontra canadensis. The sequence continues at coordinate 446,582 of NW_022631193.1, read as the reverse complement.
ACTCTCCCATCTTCTTCTTCCGTGAGTGTTTCTGTGTTTTTGTGTTTGTCCTGATAGTATATAAATCTTATACTTAGGGTTCTTTTTGATGAGGTTCTTCCTTTATTTGCTTATACATATATATTTTTTTCTCTTGTCATATAATTTTATCAGTCTTTTTGTTTGTCTGTTTTTGTTTGTATACTTCATAAATCTTTCCTTAGGCCCCATTTGGGGTGAATCTTCTCTTTTATTATCCCTTTTTTTCCTGTCTCTCCCTCTCTCTCTCTTTTTTTCTTTTTCTTTTCTTTTTTCTTTCGTTTGGGTGGAAAATCCTAATGGCTCAGAAGCATTCCAGGGTGCACCTTGACTGCACCACATTCGATATATCCAGCTACATTTGTTCAGTCATCTCTCACCAAAATGACTAGGAGGAGGAATGCCAACAGAAGAAAAATACAGAGGATGGGCCTTCTGCAACAGAGCGAATGGCTATCAACATAGATAATATGTCGGAAAGAGAATTCAGGCTAACAATTTTCCAGGCAATAGCTAGGTTGGAGAAAGCCATGGATGACCAATGGGAATTGATTAGGGCAGAACTGAAAGCCAACAGGGATGAGGTTCACAATGCTCTCAATGAGTTCCAATCGAATCTAAATTCTCTCAAAGCTAGGGTAACTGAGACAGAAGATAGAATTTGTGATCTGGAGGACAAACAGATAGAGAGAAATGATCAGGAGGAAGCCTGGAACAAATAGCTTAGAAGCCACGAAAACAGAATCAGGGAAATAAATGATGCCATTAAATATTCCAACATCAGAATTATTGGAATCCCTGAAGGGGAGGAGAAAGAAAGAAGTCTAGAAGATATAGTGGAACAAGTTCTTCCTGAAAATTTTCCCAATCTCATGAATGGAACCAGCGTTCATGTACTAGAGGCAGAACGGTTTCCCCCTAAGATTATAGATTCCAAAAAAACATCAAGGCACCTGATAATAAAATTGAAAAATCATAACTGCAGATAGAATCTCTTGGAAGCTGCTAGGACAAAGAGGATCCTTACTTACAGAGGAAAGTCCATCAGAATAAGGTCAGACCTGTCCACAGAGACCTGGCAAGCCAGAAAGGGCTGGCAAGATATATTCAGGGAACTAAATGAGAACAACATGCAGCCAAGAAACCTTTATCCAGCAAGACTAACATTCAAAATGCATGGAGAGAAAAAGAGTTTCCAAGACCTGCAAGGCTTAAAAGACTATGCGACCACCAAGCTGACACCACAGGAAATATTAAGGGGGTGTTCTATAAAAGAGGAAAACTCCTATGAATAGCATTGGACAGAAATATAGAGACAATTTATAGAAGGAAAGACTTCAAAGGTAAAATGATGTCAATAAAAACGCATCTATCAATAATCACTCTCAGTGTGAATGGCCTAAATGCGCCCATAAAATGACACAGGGTTGCAGATTGGATAAAACGACAGGACCCATCCATATGTTGTCTACAAGAGACCCATTTTGAACCTAAAGATACACCCACTGAAAGTGAAGGGATGGAGAAGCATCTTTCATGCTAATGGGCCTTAAAAGAAGGCCGTGGTAGCGATTCTCATATCAGATAAATCAGATTTTAAACTAGAAACTGTAGTCAGAGATACAGAAGGACACTACATCATTCTTAAAGGGACTATCCAAGACGATGATCTAACAATTGTAAAGATCTATGCCTCCAATATGGGAGCAGCCAATTACATAAGAAAACTGTTAATCAAGATAAAGAGTCATACTGATAGGAATATATTAATAGTAGGAGATCTTAACATGAATCTCTCAGAAATGGACATATCATCTAAACAGAAAATCAAAAAAGAAACAAGAGCATTGAATGACACATTGGACCAGATGGACCTCACAGATATATACAGAACATTTTACCCTAAAACAACAGAATCCTCATTCTTCTCAATTGCACATGGAACCTTCTCAAGAATAGACCACATACTGAGTCACAAATCAGGACTCAACCGATACTAAAAGACTGAGATTATTCCCTGCATATTCTTACATAACAATGCTTGGAAACTGGAGCTCAATCACAAGGAAAAGTTCCGAAGGAACTCAAACACCTGGAAGCTAAAGACCACCTTGCTTAAGAATGCTTGAATCAACCAGGAGATCAAAGAAGAACTTCAACAGTTCCTGGAAACCAATGAGAATGAAGATACTTCTGTCCAAACCCTATGGGCTACAGCAAAGGCGGTCCTAAGGGGGAATACATATCCACCCAAGGCTCCCTCAAAAAAACTGAAAAAATCCAGAATACACCATCTGTCTCTACACCTTAAAGAAGTGGAGAATCAACAATAAATCAAACAAACTCCACACATAAGAAGGGAAATAATGAAGATTAGAGCAGAGATCAATGATGTGGAAACCAGAGATACAGTAGAATGTATCAATGAAATTAGAAGCTGGGTTTTTGAAAGAATCAATAAGATCAATAAACAATTGGCCACACTAATCCAAAAGAAAAGAGAAATAGCCCAAATTAGTACAATTATGAATGAAAAAAGAGAGATCACAAATAACACCAAGGAAGTAGAAACAATCATCAGAAGTTATCATCAACAGTTATATGTCAATAAGCTAAGCAATCTAGATGAAAAGGATGCATTTCTGGAAGACTATAAACTCCCAAAATTGAACCAGGAAGAAATTGACAACCTGAATATCTAGTCACGATATCTAGTCACGAGACAGAAGCAGTGATCAAAAACCTCTGAAAAAATAAGTGCCCAGGACCTGATGAATTCCCTGGGGAATTCTACCAAATTTTCAAAGGAGAAATAACACCTATTCTTCTGAAGCTGTTTAAAAAAATTGAAGCAGAATGCAAACTTCCAGAATCTTTCTATGAAGCCAGCATTACCCTGATCCCCAAACCAGGCAAAGACCCACCCAAAAGAATTTCAGACCAATATCCCTCATGAATAAGGATACTAAGATTCTCAACAAGATCCTAGCAAACAGGATCCAAAAACATATTAAAAAGTTTATCCACCATTACCAGGTAGGATTCATCCCTGGGCTACAAGGTTGGTTCATCATCCCCAAATAAAAAAATGGGATAGAACAAATCAATAAGAGAAGAGAGAAGAACCACATGGCCCTCTCAATTGATGCAGAAAAAGCATTTGACAAAATCCAGCATCCATTCCTGATTAAAACGCTTCAATGTATAGGGATAGAGGGAATATTCCTGAACTTCATCAAATCTATCTATGAAAGACACACAGCAAATATCATCCCCAATGGGAAAAAGCTTGCAGCCTTCCCGCTGAGATCAGGAACTTGACAAGGATGCCCACTCTCACCACTCTTGTTCAACATAGTATGAGAAGTCCTAGCAACAGCAATCAGACAACAAAGAGAAATAAAAGCTATCCAAATTGGCAATGAAGAAGTCAAACTCTCTCTCTTCGCAGATGACATGATTCTTTATATGGAAAACCCAAAAGACTCCACCCCAAACTACTAGAACTCATACAGCAATTCAGTAATGTAGCAGGATGCAAAGTCAATGTACAGAAATCAGTGGCTTTCTTATACACTAACAATGAAAATCAAGAAAGGGAAATTAGAGAATCGATTCCATTTACTATAGCACCAAGAACCATAAGATACATGGAAATAAACCTAACCAAAGAGGTAAAGGAAGTGTACTAGAGGTAGTACAGAACACTCATGAAAGAAATTGAGGAAGACACAAAAAGGTGGAAGACCATTCCATGCTCTTGGATCAGAAGAATAAACATTGTTAAAATGTCTCTACTGCCTAGAGCAATCTCTACTTTTAATGCCATTCCAATAAAAATCCCAAAATTTTCAAAGAGCTGGAGCAAATAATCCTAAATTTTGTATGGAATCAGAAGAGACCTCGAATCGCTAAGGAAATGTTGAAAAACAAAAATAAAACTGGGGGCATCACGTTACTGGTATTTCAAGCTTTACTACAAAGCTGTGATCACCAAGACAGTATGGTACTGGCATAAAAACAGACACATAGACCAGTGGAACAGAGTAGAGAGCCCAAATATGGACCCTCAACTCTATGGTCAGTTAATCTTCGACAAAACAGGAAAAAATATCCAGTGGAAAAAAGACAGTCTCTTCAATAAATGGTGCTGGGAAAACTGGGTAGCTATATGTAGAAGAATGAAACTTGACCATTCTCTTACACCGTACACAAAAATAAACTCAAAATGGATGAAAGACCTCAACGTGATGCAGGAATCCATCAGAATCCTAGAGGAGAATATAGGAAGTAACCTCTTCGATATCAGCCACAGCAACTTCTTTCAAGATATGTCTACAAAGGCAAAGGAAACAAAAGCAAAAATAAACATTTGGGACTTCATCAAAGTCAAAAGCTTCTGCACAGCAAAGGAAACAGTCAACAAAACAAAGAGGCAACCCACGGAATGGGAGAAGATATTTACATATGACAGTAGAGACAAAGGATTGATATCCAGGATCTATAAAGAACTCCTCAATCTCAACACACACAAAACAGTCAATCATATAAAAAAATGGGCAGAGGATTTGAACAGACACTTCTCCAGTAAAGACATACAAATGGCTATCAGACACATGAAAAAATGTTCTTCATCACTAGCTATCAGGGAGATTCAAATGAAAACCACATTGAGATACCACCTTACACCACTTAGAATGGCCCAAATTAGCAAGACAGGAAACAAAATGTGTTGGAGGGGATGTGAAGAAAGGGGAACCCTCTTACACTGTTGACGGGAATGCAAGTTGGTGCAGCCACTTTGGAAAACAGTGTGGAGATTCCTCAAGAAATTAAAGATAGACCTTCCCTAGGACCCTGCAATTGCATTTCTGGGTATTTACCCCAAAGATACAGATGTAGTGAAAAGAAGGGCCATCTCTAATCCCAATGTTTAATGCAGCATTGGCCACGGTCGCCAAACTGTTTAAAGAATCAAGATCTTCAACGGATGAATGGGAAAGGATGATGTGGTCCATATACACTATGGAGTATTATGCCTCCATCAGAAAGGATGAATACCCAACTTTTGTAGCAACATGGACGGGACTGGAAGAGATTATGCTGAGTGAAATAAGTCAAACAGAGAGAGTCAATTATCATATGGTTTCACTTATTTGTGGAGCATAACAAATAACATGGAGGACAAGGGGAGATGGAGAAGAGAAGGGAGTTGAGGGAAATTGGAAGGGGAGGTGAACCATGAGAGACTATGGACTCTGAAAACCAATCTGAGGGTTTTGAAGGGGTAGGGGAGGGAGGTTGGAGGAACCAGGTGGTTGGTATAAGAGAGGGTATGGATTGCATGGAGCACTGGGTTGGAGCATAAACAATGAATACTGTTATGCTGAAGAGAAATAAAAAATTAAAAATAAATAAATAAAAATAAAAATAAATGGATTTAGGTTGCGTGTGTGTGTGTGTGTGTGTTTCTGAGAGAGAAATAGAGAAAGAATGTGTATAGGGAACAGAACCTGCTAAAAGAGTAGCACATTAAGTGGTTTAGGACATGTTTACTTTGTCAATGAATCAGCTATATAAAATACTAAATATACTAAATATATAAAAACTAATGTGACAAATGGTCAAAATGTACAATTTATATTATATTGTAGATATTTGGAATGGAAATTAAGCAGTGACCATATATACATCATGAACACAATATTTTATGGTTAACTTTTGTTTACACCACCTGTTGGTATCTAATTTTGATTTCGGTGTTCACTCTTGCTTAAAGTAATGTGTTACTTTGCTTATTTACACATATAAGAGTCTAGATCATTCCCCATCAACTAACTTTCCTCTACTATCATTTTCCTCTATTCAAAGTTATCAGGTTTTTTCCACTCCCCTCCCAAACTAGAGAATTTTTTTCTTCCATAAAAAACAAAAACAAAACAAAGCAAAGCAAAACAAAACATCATTTTATCTGCATGGCCTCAGACTCAGTCCTGTCTGATGTTTGAGTCAGAAAATATCCTGATCCACAGACTGTTCAGTTAATACATGGAACTTAGGGAAGAACCAGCCAAAAGTGGAAAACACTGAGAACAGAAGCTTTGGATCTCTGCATTAAAAGAAGGAAAATTGAGTTTTGTAAGGGGTCTTGATCCTTCTTATGGTTTTCCATATGAGAAGAAGTAAAGAGATGTAGGAGGAACTCTATGCAGGGTGCCAGCTGGTAGAAGCTGGCCTGGAGTTGTTCTGGGAGAAGCCACAGAAATTCAGGCAGTTTGTGACCCTCACAGCTTATCCTAAGAAGAGAATTCCAAGTGAGATTAGGCAACATTTTATCAGGAAGAAGTGTTGTCCAAGAAAGACAAGTATTGAAACAGTACTTTCTGATACCCTGTATGTATATACATGTATATATATTTTAAGTTTTCTGCATATTAGGATGTTTTGGCATCTTAGTATCCCTTCTAACTATGGAAGGACTGCTCCATCCAGGGCTAGCCAAATCTTGAGAAATAGCAAAGGGCTCAGATAGAGCCATGTTTTTAACTTGAAAACTAACCAATACAGACTCAGACCTCCTCTAATCTGGCATGTACACCCCTAGATAAAATATTTCTCTGCCTTAATCTTTCAGAATTAGGTATGAGGCAACTAGAGACCACAGTAGAGCCAAAAATTACCTGAATGAGCCAATCCTAACCTGTTTCCCTCATATTGCCTTATATATCCACAGAAACTCAAATAAAAGCTATGGCCTAATGCTTTCTCCTCACTTTTCCCATTTGGCACTTGGTGTTGTGCCATGCTTTTTTGTCTCTAAGAACTGTAATTAAAATACACTTTTTAAAAAAACTGAACTTGGCCTCTGTCTCTTCTTGTGGTTGTTCCTGGCTGACATTTAACATACATATCTCACTTTTCTCCCAAACATTCACCAAACCTTTAACCACACCTACCTATATATAAAGAGAATAATCCTTGTCTTAAGAGTATTCAGAGGGATATCCATTCTTCCCTCTGTGTTACTAATATTTTGCACCTACCCCATAATGTCTGAAAACTCCTCATAATGAGTACTAAGCGCTCTCTTTCAACCAATCAGCTCTTAAAAGTGATTTTCCTCTTCAGTGAATCTGTCCATGTCTTTCCAAACTATACCAGATTTCCCTTAGTTTTCTATATTTCAAACTAAATATACCTTTTCCAATAATCTGGTTACCAAAAGTGAATGCATAAATTCGTCATTTTTAATACTTTCTCATTTCTTTCTAGTAGTCACAGAGTGATGCTTAAAGAATACATCCCACTCTCTGGGAAGTGTTTTATCTTGTTTCCATGAAAATCTAAGATCCTACCTCAGAACAACTGAGTCCAAGCCTTACTTAGTAAGGTAACAGTGGAACAACAGACTCCTTAATTACTTGGATATGGAGGTGGGGCTAGTTCAAAATATTTTTCATTAATAATGGATTTCAGCATCTAGCAGGAGGAATCCCCAGGCTGTCAATTAATCTAAATTTATAAGATTTACCTTGTGCATTATGGGAAGGTCAACAGAAGCTCATCTCTCTTACTGGAGTGTGCATTCTTTTCCCAAGTAAAAGGTTGTAATTATTTCTTTAAATCTCACAATTGAACTACTTACCTAATCCTGGAATTATTCCAGAGTAATAATAATAATAAAGTGGCCTAGGAGTAAAAGTAGACCAACCTAAATTTAAAACTAAAACTTAATATATCTAAAAAAACTGTACAAAACTAAAAATTTCTCTCCTGTGTCACTTGCCTATTTTGTTTGAATATAATTTATTACAAATATGCATTTGACAGAGAGATTAAGTGGTTTTCATAATTATTTATCTAGTGATTAGTGGAGAAAGAATTCAAATTCAGTATGAAATAAAGGAGACATGATAAAAAGAAAATAAAGTAGAAGAGAAGAAAGTATTAAAGTAGAAGAGAAGAAGAAGAGAGGGAAGTAAAAAGGGGAAGGAAAGAAAAATAAATAAGAGGTAAAGTAAAACAGAGGCCATAAATTTTCTAAAAGTTATTTTGCATAAATAGCTTTAAACATAAGATAAATTGAACTTTCTAAAAATGAAATGCATTTTATTTCTCTAGAGAGGAAATAGGAAGTGGTCTTGTTTGGGGAGGGGAACAACTTAAGTACCACCATTAAAATAAGAGCAATACTAATGATACTAAATATCATGATAGAATGTTTCTTATGCACTACATCTAGTGATGGGCACATTCCTTATATGACTTCTAATTCTCACAAATTTATTAGACCTAGACCTTAAATCCTACACCCTGTACATTATAAATAAAAACACATATATGTTTCCAGCCACTTAGGATACTTTTTAAAAACTAATTACTGAAAAATATTTTATAGTTCTCCAATAAATATAAAATTTCCTTAATTAAATGTGCAATTGATTTGAATAGAATCTTACCTTCACTCTGATGTGACTTACTACAGAGCCTCCAATGGGTTTCAATGACATATTGACCCTCTCAGTCCTGGATTGATCTGTAGTGCCCAAGTTGACTACATCCAGCAGAGAGTTAATCTGGTTGCTAACTGCCAGCTCAGTTTACCCCATTTTGCCATACAACTAGCATTTATTTATTTATTTATTTATTTATATTTATTTATTGAGAGAGAGGAAAAAATGCAAGCTAGGGGGAGGGGCAGAGGAAGAAAGAGAATCTCAAGCAAACTCCCCACTAACTGTGGAGCCCAATGAGGGGCTCAATCTCAAGACCCCATGATATTATCTGAGCCAAAATCAAGAGCTGGACACAACTGACTCACCCAAGTGCTCCAACTATCATTTTTTTTATATCTATGTGATGAGAATAATTGAAAAGTGCTGATATAACAACTAAGTCAGGTTTTTATTATTATTACCTAATTTGCTAAGAAAAGTAGTACAGACTGTGGACATCATAACTTTTTACCTGGTGTTGAACTTAGTTATCATGTAAAAAAAACAAGTCTAAATTATTTATGTATAGATATTTTGTGACTTCTCAATATTATTTTTCATGTTTCTGGCTCATTTTTTTAGCTCTCTTTCTCCTCCTCTTCCACACTTGCAGGCCTTCCCAGTAATATGTCTTGCATAAAGGTAGAGATAAACATTGTTCTATATCCCAAGACAGCAATTCCCAAAGTCTGGATGTTTGCATTTCCAGTGTTTGGTTTCAGTTCAAATAATTTTGTTCATTCACACCATTACAAAGTGCTACCTGGCATTTACAGTGAATTATCTTAGAATAAAACTCTGTTTATTATGATAAGATCACATTATTATATACTTTTTAGAATGTTTTTTTCTAAATTTCTTAAGATTTTTGTTCAGTCCTAGTCCCTGAAAGACAAAGACCCATATCAAAGTTTTCCTAAATGGAGATTCAGACAAGGAAGAATCAAGCAGTAAGACACTCAGAGGACTGGAAAGGAAAATTTCACAGCTAGTAGAGTATTGGATTTTAGCAATGACTAAGAAATTATAAAATTAAACCATATTCTCTGAGAAATGATTAAATTAAAGGGATCAGAAGAAATGTTAAGGATTCCTGGACTTGGGAGTCTGCAGCTGAAGGTCTCACATTTCCTGTGTGTAGTTTGGCATAGAATTCCATTCTCAGAACAGTTTTTTTTTTTCCCAGCTAAAAAAAATGTTTTGGCACAATCATCAGCAAGGTTACTTCAAGTTCCAGTGTTCCATGATACAATATTTCAATGATATTTTCTTATTTTGCTTTATCCCTTATTGTTTGATGATTTTTACTTCATCTACAATAATCCTATAACTATTATCAAAGTCAACTTGATATATTTATTTCATAAAAATAACTAAGTGAAGACAATCTTATTCAGAGCATTTTTCCTGAGATTATTGAAGGTACTCTGGGATATCTTTAAAACAAGACTGGGAATCACTAAAATTGAGGTCTGCATTCTTAGAGAAAATGTGTTGATGTAAACAGCAAAAGAGAAACCATAAGCAAATGGAAGAGCCTAACCAGAGCACTCATGAAGGATCTGACACCCAAGACAGAGAAAATGCACAGTCACAGGTTGAGAAGCAGGTTTCCTCCCAGAGTAGGGAAAAAAATTCTCTATAGTTGTCTCTTACTATAGAACAGTAGAATCTGGAATGTTGGGGGATTTTCATCTATTTTAGATAAAAGTTGTTTATATGGATACATCAGAACCAAAGAAGACTACTGAGCATACTGTAAAAAGAAAAGATATAGATTTGCATATGTTTTCTTTTTATAAACCTCTGTTACAAGTAAGTGCATCTAGCCAAGTCTCTATATATTAAATACGTTTCCATTACAAATTTCTCTACATTAGCTATATCACCTTTCACCTTGACATCATTGCTAATACACTTTAGAAGCCCACTTTGAAAGACCATAAAATTTCTTTCTCTGCTAATCTAAGCTAATTGAAACCCCATCCATCATTATGGAAGTGCAGTATCACCTCAGCAGTGGGTGCTGGAGTATAGTCAAAACAGTAGAAAAAGTAGAAATGGACAAAGTGCAAGAGCAAGAGTGAGAGAAAGAAAAGTGAAAAAAGGCTAAAAGGTAGGGCTTGTGATGGGCACTGAGTATTATATGCAACTAATGAACCATTGAACACTACATCAATAACTACTGATGTACTATGTGTTGACTGACTGCACATAAAAAGAAATGTCTCAGAGTTACTTCTGGAAAACTGTATGGAGTTTCCTCAAAAAGTTAGAAACAGAACCACCTTACAATTAGCAATTGCTCTTCTAGGTAGTTACCCAAAGAAAACAAAACTACTAATTAGAAGGGATACATCCACTGAGATGTTTATAGTAGCATTATCTACAACAGCTAAATTATGGAAAGATCCCAAATGCCTGTTGTTTGATGAGTGGATAAAGAAGATGTGGTGCATGTATGGAATATTACTTAGCCATAAAAAGAATGAAATCTTGTAATTTGCAATGACATGGATGGAGCTAGAGAGTGTTACGCTAAGCAAAATAAGAGAAAGACAAATACAGTATGATTTCACTCACATGTGGAATTAAGAAAAAAGAAATTGAAGAATCATAGGGGAAAAATAGAGAGAGGCAATCCAAGAAACAGATTCTTAATTATAGAGAGCAGATAGTTACCAGAGGGGAGGGAAGTGGGGTGATGGGTTAAATAGGTGATAGGAATTAAGGAGTGCACTTCTGATGAGCATTGGAGGGTTGTATATTAATGTTGAATCACTTAAATGTACATCTGAAACTAATATTACACTGAATGTTAACTACATAGAATTTAAATAATTTAAGTGGAAATTAAATAAAAACTAAAAAAAGAGAAATAAAGGAGGTAGGACATATTAGTCAGGGATGGAAGAGAGAGGTATATGAATCAGGGAAGAGAAGAAGGATATAAGAAAGAGTGAGGGGAAAAGGCCTAAATTGGAGAATGGCAGAGACCTCTAATGACAACTATGCCTTGAATTTGCTCATATTAGTCTATAAAGGAGAAAACTGACTGATGCTGAAAGGAACTGTATTATAGAACATTTGACATTTATTTCATTCTTACAATTTATATTATTTGCATGTCAACTATATGGCCAAAACTAAACAAAAAAAAAAAAAAAAGTGAACATACAGGAGAGATATGCCTCGAAGCATGCAGCCATTTTTGATTCACTGGGTTGGGAAAGTTTGGAGTCAGGTTTGTTGAGTCGCTTCTTCCCAACAAGAAATTATCTTCATGTTGAGTTTTTGCCTATGTTCTTCAGTTTCTGAGGTTAAGTGAAAATCAATGTGAAGGGAGCTTATGACACTCAGCCCCTCAAGATATTCTAGAGACAATAACTTATTCTATCAGAAGTATGTGTAATGGGCAGTCAGATTAACAGCAGTCCTTAAAACATTTTCTGTATATTTTATTAAAGGCCTTATGTTGGAATTAGAAGGCATTAATCATCTTTGTAACCTCATCTCTGCAAGAAATGATTTTAATTGAAATGTTGAGACAAAACTGGAATAGAAGAGGATGAGGGAAGCAGGTTTCACTATTCCTGCTCGATAATAATGAGTTAATTATAACAATACATCGTGGTATATAGCTCCTTCCAAAGCTAAAATTGCTTTGCACCAGTAATCTCATATTCTCTTAGAAGTATTGTTGAAGTAAGAAATAGGTTAGAATATCCTAATTTAATAATTCAGAAATAGGGGTTCAAGAAATTAATTTGTTTATTTTTACATAGTAAACATATCTATAGTTAGAATTTTACAAGAGTTACAATGGCAAAGTTTGTCTGTAATGAGAATATAATTTTCCTAATCTATTTCTGTCCCACAGGGATCCACTTATAAAACTATTTCCAAATCAGAAAATGGCCCAAACTGACTATTCCTATTCTAAGTCATTCTTTCCATAACACAGGTGTTAGAAAATAAAGTTCAAAGGGAGTGAAGGACTGGGTTGAGGAATCTTGGGATATCAAAATATAGTGGCAAAATCTAAAAGGCTAACTACAACGTCTGGTTCCAATTTGAGTGTTCTTAATGAAACTTTAGGACAGATAACCACATTGGGATAAGAAAGAATATCTGGTGGTGGGTGTTAAGGAGGGCACTTATCGCATGGAGCACTGGGTGTTATATGTAAACAATGAATCTTGGAACACTATATCAAAAGCTAATTATGCATTGTATGTTGACTAACAACACAATAAAGAAAATAAATAAAAGAACTATTCAACAAAAGTTTAAAAAAAAGAAAGAAATAATACCACCACCCAAAAAGAAACATTACAGAACTTTCATAGACACAAGATAGAAAAATGTGTCTATGAAAGTTCTGTAATGTTTCTTTTTCAGAGTAGAAAAGCATCGAATTTTTGGAAACACATGTGAACTCCTAGTGGACTTGCCTATGCACATTTAAACCATCCTAATACTTACAAATTTTTAAAATGAGATTTTATATAATCACAACTTGTTCTTTGTGTTGCAAATATTTTCTCCATAGATAATGAAATATAAGATAAGTAAACCTTAAGATATGAAAGCAGGAAGTTGGAAAGGCAGAGAACCTGAAATAGAATGAGTTTTGTCAAGTAAGGAAAATAAAGGAAAAGAGGAGATTCAAATAATTTTCTCTACCTCAGAAGAATACTGGCTAATATACAATTACTAAAATAATTAAACAAATTAGGCTAAATTAAAAAAAAATATGAGAATACAAAAGTTGAGTAATAATATTTGAATCAGTATGTTAATTTCCAAAAGAATAAATCAACCTTTAGGTGTTAAAAGAGTCCCATTCTTTTGCATAATAATTGTTAAAAATAAAATATTAGGCCTAATATTTCTCTCTCTTACAGTGAGAGAGATGTTATTTCAAATTGCCCTAGTTGTTCCTTTAAATGACATCATTAAGAGTTTGAGGTAAGAAGGGATAGAAAATGTAGGAGCAATTCATGCTTACCAATGCCTCAAAACCACAATTTTTTAACATCTAGTTTATCATTCTTGGATGATTTTAATAAAACTTTAAGGGCAGAAAAATAAAGTTGCTGGCCTCCTCCCAAATTTTATTTGTTCCATGTTTATTTGTTCCATGTTTATTTGTTCCATTATTTATTTGTTCCATGTTTATTTGTTCCATGTGTTTTTGAGCCATTTCGATGAGATTCAGTTGAGAAAATTAATTACATTGAGTCAAACCATTTTTTCAACAAATAATAATGCCAATTTTGGCTTGATTGAATTAAATATGGAACAGTAAAAACATCATTGGTAGATATTAACATAACATTTGAAGTACAATCAAGACAATATTGGACAGTTGATTTCTTTGAAGTGGTCAATTTGTTAAGTGTCTTAAAGAGCATTTAGTGGTGGCAGAAAAATCAGAAGAATAGCTGAAAAGTCAGAGGAATAGCTGAAGATAAGCATTTCCTTTGCCACAACTGACCTTTGCAAGAAAAGGACAACTGCATGTTTCCAAAGGCATGCATGCTTTGTGGAAAGCAGATAGGTGACTAATGAAAACCCAACTTTATTCCCACTCCATCTCAACCCATCCACTGTTCAGAACCCTTATACTTCTCAAAAATGACCAAGTTCTCAAAATCCCACAGTCTGCTTTCCAAATCCCAAGAATACCCCCACCTTTGCTTCCTGGCATGTGAATGACTTGTTATGTTTCCAATTAGCAAATCCAAAGGTAATGATAAAGTTTTGTATTCTTTTCTTCAAATCTCAAGAGGCAAATGCAATTTCTTTAAAAGGTGGATACACATCCTGAGGACAAACACCTGCCCAGAGCTTTCTTTAAAGCTCCTGTAACATCTTTGTTCCTGAGGCTATAGATGAGTGGGTTGAGCAAGGGAGTGAGGATGGTATAGAAAGCAGACACAGCTTTGTCCTTCTCAGGGGTATGGTAAGAATGAGGCAGCACATAGGTGTACATGGCAGCACCATAGAAGAGGCTGACCACCACCATGTGTGAAGAGCAAGTGGCCACTGCCTTTCGCCTTCCCTCTGCTTCACTCATCCTATAAACAGTGATGAGAATCCTTGTATAAGAGGCTGAGATGACAGAGAAAGGGATGAGGAGCATCATGATGCAGCAGACATACATGGCTGTCTCATAGGTTGATGTGTCAGTACAGGAGAGCTTCAGAAGGGCAGGGACCTCACAGAAGAAGTGGTTGATTTCTTGAGAGGCACAGAAAGGGAACTGCATTGTCACTGGAGTGAGCAGGAAGCCATCTATGGACCCTCCCAGCCATGCTGCCACCACAATCAACAAGCAGACCTTTCGGCTCATGAGGACAGGATAGCACAAAGGGCTGCAGATGGCTACATAATGGTCATAGGACATTAGTCCTAAGAGGAAAAACTCAGCCCCTGCCAAGGCCAAGTAAAGGAAGTGCTGGGCAGTGCATCCTGCAAAGGATATGGCCCTCTGGCCCATCATCTGGTCAACCAGCATCTTTGGCACAATGGTAGAAATGTACAAGATATCCATGAGGGAGAGCTGGCTGAGCAAGTAGTACATGGGGGTGTGGAGGCGGGAGTCCATATGGATGAGAATGATCATGATGGTGTTGCTGGCTATGGAGATGACAAAGACCAAAAGGATGAGGGCAAAGAGAAGCCAGGGAAAACGGGTATTGCTGAATAAGCCCAGGAGAACAAAGTTGGCATACATGGAATAATTGCCCCACTCCATAGCTCTGTAGGTTACACCAAAAAGACATGGGTATGAGAGGGGAAGTTGGACACAGAGATAAATAGTTGGTTTGTTTAAAACATTCTAATGCAGCCATGGACAAAATCAAGACAAATCAGTCACATCTCACCATGTAATTTACCTCTTTATCCAATGTTTCCTGGGGTTATAGGTTGCTTTGAGAAAATAGTCTTTACATTTGGGTCCTAAGGAAGACCCACCTCATTCATGAATCTCAAAAATATCAGCTTACTGGAAGAACATCCTTAGAAGAATTTTGTATGCCACACCATACAATCACTCACTGAAGGATGATATACTTGTTTTGCTATTACTCTTAAATTCAGAGTTAATGGTGAAACAACTTTATGTTATTTGCTCAAGAATATTTAATTATTCATTCACTTGTTCTTTTGTTTATTTAAGAAAAAGTGCTTTTGTCTTTATTTATTTTTGCTAAAACAATCTTACAGTGTGGAAAATACACATAAAAGAGAAAAATTAGAACTTGTCTGATTTAATAGGAATAGAGCAGTGGGTAAAGGAGAAACAAAGTCCCCCTTTATACTTCTCTCCCTACATTAGGATCTAATTATTTTTGAAAACCATTGATAAAAAGACAACATTTTGCCTATGAAAGAGTAACCAATTTTATTTATATGGCTCTTTTTAAAAATTCTAATTCCAACATAGTGATCATACAGTGTTATATTACTTTCAGGTGTACAATGTAGTAATTCAACAATTCCATTCATCACCTGGTGCTTGTCACAAGTGCACTCCTTAATCCATCTCATCTATTTAACCCATCCCTCACCAACCTCCCCTTTAGTAACCATCAGTTTGTTCTCTATAATTAAGAATCTGTCTCTAGGTTTGTCTCCCCTTCTCCTTTCTTTTTTTCCTTTGCTTTTTTTTACTTTGCTCATTTTTTTCTTTAAATTCCACATATGAGTGAAATGATACTGTATTAGTCTTTCTCTGAATGAGTTATTATACTCTGTAGCCCTATCCATGTCATTGCAATTGACAAGATTTCATTCTTTTTAGTGGCTGAATACTATTCCATTGTGCGTTCCTTCATTTACGGATAGATACTTGGACTGTTTCCATAATTTGGTTATTGTAAATAATGCTGCTATAAACACTATACAACTCTTGACACATTTGTACATTGTTAATGTAGGGTTCTTAGCTGATATGTAGTAAGGCTTAGATATTTACAAATAATGATTCTATGTTGAATCTTTTAAAAAATGCTCTGAGAAACAATATAAGAATTATTAGAAAAAAGATAATCAAGATGAAAATGTTTAGGGTCAAGTGGTGTTCATATTCCTTCTTTTAGCAGAAAACTACTGATTAATAATACCCCACAACTCATTAACATGATTAGTGAAATGGTAGCAATAAGTACTAAAAACTTTTTAATAGAAAAATGAAGGAAATAAACCTGTAACTGTTTTCAATAATACTAGAGATCATTGTTTCTCAAAGAAGGACTCTTCTGTCCAAACCTGAAGTTTAATTTGTGTGTATAGTTATTTCAGTTAAATAATAGTTTACTACAGTTATGAACAGGTAGGCTGTTTGGACAATTTCTGTTTGTGGCCTACAGATCTTCCCTATCCACTATAGTAGTCACAAGCTGCATGAGGCTATTGAGGACTTGCAGCATAGGTGTTCTGAATAGAGATGTTTTGAGAGCACAAATTACATTAAGAATTTAAGACTCATGTTTAAAAAAATGAGGTGCAATGTATCTCATTAATATTTTTTACTGGTTATGTACTGAAATAACAATACTTCGGATATATTCAGTTAAATAGCATAGACTAAAATTTAATTTCACTTGTTTCTTTTTACATTTTTGATGTACACATCAAAAAACAAGCAGGGACTTCCTGACTGAACAGGGTACCCAGGGACCCTGGGATCATGACCTGAGCCAAAGACAGACACCTAATTACTGAGCCACCCAGGCACCCCATCTTGGCTAGACTTTTCTTAATGAGGCAAACATTATATCCTTACAGATTTTTGATTTCTTATACTTGAGATATTGCTAGCTTTACATCAAGGCTTTCACCAACTGTTTCCTAATGTGAATCCTTGTTCTGTTCCTGTCTTTATTTTTGTTTCCACACTATTAAAATACTTGGGGGAAATTAAAAACAAATATTTGAAGGCAATCCAGAAGATGGAAAGAGAAGGAAATGCCCAGTCAGCCCTACCCATCAGAATTTCAATAAGAACAAGCTCCTTAGAGGGCTCTGCTCATTATTTTACTATAAATTCAGAGGTTGGTAGATGGTTAATAGAGACCAAAACAGTGACTAGTATTGGTCCAATGGGTATATTAAAGCCCAAGAGAGATCAATGGGCCCAAAAATCTCCCTTTTAGGGCACAGGTGTCCCCAGCCCTGACCATGAGTATTCCTTGTGCTGAAAGCCACTAATAAGGCCTAGAGAACCCCCAGCATTCCACACAGAGGGAAAGGGTGATTTCAGGAACTCTGTGACTGTTCAGATCTTAAAAGCGTCTTACTCTCACTCTGTCAGTGTTGACTCATGACCTGAATTTTAAAAATTATAAAGCAAAAAACAACATTAAAGATACTGGGAAAATAAGAAAATAGAAAGGAGTTAGCTGGTATGCTCCATGTCCCTAGATAATAACTATTTATATGTCTATGGAGTTTTTCATCTTATATACTTTCAATTTTGTTTATATATTTACACATAAAAGTGCAAATTTTCTATGTAAATGTGCAGTATTTACACAGAATATCATTATGATTGAATGATGTAATATGCACTTACTTTTTCATTAATTGGTTGACATCCACATTACATCTAAGTTTGCTTACAGTGTATAATATTATGCTTAATTTTATGGGAGACACCATGGAATATGGCTTATAAGGCTTTTGAAATCCATCATCACATTGATACACAAAGTTGGTTACTAGTGGTGCTAAAAGAACAACAATGGAACACCCTCGGGACATGGTTCTCTAACATTTGTTTTAATGGGACTTTCTTTGAATAGTAAGAAATCTGGAAAAAATGAATATAATTTTGGAATTTCATTTTCATATGTTTGAGAGTGCTAAAAGGATAAGACAGACAGGATATAAGATAACTGGCATAAATGGGAAGTGACCTGGATAAACAGGTCTTACTACATATATATATACATATAGATATCTATATATACATATATAGATATATATATGTCATTTAATCCTATGTTTAATCTAGCCCATTATGTTTCATCCCCAGCAGGCTTTTCTTATAAAGCCTCACTTCTAATTTTGGAATAAAAGCTTTTTCTAAATAAGTGATGGAGATTAAGGGGGTACACTTGTTATGATGAATATTGGAGACTTTATATAAGTGTTGAATCACTAAATTGTACATCTGAAACTAATATTACACTAATATTAAGTAACTGGTATTCAAATAAAAACTAAAAATAATTACAATAATTTGGAAAATTTTTATTCAGAAGGGTTAAAAAAAATCGACAAAATCAGAGATCCAAGTATTCATTCTCAAAACAGACCAAAGGCATGATAACCTTTTCAGCTAAATCTCAAGAATGGTTACACTGAGGGCTTCCCCTATTTCCACCTTTGAAAGCTATTTTCCTTAGAATTTTTGAAGTAATGATGTGAACATTAAACAATATTTGGAATCAGAAACCAGATTTCACATTCTATTTCCACCAGTTATGAACTTCTGGATATCTGGCAAGCTGTTCATATTTCTTGTCTTACCTGCTTTCTACAATTTGTAAGTATAAAGTAAGAATGTGGTGGAGCAGTTTCTTTGAGCAGGATATGTAGGGTCTCCCTAGCGAAATCATCTTTAAAGAAATAGATTAATCACCTGAGGAGAAGAAATACTATAAACAAATTAGATAAATTCCTGCCCCTAAAAACACTTCAAAATTATATAAATGAATATACTTTTTTAATAGCAAAAGCTTTGTTGAATATTTACATTGAAATAAATCCATAAAGAAATTTTCTGGTCAGAAAAATCACCAACATTCTGATATATACAATAGAAAATTGAATTTATCATATCAATTAAGAAAACAAATGAAATCAGAGGTTATAAAATTTACATGACTAACACTGATCCATAATATCCATAATTTGAATGCTGAGGATTAATATTTCTTAATATACATCTGGTTTGAACTAGCGCTCCAAAATCTAAGTCAGAATCAAATATTTCAAACATCCCACAATTGATTGACAAGAAAGTCCTCAAAGTTACTTACCTGACACAGTAGCCTCCCCTAAATCAGATGGTCTACATTGAAGGTTAAATATCTACTGTCTAGAGAAAAATCTTAGAGAACTGTAAAAAACAAATGAAATTCCTTATTTTTTTTTTTCTGTTAATGTGGGTAACTAATAGGCATGAATCAGATCTTTCAAACTGAGAATGTGGAAAGGAAAGGAAAGCAAATAGGACAGGAAAGAAGCAGAAACAATGAAGTGAAGGCAGGGAGTGGTTATAGATTCAAAGAATGAAATAGTTCTGTGGCTTGGCCATGGAATTACATTTTGTTTACATAAAGATAAGGGTCCATCTCTAACCAGTGTGAGAGGCTTTAAAATAGGAAAGAATAGGCAAATAGATTGAGGACCTAGAGATGGATAAGCCTGAGTCCCTAAATGCTTAATAAAGATGGGCAAGGAGAATTGGCACTAGCTGCATTATGTAGGCTCCTAAAAACAAAGAGATCATGGAGCTTAAATGAGAGAGCTTGAATCATCAGTGTAGACCAATACTTTGATTTGGAAGAATAATTGACATCAGAATAACAGTCCCTGTGGCACGTTGTCCCTAGCCTACAATTATACAGTTAATATAGATGTGATAATCTCATTCACCTTTTTTAAAATTCTTGAAAATATACTTTCAATTTACAAAGAATTACAATAATTAAACTGTCCCCATATAAATCAGGTTGTGAGACACTACACTAAAATTATTATGATGATTATTTCACTTTTTTCATGGAATTATTTTGGAAGTTCCTTTCCCTTCTAACATTTCCCATCCTTATGTTTCTCTCTCTTCAAGGGTTTTGAAAAAACCCTCCTAGGGAAGTATTTAGTATAATTTTTGTGCACACTGTTACTAAAATATCGACTTAATGTGTAATGATTTTGCATTTTTTTAAACTTCTAATGAGTTGTAACAAAACTTTCACCATTTGAAAGTGTGAAATATATGTTGTGATGAGCACTGGGTATTATATGCAACTGATGAATCATTGAACACATATCAAAAACCAATGATGAGCCATTTGTTGGCTAACTGAACATAATAAAAATGAAAAAAAAATAAAAAATACATTAAAACAATGAAAATGAATAAAAAAGTGAAATCTTTGAGTATCTGAAGAGCAATAAACTAATTTTTCATCTATTTCCAAATATTTTGACAAGTGCTCAGTCTAGGTGGAAAAACAATCCTGGGTCATAGGGCTTTGTGGTGCTGCTATTTCCCTCTTGTCTCTTTTCATACAACTCACATTTCCTTCTCCTTGATGTGTGCAAAATGAAGGTTGACTTTTAAGTTTTCTGATCCTAAGGTTTATGTAACTTGGGGAATCTTTCTTAAGAAAAAGTTTACAAAATCACTGTTATATAACTAGATACATATAAACATTTTCTTCAGGTAAAAAAAGCAATCCCTTCTGATTTCACATTTAAAATGCAGATAAATATCCAAAAGAAATCCAGAAAAACACTAACTTAATCTTGTTATCATTTAACTTCTTAACACACCACTCTCACTGTTTTTTCCAAAAACTTGAGCTTCATATTCTGTAATTGAACTTTATAAGACACAGTCATTTTCTATAGAAAAAAGAGAAAAAATAATATAATTCTTCTAGTATGTCCATGTGAGGATTTAAAAAATATATTATTTTGATACTTTAGAAAAATTTCTCTCAGTGTCTCCTCCTTGTTAAATATTAAGGTTCAATATTAATAACTTTTATTAAATTACTTTTGTACATGACATGGTTTAGTCTGAGCTTCCCAGAAAAAAGTTATCTTAGAAAATAAATGCTGAATTGCAATTATTTTCCTGGAAATGTGATCCAGGAAACCAAACAGAAGACCAGGAAGGAGTGTAGGTTAAAACAGGAAATAAAAGTGTCTCTGACAAGATAATATGTTGTGATTGCAGCCACCAGGGCTATATGGAAGTTCCTTACAAGGACCCTGGAGAAATCACGTCAGATGTATTTTAGCAGTTTGCTTCAAAAGGAAGAAAGGGAATAGCATCCATTAGGTTCCTTATGATGTTTCCCTTCAGGCTGTGTCCACACAAACTGAGAAAATCTACCCTAGCAGCTCCTTCTTGATAAAGAGTGGGAAAGGACATCTGGTAAAGATGAGGCCCCATCTAGTGCACCTGCTTGAAGGTAGATGACTAAGAAGAAAACAGTTGCTGCAGCAATGATAGGAGAAGAAACAGGTGTGGTGTGTAGAAATTTCAGTGGTATGTGGTATGCAAGATGTGTTTCATATGCACACTGTAAAATTTTAGGGTATTTCAATTCCTCTTGTACAGTGACCTGTCTTAAATACTTTTGGAATTGATAATATTATGAGGTTTTTTTAAAGATTTTATTTATTTATTTGACAGATGGAGATCACAAGTAGGCAAAGAGGCAGTCAGAGAGAGAGGAGGAAGCAGGCTCCCCACCTGGCAGAGAGCCTATTGTGGGACTCAATCCCAGGCCCCTGGGATCATGACCTGAGCCAAAGGCAGAGGCTTTAACCCACTGAGCCACCCAGGTGCCCCACAAATAAAATTTCTATATCCATTAAGCAGTAACTCATCATTCTCTTGCTCCAAGACTCTGTTAATGTCCAGTCTAGTTTCTGTGCCTGTAAATATGCCTATTCTAGGTACTGCATAAGAATTGAATCATGCCATATTTTTTATACTTCTATTGCTTAGCATAATGTTTTCAATTTTCATCCATGTTGTGCTGTATATCAGAAATGAACATTTTATATTCCCACTAGCAAAGCACAAGCTTTCCAATTTTTCCACATTTTTGCCAACATTTATTCTCCATCTATTTTTTTTTTCTTTCCAAATGAGTACAAACCAATATCTAATTGTGGTAACAATGTGCATTTTACTAAGGCTAGTAATGTTAAGTCTCTTTTTGTATGTTTATTGACCATTTTTATATATTCTTTGGAGGAATGTTTAAGCTTTTGTTTTAATTGGGTTATTATATTTATTTATTTTGTAGTTGTGGAGTTTTAGGAGTTCCTTATATATTTTAGATTTTAATCCTTTATCAGATATATGATTTGCTTATATTTTCTCCCATTTTGTGACTGTTCTTAAACAAACACAAAATATTAAAATTTATTTAGCCCAATTTACCTATTTTTTTTTCTTTTGTTTCTTGTTAGGTTAGTGTCATAGTCAAGAAAACATTACCAGAAGAGGAGTCAAGATGGTGGAGGAGCAGCAGGATGAGATGACATCAGGTAGCAGGAGATCAGCTAGACAGTTTGTCAAACCATTCTGAACACCTACAAATCCAATAGGAGATCAAAGAGAAGAAGAGCAGCAATTCTAGAAACAGAAAACCAACCACTTTCTGAAGGTTAGGACCTGCAGAGAAGTGAATCCAAAGCAATGGGAAGATAGACCACGGGGGGAGGAGCCAGCTCTGGCCAAGCAGTGGAGCAATGGAGCACAAAATCTGAACTTTTAAAAGTCTGCTCCACTGTGGTCTCATGTCCCGTGGGGTCACTGAAGGATCAGGGGTGTTTGAGTATCACAGACCTTGCAGGTATTAGAGCAGGGAAGCTAGCTACAAAGATGAGTCAAGGAGTGAGCTCTCAGTGCGGGGTTACTTTAAAATGTGATCTGTGGCACAGTCAGACCACTGCTCTTTGAGCAGGGACCCCACAAGTGGCAGATCCGGGGAGACCTCCCTGGAAGAGTAGCAGTGAATTGCTGGGTTTGGAGACTGCAGGAGGGGCTGTATGCCAGAGAGAGAGATGCTCGGTCACAAGCTGGGTGAGCTAGGCGTGCAGCCGGAGGCAAGGGAGATGGGAGTGTTTGAGCACTTTTCTCCCAGGGCGCACTGAGAGGTGGGGCTTGAGCTCTCCACTCCTCTGGGCTGGAGACTGGGAGGCTGCAATTTTCATTACCGTCCTCCAGAACTCTACAGAAAGTGATCAGGGAACAAAAGCTCCTGAAAGTGAACCTGAGCAGATTACTTAGCCAGGCCCCTGGCAAGGGCAGTACAATTCTGCCTCTGGCAAAGACACTTGAGAATCACTACAATATGCCCCTCTCCAAGAAGATCAGTAAGAAGTCCAGCCAAGGCCAAGTTCACTTATCAAAGAGAACAGTAGAATTCCAGAGGAGGAGAAAGCAAATCATGGGAATTCATGGCTCTCCATGATTTTTTCCATGATTCCATGATTTTTTAGTCTTGCAAAGTTAATTAATTTAAAATTTTTTTCTTATTCTATTTTTTAACTTTTACTCTTTCCTCTTTTAACATTTTTAACTAGTTTATCTTAACAATACCTTTCATAATAAAATTTTTGGAGAACAGTGTGGAGATTCCTCAAGAAATTAAAAATAGAAGTTCCCTAGGACCCTGCAATTGCACTACTGGGTATTTACCCCAAAGATACAGATGTGGTGAAAAGAAGGGCCATCTGTACCCCAATGTTTATAGCAGCAATGGCCATGGTTGCCAGACTGTGGAAAGAACCAAGATGCCCTTCAACGGATGAATGGATAAGGAAGATGTGGTCCATATACACTATGGAGTATTATGCCTCCATCAGAAAGGATGAATACCCAACTTTTGTAGCAACATGGACGGGACTGGAAGAGATTATGCTGAGTGAAATAAGCCAAGCAGAGAGAGTCAATTATCATATGGTTTCACTCATTTGTGGAGCATAAAAAATAGCATGGAGGACATGGGGAGTTAGGAGAAGGGAGTTGGGGGAAATTGGAAGGGGAGGTGAACGATGAGAGACTATGGACTCTGAAAAACAATCTGAAGGGTTTGAAGAGGTGGGGGGGGTGGGAGGTTGGAGGAACCAGGTGGTGGGTATTAGAGAGGGCACGGACTGCACAGAGCACTGGGTGTTTTGCAAAAACAATGAATACTGTTATGTTGAAAATAAATTTTAAAAATGTTTAAAAAAATTTTTTTGAACCTTCATTATTATAGTCATATTTTATCCTTCATTGTATCTAACTTTACTTTTTCTATACACATAGGGTTTTTCTCTTCTAAAAAATTTTGGGATACAACTTCTTCTAATAGATCAAAATATATCCCAAATCTAACACAGGACTTTGTTCTAGTCTCCAGCCTGAGCAAATTCTATCCACTTTCTTTTTCTTTCTTTTCCCAACCAACTTATCTTATCAACTTCTTATTTAGATTTTTTTTTTAAATTTTCATCTTTACAGTCATATTCCATCCCTTCATCGTGTTTACCCTTATTTGTGTGTGTGTGTGTGTGTGTGTGTGTGTGTGTGCATAAGGATTTTCTTTCTTTAAAATTTTGGGAGGTAGTTTCTTCTAAGAGACCAAAGTACTCTCAAAATTAAGTGGGTGGCTCTGTTCTATTCACCAGTCTGATATCTATATTTTATTTTCCTTTTCTTTTTTTAAAAAATTATTATTATTATTATTTTTGAAAAGTTTACTTCTTTTCTTCCCCCCACCATCTGGGGTCTTTCTGATTTGGTTTATTCACATTTTTCTGGGGTCTTTGCCACCCTTTTAGTATTTTATTCTCTCTTTCATATATTCTTATCTGGGTAAAATGATAAGGCAGTAAAACACACCACAAAAAAAAAAAAAAAAAAGAACAAGATGCAGTAATGAAGTCTAGGGACCTAATCAATAGACCTTGGTCATATGTCAGATCTACGGTTCAGAATGATGATTCTCAAGGTACTAGCTGGGCTTGAAAAAGGCATGGAAGATATTAGAGAAATGCTGTCTGGAGAAATAAAAGCCGTTTCTGGAAAAATAAAAGAACTAAAATCTAACCAAGTTGAAATAAAAAAAGCTATTAATGAGGTGCAATAAAAAATGGAAGCTCTTACTGCTAGGATAAATGAAGCAGCAGAGAGAATTAGTGATATAGAGGACCAAATGACAGAAAATAAAGAAGCTGAGCAAAAGAGAGACAAACAACTACTAGACCATGAGGGGAGAAATTGAGAGATAAATGATACCATAAAACAAACAAACAAACAAACAAAAAATACATTAGAATAATTGGGATTCCAGAAGAAGAAGAGAGAGGGGAGCATAAGGTACATTGGAGCAAATTATTGTAGAGAATTTCCCTAATATCACAAAGGGAACAAGCATCGAAATCCAGGAGGCACAGAGAATCCCCCTCAAAATCAATAAGAATAGGTTCACACCTATCATCTAATAGTAAAACTTACGAGTCTTAGTGACAAAGAGAAAATCCTGAAAGCAGCTGGGGACAAGAAGTGTGTAACATACAATGGTAAAAATATTAGATTGGCAGCAGACTTATCCACAGCGACCTTACAGGCTAGAAAGAACTGGCATGATATATTCAGAGCACTAAATGAGAAAAACATGCAGCTATGAATACTATATCCAGCTAGGCTATCACTGAAAATAGAAGTAGAGATAAAAAGCTCCCAGCACAAACAAAAACTTAAAGAATTTACAAACACCAAACCAGCGCTACACGAAATATTGAAAGGGGTCCTTTAAGCAAAGAGACACCCAAAAAGTAGTAGACCAGAAAGGAACAGAGATAATATACAGTAACAGTCACCTTACAGGCAATAAAACGTCACTAAATTCATATCTCTCAATAGTTACCCTGAATGTAAATAGGCTAAATGCCCCAATTAAAAGACACAGAGTATCAGAATGGATAAAAAAAAAAAAATTAATAGGCTGCCTACAAGAAACTCATTTTAGATCCAAAGACACCTCCAGATTTAAAGTGAGGGGGTGGAAAAAAATTACCATGCTTATGAATATCAAAAAGAAAGCTGGGGTGGCAATCCTTATATCAGATCCATTAGATTTTAAGCAAAAGACTATAATAAGAGATGAAAGAACACTATATCATACTCAAACGGTCTGTCCAACAAGAAGATTTAACAGTGTGGAGATTCCTCAAGAAATTAAAAATAGAGCTTCCCTATGACCCTGCAATTGCACTTCTGGGTATTTACCCCAAAGATACAGACGTAGTGAAAAGAAGGGCCGTCTGTACCCCAACGTTTATAGCAGCAATGGCCACGGTCGCCAAACTGTGGAAAGAACCAAGATGCCCTTCAACGGACGAATGGATAAGGAAGATGTGTTCCATATACACTATGGAGTATTATGCCTCCATCAGAAAGGATGAATACCCAACTTTTGTAGCAACATGGACAGGACTGGAAGAGATTATGCTGAGTGAAATAAGTCAATCAGAGAGAGTCAATTATCATATGGTTTTGCATTTTTGTGCAGCATAACCAATAACATGGAGGACATCGGGAGATGGAGAGGAGATGGGAGTTGAGGGAAATTGTAAGGGGAGGTGAACCATGAGAGACTATGGACTCTGAAAACAATCTAAGGCTTTTGAAGGGGCAGCGGTGGGAGGTTGGAGAGCCAGGTGCTGGGTATTAGAGAGGGCACATATTGCATGGAGGACTGGTTGTGGTTCATAAGCAATGAATACTGTTATGCTAACAATTTTAAATATATATGCCCCTAACATGGGAGCAGCCAATTATATAAACCAATTAATAACAAAATCAAAGAAACACATCGACAATAATACAATAATAGTAGGGGACGTTAACACCCCCTTCACTGAAATGGACAGATCATCCAAGCAAAAGATCAACAAGGAAATAAAGGCCTTAAATGACACACTGGACCAGAAAGACATCACAGATATATTCAGAACATTCCATCCCAAAGCAACAGAATACACATTCTTCTCTAGTGCACATGGAACATTCTCCAGAATAGATAATATCCTGGTCACAAACCAGGTCTCAACAGGCACCAAAAGATTGGAATTGTTCCCTGCATATTTTCAGACCAAAATGCACTGAAGCTAGAACTCAATCATAAGAGGAAATTTGGAAAGAATCCAAGTACATGGAGGTTAAAGAGCATCCTTCTAAAGAATGAATGGATCAACCAGGAAATTAAAGGAGAATTGAAAAAATTCATGGAAACAAATGATAATGAAAACACAACGGTTCAATATCTGTGGGACATAGGGGTTCCTGGGTGGTTCCGTGGGTTAAAGCCTTTGCCTTCGGCTCAGGTCATGATCCCAGTGTCCTGGAATGAAGACTGCATCAGGCTTTCTGCTCAGGGGGGAGCCTGCTTCCCTCCTCTTTCCCTGACTGCCTCTCTGCCTACTTGTTATCTCTGTCTGTGAAATAAATAAATAAAATATTTTTTAATAATCTGTGGGACACAGCAAAGGCAGTCCTGAGAGGAAAATATATGGTGATGCAAGCCTTTCTCAAGAACCAAGAAAGGTCTCAAGTACACAACCTAACTCTACACCTAAAGGAGCTGGAGAAAGAACAATAAAGAAAGCCTAAACCCAGCAGGAGAAGAGAAATCACAAAGATCAGAGCAGAAATCAATGAAATAGAAACAAAC
Organism: Lontra canadensis; assembly: GCF_010015895.1. Lineage (NCBI taxonomy): Eukaryota > Metazoa > Chordata > Mammalia > Carnivora > Mustelidae > Lontra > Lontra canadensis. The sequence goes on along the minus strand of NW_022631193.1, from coordinate 418,576 downwards.
AAACAAACAAAAAAGAAAACAGTACAACAAATCAATGAAACTAGGAGCTGGTTCTTTGAAAGAATTAATAAGATTTATAAACCTCTCGCCAGACTTCTCAAAAGAAAAGAAAAAGGACCCAAATAAATAAAATCATGAATGAAAGAAGAGAGATCAAAACCAAAGAAATATAAACAATTGTAAGAACATATATTGAGCAACTATACACCAACAAATTTGACAATCTGGAAGAAATGGATGCATTCCTAGGGACATATAAATTTCCAAATCTGAACCAGGAAGAAATAAAAAACCTGAACAGACCCATAACCAATAAGGAGATTGAAGCAGTCATCAAAAATCTCCCAATAAACAAGAGCCCAGGGCCAGAGGGCTTCCCAGAGGAATTCTTCCAAAGATTTAAAGAAGAATCAATCCCTATTCTCCTGATACTGTTCTAAGGAATAGAAATGGAAGGAAAACTTCCAAACTCATTTTATGAGGCCAGCATCATGTTGATCCCAAAACCAGACAAGGATACCATCGTAAAAGAAAATTACAGACCAATATCCTTGATGAACACAGATAGGAAAATTCTCACCAAAATTCTAGCCAATGGGATCTACCAGTACATTAAAAGGATGAATCACCACGACCAAGTGGGATTTATTCCAGGGCTATAAGTTTGGTTCAACATCGGCAAATCAATTTGATACAATACATTAATAAAAGAAAGAGCAAGAACCACATGATACTCTCAATATGAAAAAACTTTTGACAAAGTACAACATCCTTTCTTGATCAAAACTCTTCAAAGTGTAGGGATAGAGGGTACATACCTCAATATCATCAAATCCATTTATGAAAATCCCATAGCAAATATCATTCTCAATGGAGAAAAACTGAGAGCTTCTCCACTAAGGTCAGGAATACAGAGGGGATGTCCATTATCACCACTGCTATTCAACATAGTACTAGATGTCCTCCAGCAATGAGACAACAAAAAGAAATTGAAGGCATCCAAATCGGCAAAGAAGAAGTCAAGCTATCACTCTTTACAGATGATATCATACCTTTTGTTGAAAACCCAAAAAACTCCACTCCAAATCTGCTAGCACTTGTACAGGAATTCAGTAAAGTGTCAGGATATAAAATCAATGCACAGAAGTCAGTTTCATTTCTATAAACCAACAACAAGACAGAAGAAAGAGAAATTAAGGAGTCAATCCCATTTATAATTTCACCCAAAACCATAAGATACTTAGGAATAAACCTAACCAAAGAGGCAAAGAATCTGTACTCAGAAATCTATAAAGTACTCATGAAAGAAATTGAGGAAGAAACAAAGAAATGGAAAAATGTTCCATGCTCCTGGATTGGAAGAACAAATATTGTGAAAATGTCTATGCTACCTAAAGCAATCTATACGTTTAATGCAATCCCTATCAAAATCTCATTCATTTTTTTCAAAGAAATGGAATGAAAAACCCTAAAATTTATATGGAACCAGAAAAGACCTCAGATAGTCAAAGGAATATTGAAAAACAAAGCCAAAGTTGGTGGCATCACAATTCCAGACTTTATGCTCTATTACAAAGCTGTCATCATCAAGACAGTATGGTACTGGCACAAAAACAGACACATAGATCAATGGAACAGAATAGAAATCCTGGAAAGAGACCTTCATCTCTATGGCCAACTAATCTTTGACAAAGCAGAAAAGAATGTCCAATGGAAAAAAAAGACAGTCTTTTCAACAAATGATGTTGAGAATATTGGACAACCACATGCAGACAAATGAAACTGGACCATTTCCTTACACCACACACGAAGATAGACTCAAAATGGATGAAGGACCTCAATGTGAGAAAGGAATCCATTAAAATCCTTGAGGAGAACAGAAATAGCAACCCCTTGGACCTCAGTCCCAGCAACTTCTTCCTAGGAACATCGCCAAAGGCAAGGGAAGCAAGAGCAAAAATGAGCTATTAGGACTTCATCAAGATCAAAAGCTTTTGCACAGAAAAGAAAACAGTTAACAAAACCAAAAGAAAACTGATGGGATAGAAGATATCTGCAAACAACATATCAGATAAAGGGCTAGTATCCAAAATCTGTAAAGAACGTACCAAACTCAACACCCAAGGAACAAATAATCCAATCAAGAAATGGGCAGGATTTGAACAGATATTTCTGCAAAGAAGACATCCAGATTGTCAACAGACACATGAAAAAGTGCTCTACATCACTCGGCATCAGGGAAATACAAATCAAAACCACAATGAGATACCACCTCACACCAGTCAGAATGGCTAAAATTAACAAGTCAGGGAATGACAGATGCTGGCGAGGATGCAGAGAAAGGGGAACCCTCTTACATTGTTGGTGGGAATGCAAACTGGTGCAACCACTCTGGAAAACAGCATGGAGGTTTCTCAAAAAGTTAAAAATACAGCTACCCTATGACCCAGCAATTGTGCTACTAAGTATTTACCCTAAATATACAAACGTAGTGATCTAAAGGGGCACATGTACCCGAATGTCTATAGCATCAATGTCCACAATAACCAAACTATGGAAAGAACCTAGATGTCCATCCACAGATGAATGGATAAAGAAGATGCGGTATATATATACAATGGAATACTATGTAGCCATCAAAAGAAATGAAATCTGGCCATTTGCTAGAACATGGATGGAACTAGAGGGTATTATGCTTAGCAAAATAACTCAATCAGAGAAAGACAATTATCATATGATCTCCCTGATATGAGGATGTTGAGAGGCAACCTGTGGGGTTTAGGGGGTAGGAAAGAAAAAAAATGAAACAACAGGGGATCAGGTGGGAGCAAACCATAAAAGACTCTTAATCTCACAAAACAAACTGAGGGTGTCCTGGGGGGAGGGGCATAGGTAGAGGGTGGTTGGGTTACGGACTTTGGGGAAGGTATGTGCTATGGTAAGTGCTGTGAAGTGTAAACCTTACAATTCACAGACCTGTACCCCTGGGGCTAATAATTCATTATATGTTAATAAAAAAATTTAAAAACTTAAAAAAGGAAAGAAAAATAAAACATTGCCAAAACCAATTTATTAAAGATTTCCTCCAGTTTTTTATGAGTTTTAAAGTTTTAGCTCCTACATTTAGACCTTTGATTCACTTTGAGTTAAAATGAAATGTGTGTGTTCTTCAACTTTTATTTTAATTTTCAAAATTATTTAGTCTGTTTGGGTTCCCATGAGATTACAAATGAATTTTAAAGTACTTGAAATATCAGTGCTAGAAGAGTCTGTGAGTCCTTATTCCAGCTATCAGATATGCAAAATAGAAATGGAGTTAGTTTATGGTAAAAATGTCTTTCTTTTGAAAATTTGCAAAAGGAATCATGTCATATGTTAAACAAATGGCACTTGAACACATTTCCAGGGTTTCTGACAGTGGTCTGTAAGTGATAACTACAGATAATTTTCCAGAACTGGTTAAAGACAGCAGTATGAAAGACCTAATAACTCCTTGGCAGGAAAAAAAAAAAAAAAAAGATAACCAGAAGTAGATCTCACAGTGAAATTGCAGAAGAGTAAAGATAAACAAAAAATTACAAAATCAGCTACAGAATAAAGAGATTACTTGAAGTAATGACAGCTAAATTAACAGCTGGCTTCTCAATAGCAAACAAGGACATCGAAAGTAGACAAAAGCTACTTTTAGTATGAAATCCTGATATTTGTGGTGTTGTATATGACAGTGCTTAGTGTAAGCAATGGTGTCCTATTCTTACTGTTTATGGAAGCATAATAATATATTGAGGAGTAGAATACAAAAACATTGTTAATTTACCTTGAGATACTTAAACATAATATGAATTGAGTTAAAAATAAAATTGGTTAATTGAGACATTGATTATATATAGATATAGAGATTGATAGAGTTAGATACATAGAAGTAGAGGAAGAAATAAAGACAGAAATAGAAGTATAGATTCATTGCAGTCTCAATAAATATTAAATATATTTCTAATTTGAAAAGCTATTCTTTTAAAAATAAAAGGATCAACAACAGCCAAGACAATGTTAAATAAGAACAACTCAGCTATAATTGTCATACCAGAAATCCAGATTTATTTTAAAGCTATCTGAGCAAAACAGTGTGAAATGGGCATGTTGTGAGACACATAGATCACAGAGAAAGAAAAAAGAATTCAGATATAGGTCCTGGAGGCCTGACTGACTCAGTGTTTAGGCATCTGCCTTCAACTCAGGTCATGATCCCAGCATCCTGGAATCGAGCCCCATATCGAGCCCCATATCAGGTTCCCTCTTCAACAGGGAATCTGCTTCTTCCTTTCCATCTTCCACATGCTTTGCTCCCCCTGCTTTCTGTCATAAATAAATAAAATCTTAAAAAAAAAAAAGAAATGGATCCATACATATGGGGCCATTTTATGAGGCATTAATTTATGTGATAAATATTTACTGAATTTCTACTGTGCACAGTAATTTCTGGAGGTTATTGAGATATATTAGTGTGCAAAAGAGGCAAAGGACTCTGCTCCAGAGAGGTAAACATTAGAATTGACTAGCATAGCAAAGTTGACCTGATAATCCTGTAAACACAAATTTTAAAGAAAAAGAGAAAAAGAGTATAGTAAAGATAGGAATTAGTTAGGGTGAGGTAGTGTTTGTTACTTTTATAGTATCGTTAATATCACAGATCATTTGGGAAGGATAATGTGAGCAAATTCTTAGAGAGATAAAGAATTTAGCATGAAGATAGCTGGGAAAAGGGAATCCCAAGAAGGGAGAAAAAAAAAAATAAAAGTCCAGTGTAGTTTTTCTTAGGTGTGTAAGTTTTAAAACTTCCAGTTCCTTTACCAGGAAAAATGGGTTTATTTGGGAATAACAGAGAATTGCTATTTGGGATGTGTGAGCCAAGGCAAAACCATGGCAAGAGTGGAGAACAGGAGAGAAAAGCTAATTTTTATAGGAAAAGGAAGAATTGGCAGAAGCTTTTATAAACAAAAAGCCATGGTGCCTGGGTGGCTCAGTCAGTTTAGCATCTACCTTTGTCTCAGGTCATGATCTCAGGGTCCTGAGATTAGCCCTGCATTGGACTCTGTGCTCCATAGGGAACCTGCTTCACCCTCTCTTTCTGCCTGCAACTCCCCCTGCTTGTTTTTTTTTTTTTTCTCTCTCTCTCAAATAAATAAATAAAACCTTTAAAAACGTCTGGTGGTGGGTATTATGGAGGGCACATATTGCATGGAACACTGGGTGTGGTACATAAACAATGAATTCTAGTACACGGGAAAGAATTAAAAAAATGAATATATATGTAAAAAAAAGTCTATTGGAGTAAACTAGAAATGTGAAGTAGAGTGGGCTTTCATTGGCTGAGTTGTAAATGTTTTTCATGGGTTGGGCTGTTGCAAGGGGACAAGAAAAGTTTTCCACTTTATGCTAGAATACTAAAGTAGTATTTACTTGCAAGTTGGGTCTGCAATTGAGAATAAATGGTAGGGTATAAGAGGTCCTGCTTTTGTCTTCTCATCCCATTTTAATTTTAATTTTATTTTTTAATCCATTTTAATTTAAAAATTTTATTATTTTAAAAATTTTTATGAAAGTGAATTTATCAGTGTTATGTTATATATAATGGTGTACAATATAATGATTCAACAAATCTACATATTTCTCAGTGTTTATTGAATAAATGTACTCTTTTTTAAAAATATTTTATTTATTTATTTGACACAGAGAGAGAGAGAGATCACAAGTAGGCAGAGCAGCAGGCAGAGAGAGAAGGAGAAGCAGGCTCCCTGCAGAGCAGAGAGCCCGATGTGGGGCTCGATCCCAGGACCCTGAGACCATGACCTGAGCCGAAGGCAGCGGCTTATCCCACTGAGCCACCCAGGTGCCCCTGAATAAATGTACTCTTAATCCACTTTATTTTTTTACCTAGTCTTCCACCTGTATTCCCCCAGCAACCACCAGTTTGTTTTCTGTATTTAAGATTCTGTTTTTTTATTGTTGTTCATGACTCTTCTTTCCTTTATTTGTTTCTGAATACCACATAAGTGAAATCATATAGCATTTGTCTTTTTTTGACATTTAAATTAGCATTATCCCCTCTAGATCCATCTATATTGTAAATGCAAGTTTACATTCATATTCATAATATTCCTTATTATATACGTACCACATCTTCTTTTCCATTTATCTATGGATGGACACTTGGATTGCTTCCTTATTTGGATGTTGTAAATAATGCTTCAGTGAACAAGGGTGGGTATATATTTTTGAATTAGTGTTTTCATTTTCTTTTGGTTAATACCCTGTAGTGTAACTACTAGATCATATGTTAAGAGTATTTTTAATTTTTTGAGGTTATCCAGGCTGTGGATAACGTGTGTCTATAGTCGCTGCACAAATTTGCATTCCCACCAGCAGTGCACAAGTTTTTTTTTTCATCATATATTCACCAACAGTTGTTATTTCCTTTGTGTTTTTTATTTAGCCACTGTGACAAGTGATATCTCGCTATGGTCTTAATTTACATTTCTCTGATTCTAAGTGATTCAAGTATCTTTCCATGTGTTTATTAAAAATCCATATGTTCTCTGCCAATTTTTAAATCAGATTATTTGTGTGTTTGATGTTGCCTTGTATAAGTTCTCTATATATTTTAGATATGTTTTCTTCTAGGAATTTGTTTCAGATATTGCACTTAGGTCTTTAATCCAGTTTAAGTTTATTTTTATGTGTGGCTTAAGTAAATGGTCTAGTTTCATTTTTTGCATGTAGTTATTCAGTTTTCCCATCATTATTTGTTGAAGAGATTGTCTTTTCTTCCACTGTAAACTTTTGGCTCCTTTGTCATAGATTAATTGACCATAAAAGTGTGGATTTAATTCTGGACCACGAATTCTATTCCATTGATCTATGTGTTTCTTTTTGTCCTTCTACCATACCGTTTTATTACAGCTTTGTAGTCTATCTTGAAATCTAAGGTTGTAACACCTTCAGCTTTGTTCTTCTTTTTCAAGATCACCATGGCTCTTCAGGGCATTTTGTAGTTCCACAAAAATTTTAAAGATTATTTGTTCTAGTTATATGGAAAACATTGGAAATTTGACAGGGATTGCATTAAGTAAGTATATTGCTTGGATAGTAAAGGGATCTTAACAATGTTAGTTCTTCCAATCTATAAGCATAAAATATCTTTCCATTTGTTTATGTCATCTTCAATTTATTTCATCAATGTTTTATAGTTTTTGGAGTGCAGTTCTTTTACCTTTTTTGGTTAAGTTTATTCTTAGGTAATTTATTATTATTATTTTTTGGTACATATATAAAAGTGATTTTCTTAACTCTCTTTTGCTACTTTATTATTAGTGTATAGAAATGTAATAAATTTCTACATATTAATTTGTATCATGTGTCTTTATCAAATTCATTTATCAAGCTTGGTAATGTATGATGGAGGATTTCGGGTTTTCTAAAGTTAATATCATGTGTAAAACATGTGACTGTTTTACTTCTTGCTTATGAATTTGGATGCCTTTTATATCTTTTTCTTCTTTGATTGGTGTGGCCAGGACTTCCAGAACTATGCTGAATAAAAGTGGTGATTGGACATTCTCGTTAGCATTTTTCTTCCATTTCCATTCTTAGGAACACTTTGAGAAGAGTAGGTATTAACTCTTCTTTAAATGTTTGGTAGAATTCCCCTGGGAAGCCATCTGACCCAGAAATTTTGTTTGTTGGGAGAGTGATTACTGACTCAATTTCTTTGCTATTTAAGGGTGTGTTCAAATTTTCTATTTCTTCCTGTTTTGGTTTTGTTACTTTGTAGGTTTCTAGGAATTTTTCCATTTCTTTGACACTTCCCTGTTGGTTGGCATATCATTTTTCATTGTATCATTATAATTACTTTTATTTCTGTGGTGTTGGTTGTGATTTTTCCTCTTTAATTCATTGGTTGTTTTTTTGTTTGTTTTGTTTTGTTTTGTTTTTCCTATCCAGGTCCTTTCTCTTTTCTTTTTGATACATCTGGATAGGGGCTTATCAATTTTATTAATTCCATGGAAGAATCAGCTCTTAGTTTTATTAATTTGTTCTATTGTTTCATTTCTATATCATTTATTTCTGCTCTAAACTTTATTATTTCCATTCTCTTGTGACTTTAGGCTTTATTTGATGTTCCTTTTCTAGACCTTTTAGGTGTAAGTTTAGTTTATATATTTGAGATTTTCCTTGCCTTTTGAGATAAGCCCTTTTTAATTTAATTTAATTTAATTTAATTTTTTTATTTTATTTTTTCAGTATTCCAAGATTCATTGTTTATGCACCAAACTCATTGCTCCATGCAATACATGCCATCTTTAATACCCGACACCAGGTTCAACTATACCCCCATCCCCTCCCCTCCAAAACCCTCAGTTTGTTTCTCAGAGTACGCAGTCTCTCATGGTTCGTCTCCCCCTCTGCTGTCCCCCAATTCACTTTTCCTTTCCTTCTCCTAATGTCCTCCATTTTATTCCTCATGCTCCACAAGTAAATGAAACTATATGATAACTGGCTTTCTCTGCTTGACTTCTTTCACTCAGCATAATCTCCTCCAGTCCCGTCCATGTTGATACAAAATTGGATATTCATCTTTTCTGATGCAGGCATAATATTCCATTGTATATATGGACCATAACTTCTTTATCCATTCATCTGTTGAAGGGTATTTTGGTTCTCTCCATCCGTACCCCAATGTTCATAGCAGAAATGGTCACAGTTGCCAAACTTTGGAAAGAGATAAGCCTTATTGCAATATTCTTCCTTCTTAGGATTGCCTTTGATACATCCAAAAAGTTTTGGACTGTTGTGTTTTTGTTTTCATGTATCCTTTTTAATTTATTTAATTTATTTTATATTTTTATGTTTTTTTTTAATTTCATTTCAGCATAACAGTATTCATTGTTTTTGCACCACACCCAGTGCTCCACACAATATGTGCCCTCCCAATACCTACCAACTTGTTCCCACATCCTCCCACACCCCGCACCTTCAAAACCCTCAGGTTGTTTTCCAGTGTCCATAGTCTCTCATTGTTCAACTCCCCTACAAATTTCCCTCAACTACCTTCTCCTCTCCATCTCCCCATATCCTCCATGTTATTTGTTATGCTCCACAAATAAGTGAAACCATATGATAATTGGCTCTCTCTGCTTGACTTATTTCACTCAGCATAATCTCTTCCAGTCCCGTCCATGTTGCTACAAAAGTTGGGTATTCATCCTTTCTGATGGAGGCATAATACTCCATAATGTATATGGACCACATCTTCCTTAGCCATTCATCCGTTGAAGGGCATCTTGGTTCTTTCCACAGTTTGGCAACCATGGCCATTGCTGCTATAAACATTGGGGTACAGATGGCCCTTCTTTTCACTACATCTGTATCTTTGGGGTAAATACCAAGTAGTGCAATGGCAGGGTCATAGTGAAGTTCTATTTTTAATTTCTTGAGGAATCTCCACACAGTTCTCCAAAGTGACTGCACCAACTTGCATTCCCACCAACAGTATAAAAGAGTTCCCCTTTCTCCACATCCTCTCCAACACACATTGTTTCCTGTCTTGCTAATTTTGGCCATTCTAACTGGTGTAAGGTGGTATCTCAATGTGGTTTTCATTTGAATCTCCCTAATGGTTAATGATGATGAACATTTTTTCATGTGCCTGATAGCCATTTGTATGTCTGTATTGGAGAAGTGTCTGTTCATAAGTTCTGCCCATTTGTTGATATGATTATCTGTTTTATGTGTATTAAGTTTGAGGAGTTCTTTATAGATCCTGGATATCAACCTTTTGTCTGTACTTTCATTTGCAAATATCTTCTCCCATTCCGTGGGTTGCCCCTTTTTTTCTTGACCATTTCCTTTGCTGTGAAGAAGCTTTTGATTTTGATGAAGTCCCAAAAGTTCATTTTCGCTTTTGTTTCCTTTGCCTTTGGAGACATATCTTGAAAGAAGTTGCTGTGGCTGATATCGAAGAGGTTACTGCCTATGTTTTTCTCTAGGATTCTGATGGATTCCTGTCTCACACTGAGGTCTTTTATCCATTTCGAGTTTATCTTTGTGTACGGTGTAAGAGAATGGTCGAGGTTCATTTTTCTACATTTAGCTGTCCAATTTTCCCAGCACTATTTATTGAAGAGACTGTCTTTTTTCCACTGTATACTTTTTCCTGCTTTGTCAGAGATTATTTGACCATAGAGTGGAGGATCCATATCTGAGCTCTCTACTCTGTTCCACAGGTCTTTGTGTCTGTTTTTATGCCAGTACCATGCTGTCTTGGTGATCACGACTTTGTAGTAAAGTTTGAAATCAGGTAACGTGATGCTGCCAGTTTTATTTTTGTTTTTCAACATTTCCTTAGCAATTTGGGGTCTCTTCTGATTCCATACAAATTTTAGGATTATTTGCTCCAGCTCTTTGAAAAATACCCTATGACCCTGCAACTGCACTACTGGGTATTTACCCCAAAGATACAGATGTAGTGAAATGAAGGGCCATCTGTACCCCAATGTTTATAACAGCAATGCCCACGGTCACCAAACTGTGGATAGAACAAAGATGCCCTTCAACAGACGAATGGGTAAGGAAGATGAGGTCCATATACACTATGGAGTATTATGCCTCCATCAGAAAGGATGAATACTCAACTTTTGTAGCAACATGGATGGAACTGGAAGAGATTATGCTGAGTGAAATAAGTCAAGCAGAGACAGGAAAATATCATATGGTTTCACTTATTTGTGGAGCATAACAAATAAAATGGAGGACATAGTGATATGGAGAGGAGATGGGAGTTAGGAAAATTGAAGGGAGATGAACCATGAGAGACTATGGACTCTTAAAAACAATCTGAGGGTTGTGAAGGGGTGAGGTGTGGGAGGCTGAGGGAGCCAGGTGGTGCGTATTAAGGAAGGCACGTATTGCATGGAGCACTGAGTGTGGTGCAAAAACAACGAATTCAGTTATGCTGAAAAGAAATTAAAAAAAAAAAAGAACCCCAAGTGTAAGATTTATATGATATCAGGACAAACACAAATACATAGAAGCACTGGTGGAAGAAAAAAATGGAGAGTGGTTATAAATTCTCAGTGTGGGCGAGGAAGGTTATTTTGATTCTTACTGGATGTATCTTGTTATCTTTGTTAAAGGACTCAACTTTCCTCAGATAAAGGGGGATTAAAAATTGGTTTACCGACAAGATGGTGGGAAAGTAGGAGGAGGCGCCATTTCAACCTGTACCCTAAAGTGAGCTGATTACCTTCCAAAGAACTCTGATCACCCACGAAATCAGCCTGAGATCAGAATTATACATGTCTGGATCTCTACAGGAGCAGAAGACACCAGTGGGCAGGTAAAGCGGAGTAGGAATGTTGGACTGATATCGGAAGATAAACAAAAGGGAGAGGGAGACACCAGAGGCGACCCATTGGAAAGTAATATCCCAATAGGAGAGTGCCCTGCGTCTGGGGACCAGCATTAACTTGGAGTCTGGTAGAAAGCACTCCAAAAGAGCAAAGGATCATGAGGGGGGGGGAATTGTGGGAATCTGGACAGCTAGGGACAGGGGTTTAAGTCCCCAGACCCAGGACAGCCACCCCTGGTGCAGAGCCAGAGAGTGCGGTGGAAAAACCAGGTCTTGGTCCCTGAGGCACCAGCGCTCCTGAAAGTGCGTGGGGTCCAGCTCCCGTGAGGGGCTGGGAGCCTCACCAGCCAGGAGAAGCACAGCCTTTTTGGGGTCCCCACGCGAGTGCCGTGCCATGCATTGAGTCTGAGTCACTCCCCGCACCCTCCCCTGAGAGAGGTGTGCACAGGCGCCAGCCTGGTGCTCTTGGACCCCGAAAGACCAGGCACACCCAGCCCAGGCACACCCAGCCCAGGTCAGCGGGAAAATCTCATTGTGCAATCGCGGCTTGGAGCCTCTCTGGCAGTCTGGAGCTACCCAGACAGCCGCCACTGCCATGGTTTTGGGTACAAGCAGAAGATCCTGCGTCACCAGGGACCGCGACTTGGAACCTGCTCTACCAGCGGCCAAGGGGGAATTTATTTGGGCTGCAGCCAGACTGAGGCTTCTCTCAGAAAGGGAGGTCAGGGTACAGGTTGCTTCCCTCTAAACCTAAAAAAACGATCAAAAGCAGTCAAGGCGAGAGAGAAGAAAAAAAAAAAAGTGAACAAACATAAAAACCTCCAGAGAACAAAGGGCTGAAAAAACCAGTTTCCTCAGAGCCCACCCCCTTGAGGAGGGCGGGAGGACTTAACTCATAGAACATCATTGACTGAAAACCCACATGGCAGCCCCTCACCCAGAAAGCCAACCAGGAAAGAAAAAAAAAAAAAAAAAGACTACAAGAGAACAACCAACACTAATTCATAGGAAAACATTTTTTTTAATTTTTTTATTTTTTGCTTTGTGATTATTTTTTTTTGTTTGTTTTGTTTTGTTTTGTTTTCAGTTTTATAAACATATATTTTTTTTCCCCAGGGGTACAGGTCTGTGAATCGCCAGGTTTACACACTTCCCCACACTCATCATAGCACATACCCTCCCCAATGTCCATAATGACCCCATCCCCCCCAACCCCCCTCCCCCCAGCAACCCTCAGTTTGTTTTGGGAGATTAAGAGTCACTTATGGTTTATCTCCCTCCCAATCCCATCTTGCTTCATTTACTCTTCTCCTACCCCCTTAACCCCCCATGTTGCATCTCCTCTCCCTTATATCAGGGAGATCATATGATAGTTGTCTTTCTCCGATTGACTTATTTCGCTAAGCATGATACCCTCTAGTTCCATCCACGTCGTCGCAAATGGCAAGATTTCATTTCTTTTGATGGCTGCATAGTATTCCATTGTGTATATATACCACCTCTTCTTTATCCATTCGTCTGTTGATGGACATCTAGGTTCTTTCCATAGTTTGGCTATTGTAGACATTGCTGCTATAAACATTCGGGTGCACGTGCCCCTTCGGATCACTACGTTTGTATCTTTGGGGTAAATACCCAGCAGTGCAATTGCTGGGTCATACGGTAGTTCTATTTTCAACATTTTGAGGAACCTCCATGCTGTTTTCCAGAGTGGTTGCACCAGCTTGCATTCCCACCAACAGTGTAGGAGGGTTCCCCTTTCTCCGCATCCTCGCCATCATCTGTCATTTCCTGACTTGTTAATTTTAGCCATTCTGACTGGCGTGAGGTGGTATCTCATTGTGGTTTTGATTTGTATTTCCCTGATGCCGAGTGATATGGAACACTTTTTCATGTGTCTGTTGGCCATCTGGATGTCTTCTTTGCAGAAATGTCTGTTCATGTCTTCTGCCCATTTCTTGATTGGATTATTCGTTCTTTGGGTGTTGAGTTTGCTAAGTTCTTTATAGATTCTGGACACTAGCCCTTTATCCGATATGTCATTTGCAAATATCTTCTCCCATTCTGTCAGTTGTCTTTTGGTTTTGTTCACTGTTTCCTTTGCTGTGCAAAAGCTTTTGATCTTGATAAAATCCCAATAGTTCATTTTTGTCCTTGCTTCCCTTGCCTTTGGCGATGTTCCTAGGAAGATGTTGCTGTGGCTGAGGTCGAAGAGGTTGCTGCCTGTGTTCTCCTCAAGGATTTTGATGGATTCCTTTCTCACATTGAGGTCCTTCATCCATTTTGAGTCTATTTTCGTGTGTGGTGTAAGGAAATGATCCAATTTCATTTTTCTGCATGTGGCTATCCAATTTTCCCAACACCATTTATTGAAGAGGCTGTCTTTTTTCCATTGGACATTCTTTCCTCCTTTGTCAAAGATTAGTTGACCATAGAGTTGAGGGTCTATTTCTGGGCTCTCTATTCTGTTCCATTGATCTATGTGTCTGTTTTTGTGCCAGTACCATGCTGTCTTGATGATGACAGCTTTGTAATAGAGCTTGAAGTCCGGGATTGTGATGCCACCGACTTTGGCTTTCTTTTTCAATATTCCTTTGGCTATTCGAGGTCTTTTCTGGTTCCATATAAATTTTAGGATTATTTGTTTCATTTCTTTGAAAAAATGGATGGTACTTTGATAGGAATTGCATTAAATATGTAGATTGCTTTAGGTAGCATAGACATTTTCACAATATTTATTCTTCCAATCCAGGAGCATGGAACATTTTTCCATTTCTTTGTGTCTTCCTCAATTTCTTTCATGAGTACTTTATAGTTTTCTGTGTACAGATTCTTAGTCTCTTTGGTTAGGTTTATTCCTAGGTATCTTATAGTTTTGGGTGCAATTGTAAATGGGATGGACTCCTTAATTTCTCTTTCTTCTGTCTCGTTGTTGGTGTAGAGAAATGCAACTGATTTCTGTGCATTGATTTTATATCCTGACACTTTACTGAATTCCTGTACCAGTTCTAGCAGTTTTGGAGTGGAGTCTTTTGGGTTTTCCACATATAGTATCATATCATCTGCGAAGAGTGATAGTTTGACTTCTTCTTTGCCGATTTGGATGCCTTTAATTTCCTTTTGTTGACTGATTGCTGAGGCTAGGACTTCTAGTACTATGTTGAATAGCAGTGGTGATAACGGACATCTCTGCCGTGTTCCTGACCTTAGCGGAAATGCTTTCAGTTTTTCTCCATTGAGAATGATATTTGCGATGGGTTTTTCATAGATGGCTTTGATAATATTGAGGTATGTGCCCTCTATCCCTACACTTTGAAGAGTTTTGATCAGGAAGGGATGCTGTACTTTGTTTCAGCATCTATGGAGAGTATCATATGGTTCTTGTTCTTTCTTTTATTAATGTGTTGTATCACATTGATTGATTTGCAGATGTTGAACCAACCTTGCAGCCCTGGAATAAATCCCACTTGGTCGTGGTGAATAATCCTTTTAATGTACTGTTAAATTCTATTGGCTTGTATTTTGGTGAGAATTTTTGCATCTGTGTTCATCAAGGATATTGGTCTGTAGTTCTCTTTTTTGATGGGATCCTTGTCCGGTTTTGGGATCAAGGTGATGCTGGCCTCATAAAATGAGTTGGGAAGTTTTCCTTCCATTTCTATTTTTTGGAACAGTTTCAGGAGAATAGGAACTAGTTCTTCCTTAAATGTTTGGTAGAATTCCCCCAGGAAGCCATCTGGTCCTGGGCTTTTGTTTGTTTGGAGATTTTTGATGACTGTTTCAATCTCTTTACTGGTTATGGGTCTGTTCAGGCTTTCTATTTCTTCCTGGTTCAGTTGTGGTAATTTATATGTCTCTAGGAATGCACCCATTTCTTCCAGATTGTCAAATTGGTTGGCATAGAGTTGCTCATAATATGTTCTTATGATTGTCTGTATTTCTTTGGTGTTCGTTGTGATCTCTCCTCTTTCATTCATGATTTTATTGATTTGGGTCCTTTCTATTTTCTTTTTGATAAGTCTGGCCAGGGGTTTATCAATCTTATTAATTCTTTCAAAGAACCAGCTCCTAGTTTCATTGATTTGTTCTATTGTTTTTTTGGTTTCTATTTCATTGATTTCTGCTCTGATCTTTATGATTTCTCTTCTCCTGCTGGGTTTAGGGTTTCTTTCTTGTTCTTTCTCCAGCTCCTTTAAGTGTAGGGTTAGGTTGTGTACCTGAGACCTTTCTTGTTTCTTGAGAAAGGCTTGTACTGCTATATATTTTCCTCTCAGGTCTGCCTTTGTTGTGTCCCACAGATTTTGAACCGTTGTGTTTTCATTATCATTTGTTTCCATGAATTTTTTCAATTCTTCTTTAATTTCCTGGTTGACCCATTCATTCTTTAGAAGGATGCTGTTTAGTCTCCATGTATTTGGGTTCTTTCCAAATTTCCTCTTGTGATTGAGTTCTAGCTTCAGAGCATTGTGGTCTGAAAATATGCAGGGAATGATCCCAATCTTTTGATACCGGTTGAGACCTGATTTAGGACCGAGGATGTGATCTATTCTGGAGAATGTTCCATGGGCACTAGAGAAGAATGTGTATTCTGTTGCTTTGGGATGAAATGTTCTGAATATATCTGTGATATCCATCTGGTCCAGTGTGTCATTTAAGGCCTTTATTTCCTTGTTGATCTTTTGCTTGGATGATCTGTCCATTTCAGTGAGGGGAGTGTTAAAGTCCCCTACTATTATTGTATGATTGTCGATGTGTTTCTTTGATTTTGTGATTAATTGGTTTATATAGTTGGCTGCTCCCACGTTAGGGGCATAGATATTTAAAATTGTTAGATCTTCTTGTTGGACAGATCCTTTGAGTATGATATAGTGTCCTTCCTCATCTCTTATTATAGTCTTTGGCTTAAAATCTAATTGATCTGATATAAGGATTGCCACTCCTGCTTTCTTCTGATGTCCATTAGCATGGTAAATTCTTTTCCAACCCCTCACTTTAAATCTGAAGGTGTCTTCGGGTTTAAGATGAGTTTCTTGCAGGCAACATATAGATGGGTTTTGTTTTTTTTATCCATTCTGATACCCTGTGTCTTTTGATTGGGGCATTTAGCCCATTTACATTCAGGGTAACTATTGAGAGATATGAATTTAGTGCCATTGTATTGCCTGTAAGGTGACTGTTATTGTATATTGTTTCTGTTCCTTTCTGATCTACTACTTTTAGGCGCTCTCTTTGCTTAGAGGACCCCTTTCAATATTTCCTGTAGAGCTGGTTTGGTGTTTGCAAATTCTTTCAGTTTTTGTTTGTCCTGGAAGCTTTTAATCTCTCCTTCTATTTTCAATGATAGCCTAGCTGGATATAGTATTCTTGGCTGCATGTTTTTCTCGTTTAGTACTCTGAATATATCATGCCAGCTCTTTCTGGCCTGCCAGGTCTCTGTGGATAACTCTGCTGCCAATCTAATATTTTTACCATTGTATGTTACAGACTTCTTTTCCCGGGCTGCTTTCAGGATTTTCTCTTTGTCACTAAGACTTGTAAATTTTACTATTAGGTGACGGGGTGTGGACCTATTCTTATTGATTTTGAGGGGGGTTCTCTGAACCTCCTGGATTTTGATGCTTGTTCCCTTTTCCATATTGGGGAAATTCTCTCCAATAATTCTCTCCAATATACCTTCTGCTCCCCTCTCTCTTTCTTCTTCTTCTGGAATCCCAATTATTCTAATGTTGTTTCGTCTTATGGTGTCACTTATCTCTCGAATTCTGCCCTCGTGGTCCAGTAGCTGTTTGTCTCTCTTTTGCTCAGCTTCTTTATTTTCTGTCATTTGGTCTTCTATATCGCTAATTCTTTCTTCTGCCTCATTTATCCTAGCAGTGAGAGCCTCCATTTTTGTTTGCACCTCATTAATAGCTTTTTTTATTTCTACTTGATTAGATTTTAGTTCTTTTATTTCTCCAGAAAGGGCTTTTATATCTCCCGAGAGGGTTTCTCTAATATCTTCCATGCCTTTTTCGAGCCCGGCTAGAACCTTGAGAATCGTCATTCTGACCTCTAGATCTGACATATTACCAATGTCTGTATTGATTAGGTCCCTAGCCTTTGGTACTGCCTCTTGTTCTTTTTTTTTGTGGTGAATTTTTCCTCCTTGTCATTTTGTCCATATAAGAGTATATGAAGGAACAAGTAAAATACTAAAAGGGTGGCAACAACCCCAGGAAAATATGCTTTAGCCAAATCAGAAGAGATCCCAAATCGTGAGGGGTGGGGAAGGGGATATAAAGAGGTTCAGAAAGAAAAAAAGAAAAGAAAAAAAAAAGAAAAAGAAAAAAGAAACAAATAAAAAAAGAAAACCAATAATGAAAAAATATAAAAAGGAAAATATATATATATATATATATTAGATGAACTAGTTAAAAAACGTTAAAAAAGAAAGGGTAAAATTTAAAAAAATTTAGCAGAAGAAGAGAAAAAAAATTGAAAAAGAAAAAAAAAATTAAATTAACTGCAAGGCTAAAGAATCATGGGGAGAAAGCCATGAGTTCCGTGCTTTGCTTTCTCCTCCTCTGGAATTCCGCTGCTCTCCTTGGTGTTGAAACTGCACTCCTTGGTAGGTGAACTTGGTCCTGGCTAGGTTTCTTGTTGATCTTCTGGGGGAGGGGCCTGTTGTAGTGATTCTCAAGTGTCTTTGCCCCAGGCGGAGTTGCACCGCCCTTACCAGGGTCTGGGCTGAGTAATCCGCTCGGGTTTGCTTTCGGGAGCTTTTGTTCCCTGAGCGCTTTCTGTAGAGTCCGGAGGACGGGAATGAAGATGGCGGCCTCCCAGTCTCTGGCCCGGAGGAGCCGAGAGTTCGGGGCCCCACTCCTCAGTGCGCCCTCAGAGAACAGCGCCCAATTGCTCCCTTCACCCAGGCCTCTGGCCGCGCTCCAAGCTGACCGAGCCTGAGACCGGTTCAAGGTAAACCCGAGTTTAGAGCTCACTCCTCGGCTCTGTCTCTGTAGCCGGCTTCCCGGTTCTAATACCTGTAAGCTCTGCGACACTCAGACACCCCCGATCCTTCTGTGACCCTGCGGGACCTGAAGCCACGCTGACCCCGCGTGCGCTTTACCCCAGTTAAGCCTCTGGAGCGATGTCCCTCAGCGGAACAGACTTTTAAAAGTCCCGATTTTGTGCTCCGTTGCTCCGCCGCTTGCCGGGAGCCGGCCCCTCCCCCCGCGGTCTATCTTCCCGTCGCTTTGGATTCACTTCTCCGCCAGTCCTACCTTTCAGAAAGTGGTTGATTTTCTGTTTCTAGAATTGCTGTTCTTCTTCTCTTCGATCTCCCGTTGGATTTGTAGGTGTTTGCAATCGTTAGATAAGCTATCTAGCTGATCTCCCGCTACCTGAAGTAGTCTCAGCCTGCTACTTCTCCGCCATCTTGACTCCTCCCCCGGAAAACATTTATTTTTAATTCATTCCAACTATCGTAGCTCATTTTTTTTGTATAGATATAATTTTTAACCTATTTACCATAGGTTTTTTTGTTTTCATTTACAGTGAGATGTCCAGTACATCAAATTCCATAATAACATTCTAACCTGAACTTTTTGATACAAAACCTGTGTTTTTCTTTTGAATTTCTATTTTTTAAATTTCTTTTTTTAAATTTTAGTTTAGTTTAGCCTAGTTTATTCCTTTTTTACTTTTATTTTCTAATATTCATATAGACTTAAACTTCAAGGTAATCCCCTTTCCCCAATCAATGCTACCCTTTAGGTAAACCAATTTTTATTCCCCCTTTATCTTAGGAAATTTGAGTGATTTAACAAAGATATCAAGATACATCCAGGAAGAATCAAAACAAGCTTCCTCACCCACACTGAGAATTTATAACCACTCTCCCATCTTTTTCTTCCACCAGTGTTTCTGTGTTTTTGTGTTTGCTCTGATAGTACATAAATCTTACACTTGGGGTTCTTTTTGACAAGGTTCTTCCGTTATTAGCATATATATATATGTATATATATTTGCTCTTGTCATATACTTTTATCAATCTTTTTGTTTGTCTGTTTTTTTTTTTGTATACTTCATAAATCTTACCTTGGGGCCCATTTGGGCTGAACCTTCTCTTTTATATTCCCTTTCTTTCCTCTCTCTCTCTCTCTCTCTCTTTTTCTTTTTCTTTTCTTTTTTCTCTCATTTGGGTGGGGAATCCTGATGCTCAGAAGTGTTCCAGGGTGCACCTTGACTGCACCACAGTCAATACAACCAGCTACATCCGTTCAGCCATCCCTCACCAAAATAACTAGGAAGAGGAATGCCTAACAGAAGAAAAATACAGAGGATGGACCTTCTGCAACAGAGCTAATGGCTATCAACATAGGCGATATGTCGGAAAGAGAGTACAGGCTAACAATTATCCAGGCAATAGATAGGTTGGAGAAAGCCATGGATGACCAAATGGAATTGATTAGGGCCGAGCTGAAAGCAACCAGACAGGATGTTAACAATGTTAGGGCAGAGATAAAAGCTACCAGGGCTGAGGTTCACAATGCTCTCAATGAGTTCCAATCTAATCTAAATTCTCTCAAAGCTAGAGTAACTGAGACAGAAGAAAGAATTAGTGATCTGGAGGACAAACAGATAGAGAGAAAGGATCAAGAGGAAGCCTGGAACAAACAGCTTAGAAACCATGAAAACAGAATCAGGGAAATAAGTGATGCCATGAAACATTCCAACGTCAGAATTATTGGAATCCCTGAAGGGGAGGAGAAAGAAAGAAGTCTAGAAGATATAGTGGAACAAGTTCGTCATGAAAATTTTCCCAATCTCGTGAATGGAACCAGCGTTCATATACTAGAGGCCGAAAGGTCTCCACTCAAGATTGTAGATTCCAGAAAAACATCAAGGAATCTGATAGTCAAACTGAGGAATCATAATAGTAGATATAATCTCTTGAAAGCCACTAGGACAAAGAGGCTTCTTACTTACAGAGGAAAGCCCATCAGAATAAGGTCAAACATGTCCACAGAAACCTGGCAAACCAGAAAGGGCTGGCAAGATATATTCAGGGCACTCAATGAGAAGAACATGCAGCCAAGAATACTTTATCCGGCAAGAATGACATTCAAAATGGATGGAGAGATAGAGTTTTCAAGACTGGCAAGGCTTAAAAGACTATGCAATCACCAAGCCAACACTGCAGGAAATATTAAGGGGGGGTTCTATAAAAGAGGAAAAATCCCAAGAATAGCACTGAACAGAAATATAGAGACAATCTACAGCAAGAAAGACTTCAAAGGTAACACGATGTCAATAAAAATGTATCTATCAATAATCACTCTCAATGTGAATGGCCTAAATGCGCCCATGAAACAGCATAGGGTGCAGGTTGGATAAAATGACAGGACCCATCCATATGTTGTCTACAAGAGACCCATTTTGAACCTAAAGATACACCCGGACCGAAAGTGAAGGGAATGAGAAGCATCTTTCATGCCAATGAGCCTCAAAAAGGCCAGGGTAGTGATTCTCATAAGAGACAAATTAGATTTTAAACTAAAGACTGTAGTCAGAGATACAGAAGGACACTACATCATTCTTAAAGGGCCTATGCACCAAGATGATCTAATAACTGTAAATATCTATGCCTCCAAAATGGGAGCAGCCAATTACATAAGAAAACTGTTAATCAAGATAATGAATCATACTGATATGAATACATTAATAGTAGGAGATATTAACACACCTCTCTCAGAAACAGACAGATCATCGAAGGAGAAAATCAATAAAGAATAAAGAGCATTGAATGACACATTGGACCAGATGGACCTCATAGATATATATAGAGAACATTACAACCTAAAACAATAGAATACTCATTCTTTTCAAGTGCACATGGAACCTACTCGAGAATAGACCACATACTGGGTCACAAATCAGGACTCAACCGATACCAAAAGACTGAGATTATTCCCTGCACATTCTCAGATCACAATGCTTTGAAACTGTAGCTCAATCACAGGGAAAAGTTCAGAAGGAACTCAAACACCTGGGAGCTGAAGACCACCTTGCTTAAGAATGCATGGATCAATCAGGAGATCAAAGAAAAACTGAAAAAATTCATGGAAACCAATGAGAATGAAGACACTTCAGTCCAAAACCTATGGGATACAGCAAAGGCAGTCCTAAGGGGAAAATACAGAGCCATCCAAGCCTCCCTCAAAGAATTGAAAAATCCAGAACACAGCAGCTGTCTCTCTACACCTTAAAAACTGGAGAATCAACAACAAATCAAACCAACTCCACACATAAGAAGAGAAATCATCAAGATTAGAGCTGAGATCAATGAGGTAGAAACCAGAGATACAGTATAACATATCAATGAAACTAGAAGCTGGTTTTTTGAAAGAATCAATAAGAACAATAAACCATTGGCCACACTAATCCAAAAGAAAAGAGAGAAAGCCCAAATTAATAAAATTATGAATGAAAAGGGAGAGATCACTACTAACACCAAGGAAGTAGAAACAATCATCAGAAGTTATTATCAACAGTTATATGCCAATAAGCTAAGCAGCCTAGATGAAATGGATGCATTCCTAGAAAACTATAAACTCCCTTAATTGAACCAGCAAGAAATTGAAAACCTGAATAGACCGATATCTAGTCACAAGATGGTAGCAGTGATCAAAAACCTCCCCAAAAGCAAGAGCCCAGGACCTGATGGATTCCCTGGGGAATTCTACCAAACTTTCAAAGAAGAAATAACACCTATTCTCCTGAAGCTGTTTCAAAAAATTGAAGCAGAAGGAAAACTTCCAGACTCGTTCTATGAAGCCAGCATTACCTTGATCCCCAAACCAGGCAAAGACCCTACCAAAAAGGAGAATTTCAGACCAATATCACTGATGAATATGGATGCTGAGATTCTCAACAAGATCCTAGCAAACGGGATCCAACAGCACATTAAAAAGATTACCCACCATGACCACGTGGGATTCATCCCTGGGCTACAAGGATGGTTCAACATTCGCGAATCAATCAATGTGATAGAACAAATTAATAAGAGAAGAGAGAAGCACTACATGGTCCTCTCAATTGATGCAGAAAAAGCATTAGACGAAATCCAGCATCCATTCCTGATTAAAACGCTTCAAAGTATAGGAATAGAAGGAACATTCCTGAACTTCATCAATTCTATCTATGAAAGACCCACAGCAAATATCATCCTCAATGGGAAAAAGCTTGCCGCCTTCCCGTTGAGATCAGGAACACGACAAGGATGCCCACTCTCACCACTCTTGTCCAACATAGTATTAGAAGTCCTAGCAACAGCAATCAGACAACAAAGAGAAATAAAAGCTATCCAAATTGGCAATGATGAAGTCAAACTCTCTCTCTTTGCAGATGACATGATTCTTTATATGGAAAACCCAAAAGACTCCACCCCCAAACTACTAGAACTCATACAGCAATTCAGTAAGGTGGCAGGATACAAAGTCAATGTACAGAAATCAGTGGATTTCTTATACACTAACAATGAAAATACAGAAAGGGAAATTAGAGAATCGAATCCATTTACTATAGCACCACGAACCATAAGATACCTGGGAATAAACCTAACCAAAGAGGTAAAGGATCTGTACTTGAGGAACTACAGAACACTAATGAAAGAAATTGAAGAAGACACAAAAAGATGGAAGACCATTCCATGCTCTTGGATCGGAAGAATAAACATTGTTAAAATGTTGATATTGCCTAGAGCTATCTATACTTTTAATGCCATTCTGATTAAAATTCCACCGGTATTCTTCAAAGATCTTGGGTAAATAATCCAAAAATTTGTATGGAACCAGAAGAGACCCCGAATTGCTAAGGAAATGTTGAAAAACAAAAATAAAACTGGGGTCATCATGTTACCTGATTTCAAGCTTTCCTACAAAGATGTGATCACCAAGACAGCATGGTACTGGCATAAAAACAGACACAAAGACCTGTGGAACAGAGTAGAGAGCCCAGATATGGACCCTCAACTCTATGTTCAGTAAATCTTTGAAAAAACAGGAAAAATATACAGTGGAATTAAGACAGTCTCTTCAATAAATGGTGCTGGGTAAACTGGGCAGCTATATGTAGAAGAATGAAACTCTACCATTCTCTTACACCATACACAAAGATAAACTCAAAATGTATAAAAGACCTCAACGTGAGACAGGAATCCATCAGAATCCTAGAGGAGAACATAGGTAGTAATCTCTTCGATATCAGCCACAGCAACTTCTTTCAAGATATGTCTCCAAAGGCAAAGGAAACAAAATCCAAAATGAACTTTTGGGACTTCATCAAAATTAAAAGCTTATGCACAGCAAAGGAAACAGTCAAGAAAACAAAGAAGCAACCCATGGAATGGGAGAAGATATTTATAAATGACAGTACAGACAAAAGATTGATATCCAGGATCTATAAATAACTCCTCAAACTCAACACACACAAAACAGTCAATCATATCAAAAAAATCAAAAAATGGGCAGAAGATATGAACAGACACTTCTCCAGTGAAGACATACAAATAGCGATCAGAGACATGAAAAAATGTTCATCATCACTAGCCATGGGGAGATTCAAATGAAAACCACATTGAGATATCACCTTACACCAGTTAGAATGTCCAAAATTAGCAAGACAGGAAACAACATGTGTTGGAGGGGATGTGGAGAAAGGGGAACCCTATTACACTGTTAGTGGTAATGCAAGTTAGTGCAGCCTCTTTGGAGAATTCCTCAAGAGATTAAAAATAGAACTTCACTATGACCCTGCCATTTCACTACTTGGTATTTACCCCAAAGATACAGATGTAGTGAAAAGAAGGGCCATCTGTACCCCAATGTTTATAGCAGCAATGGCCACAGTCGCCAAACTGTGGAAAGAACAAAGATGCCCTTCAACAGACAAATGGATAAGGAAGATGTGGTCCATATACACTATGGAGTATTATGCCTCCATCAGAAAGGATGAATGCCCAACTTTTGTAGCAACATGGACGGGACTGGAAGAGATTATGCTGAGTGAAATAAGTCAAGCATAGAGAAACATATGGTTTCATTCATTTGTGGAGTATAACAAATAGCATGGAGGACTTGGGGAGTTAGGAGAAGGGAGTTGAGGGAAATTGGAAGGGGAGGTGAACAATGAGAGACTATGGACTCTGAAAAACAATCTGAAGGGTTTGAAGAGGTGTGGGGGTGGGAGTTTGGGGGAACCAGGTGGTGGATATTAGAGAGGGCATAGATTGCATGGAGCCCTGGGTGTGGTACAAAAACAATGACTACTGTTATGCTGAAAATAAATTAAAAAAATGATTAAAAAAAAGTATTCATGAACTCTTTTAGTTCTTGTTTATCTGGGAAATTATTTATCTTACCTTCTATTCTAAATTGCATCCTTACTCAATAGTGTTCTTGATTTTGGCTGTGGATTTTTCCCACTCATCATTCTGAATGTATCATTTCACCCCTTCTGACTTACCAATATTCTGTTGAGATATCTCTAGTCTTATGGGTTTTTTCCATGTACTTTTAGATATCCTTTATTTTAGTATTTTTAATATTTTTTTTTCTTTATCAGTATATTTTGCACATTTAATTACAAAATGTCTTGGTGCTACTTGCTTTTTTGATTTTGATGGAAGTTCTCTGTGACTTATGGATCTGGATTTTTTTTCATTTTCCAAATCAGGGTCATTTTTAGCTATTAAATATTTTTAAAATTATGCAGCTTTTCTTTTATCTTTCTGGGACATCTATTTTATGATGTTTTTAAGTTTGGTGGAAATATTGAATTTCCTAAGTCTATTTTCCTGTTTCATGGTTCTTTCTCTTTTGTTCAGCTTCTTTGCTTCTATTACTTTTTCTTCCACGTCATTCATTCTTCTGCTTCTTCCAGCAGAAGAATTACATCACATGTGTTTCTGCTCTTGTTTCCTCTGCTGTTTATCTTTGAATCTATTAAAAACATTTTTATCTTTGTAGTAGTAAGACTGATGGCTTCCATTCTTTCCATTCTTTTCTCAAATTTTCCATCAGGCATGTTAACCAAATCTGTTTTTGCTTAGATCTCTCGCAGTGGTCTTATCTTTCATATGGGATAGCTACTGTCTTCTCATTTTGTCTATTCTCTGCCTTCTTCTTGTGCTTCATAGAAAAGCCAGTTATGTTTCTTGCTCATGAAAGTAATCACTTTATGAAGAAGACATCATGTCATGCCCGGGGCCCATAGCTTAAGAGAGTGCTTCCATTGTGTTGTATGTGCTCTGTTGTTGTGTTCTGCCTGCACTATTCTCAAATCAGTCATCCTCAAAGGTTCCCCTTACATGAAGTGGTCAATGTTTTATCTCTGGCTTGAATGTTGCAAGTTTTGCCCATGTGTTCTTTTGTATGCTCGTGAAATGTGTCCTGTCACCACCTCCACCACTACTGAGGCCCTGAAAAAGTAGGAGATATTTTGTGGGCAGGAGTTTTTGCTGGTCTTTTGGATGAGTGTTCTGCCTCACAGGGACTGTGGCAAGATTGAGTGAGAAGGTGTGAGGTTTAGTGTAAGCAAGTTAAGCATCCAGGGTATCCACTTCACTGCTTCCCAGAGGTAGCTCTGTGTTTATGCTGAGGGTGTTGAGGGTTGGGAGTGGAAAATTGTGCTAACCAGCTCCCCTTTCCCCAGAAAGACACCACTGTCTCTAAGGCAGGTATTTCAAAAAGAGTAAATAATCTCCCTCCTGTATGTCCCATGTTTGTTTTTTGTTTGTTTGTTTTTTCAGATTTCTTTTTCTGCAATGTCAGCCCCCAGGTTGTTTGCCTATCTTCTTACCATGAGCAAGCACAGAGCCCTCTGGGCTTTATCCTAACCAAGCCTACTGAGCTTTAAAACTCCAGGTTTAAGACCATAGTGTGGGAAGGGGCCTGCTTTAGTTTTCTGTGAAGGGGGCCCACTGTGCAGGGAATGAGATGAGTTTTACCTAGAAGGCAGTTATGTCAGAAATCAATGTTTTGGGACATGGTATCATCGGATTAGGCAGCCAGTGTTGGAAATGAGCTGATTTCTGCAGGTTGCTCTGTGTCTATGATGAGAGATGAGGGGGTGGGAATGGTGTCTGCTGGTTCTTCTTTTGTCCCCTTAGATGTTTCTCCCTGAATCTTGCCTCTCAGTGACACGTTGTAAGAAGAGCAAATAAACTCTCCCCTGTATGCCCTAAATATTCTTCAGATCACTGTTTCTACAATTTTTTCACAGGATTGTTTGCCTGCCTTCCCTACCAGAGTGAGGCAACACCCCAGGGCTCTATCCCAGACAAGCCAGGGAACCCTTAGAACTCTAGTCTTTAAGACCCACTGGTTGCTAGAAATGAAAATCAGTCCCTATTATTTCCCAGCCAATGGCTTTAGGGAAATATTCTTCTTTTTTTTTTTTTTTTAAGATTTAAAAAAATATATTTGACAGAGATCACAAGTAGGCAGAGAGGCAGGCAGAGATTTTGGGGGCAGCAGGCTCCCTGCTGAGCAGAGACCCCAATGTGAGGCTCAATCCCATGACCCTGAGACCATGACCTGAGCCAAAGGTAGAGGCTTAACCCACTGAGCCACCCAGGCACCCCAGGGAAATATTCTTGTGTGTTTTCCTGTATGCTCTTCTCTCTTGCCTTCTTCTGCAACTATGGCTCCCTCCCCTCCAAAGCAACTGTGATCTGCTTCTCCCCCAAACCCTGTCTCTGTACTCCCTACCTTCTACAATGTGTTTTTTTTTTCTTCTCTCCCTTAAGTTGTGGAGTTTGTTATGTCATATTCAGCTTGATTTCTAGGGTATTAAGGATGACTTGATAATTATCTAGTTATGTTCAGGGAATGATGCAAACCTAAGTCCTCCTACTTAGCCACCATCTTACTTCATTGAAACCTCTCTCTCAAGGACATAGAAAGATAGTTTCCTTATTTAGGTGATGACATTTTTGTTTCAAATTTACTCAAGTTATATCTAATATTTCTCATTGTAGACTCCTCCTTTCTATTAGAAAGACATCTCTTCTATGTTTCTATCATACCACACTGCTTGGGTATCTGTCATCTTTTTTTATCTCTTTATTGTCAACTACTTCTTTCATAGCTTGGCATTTATACATTAAAATATTTTGACCTATTCTTCAGTTTTTTCTTCTTCATATATGCAGTCCCTCAACTAGGGTTGATCTAATGTAATCTCCTGTTGTTACATACAATATGCTTATCAAAGACTCCTAAAATCTATCTGCACACTTAACAATTCAAATGATATACAAACTGAAATATCTAGCTTCTTATCTTACATTTCAACATATATTCAATAGACACTTCAAATTTAACATTTCAATGTCCCTGTCCCATTTCAGGACATTGACACTTGCTATTCTTCCTAACTGGAAACCTCTCTACCTGGATTTTCCCATGCATGGCTCCTTTCTTGCCCAACTAGGGCCTCTTCAGAAAATCTTTCTTTGAACATGGTAGCTTGAGTAACCCTTCACTGATCTCCATTATTTCACTGTGTTAATGTATTTCTTGTATATACCTAATTATATTACAAGTTATATTTTCCCAGTTTTAAGATAAAATTGACATATAACATTGCATTCGTTTTTTTAATTTTAATTTTTAAAAATTTCTTTCCAGTGTTCCAGAGTTCATTGTGTATGCACTACACCCAGTGCTCCATGCATTATGTGCCCACCACAATACCCACTACCAGCATTGGTTTAAAGTGATTCCTCAAAATATTAAAAATAGAGCTACCCTATGACCCTGCAATTATACTACTGGATATTTACCCCAAAGATCACTACAAAGATGTAATGAAAAGAAGGGTCATCTGTACCCCAATGTTCATAGCAGCAATGGCCAGAGTCACCAAATTGTGGAAAGATCCAAGATGCCCTTCGACAGAGGAATGGCTAAAGATATGGTTAATATATACAATGAAATATTACACAGCTATTAGAAAGGATGAATACCCAAGTTTTGTATCAACATGGATGGGACTGGAAGAGATTATGCTGAGTGAAAGAAGTCAAGCAGAGAAAGTCAATTATCATGTGGTTTCACTTACTTGTGGAATATAAGGAATAACATGGAGGACACTAGGAGAAGGAAAGGAAAAATGAATTGAGGGAAATCAGAGGGGGAGATGAACAATGAGAGACTGTGGACTCTGAGAAACAAACTGAGGGTTTTGAAGGGGGGGTGGGAGGTTAGGTGAGCCTAGTGGGGTTAAGGAGGGCATGAATTGCATGGAGCACTGGGTGTGGTGCATAAACAATGAATCTTGGAACACTGAAAAAAAAAATTAAATTAAGACATTAAAAAAATAAAACAAATTAATAATGTACTAGAAAGAAAAAGTGTGTACAATACAATGAAGTAGAAATTTACATCTGTTAGAATGACTTTCATCAAAATATTGGAGAGGGCACAGATTGCATGGAGCACTGGGTGTGGTACAAAAATAATGAATACTGTTACGCTGAAAATAAATTAAAAAAATTTAAAAAAAAACTAAAAACTAAAAAAAAATAGGAGAAAGCAAGTGTTGTCAAGGGCACACTTGTGCACTGTTTGTGATAATGTAAGTTAGAGCAGCCTTTGTGGAAAACAGTATGAAAGTTCCTCCAAAAATAAAAACAATAGTACTACCATATAATTTAGCAATTCTACTTCTGGAAATATATCTGAAGGAAACAAAATCACCATGTAGAGGGATACCTGTGCACTCATTTAATTGCAAAATTGGTCACATAGCCAAGACATGGAAGCATCTTAAACAACCACTGAGGGATGAATGGATAAATAAAATATTATATATAGCTAATATGAGTTATATTTTAACTTTTTATTGAAGCAAAATAAACATACAGGAGCGCCTGGGTGGCTCAGTGGGTTAAAGCCTCTGCCTTCCGCTCAGATCATGATCCCAGAGTCCTGGGATTGAGCCCCGCATCAGGCTCTCTGCTCAGTGGGGAGCCTGCTTCCCCCTCTCTCTCTGCCTGCCTCTCTGCCTACTTGTGATTTCTGTCTGTCAAATAAATAAATAAAATCTTAAAAAAATAAATAAACATACAAAAGTATTAAACACACAAAAAGTTTGAACTTTAGGGGCAGCAGGGTGGCTTAGTGGGTTAAGCCTCTGTCTTTGGCAGAGATGATCACCAGGCTCTCTGCTCAGCAGAAAGCCTGCTTCCCCCCTCACTCTGCCTGCCTAATTGTGATCTCTCTCTCTCTCTCTTTCAAATAAATAAATAAAATCTTAGAAAACAAGTTTGAACTTGGTAAATTTTCTTAAACTGAGCACTGGGTGTGTAATCAGCATCTACACAAAGAAACTGGAAACCACTAACACCGCAGAACCTACTCACAAACCCTTTCAGCCACTAATCTTCCAAGCATAGGGTAGTTTTGATGAATCTGTACTTTATATAAATGTAATCTTTTGTAACTTTCTTCTTCAGTTCAACATGTTTCTGAGATTAATCTATAGCATTGTAAGTAATGTTAGTAGAATGTCTATTCTTATTGTTTGACAATGTCACAATTGATTTATCATGTCACCACCGGTGAGATTTTGGGTAGCTTCTCTGTCTCTCTCTCTCTTTCTTTTTCTCATCTGCTACTACATATCTTTTGGTGAAGATTATGCATATATATTTGTTAGAAATTCACCTGAGTGTGTTTCTTCTGGGGCACAGAGAACATATATGTTCAGCTTTAGTCAATGTTGCTACATACAATGTTGTGGGGACATAAATTGCTTTCTTGACTGCTATTTTTTTTTTTCCTTTTCATTTCCTTTCCCCCATTAGAATGTAAACTTTTTAACTGTAGATGTTTTTCTTATCTTGCTCAAAGCTATGAATAATAAATGAATACATGGATGAATGATTGAGGAAGCTGTATCTGAAAGATACAGTGTTCAATCAATCACATTCCTTGAAATTTTGCAGCTTAATACACTAATTTAAAATATTACCCTACAGAAGTCCCTTACTTCCTTGATCCCCACTGTTTTCATTTGTAATTAAAGCTGTTAATATGTGGCTTATTTGTTATGAGATTGTTAGAGGGTGACAAACCCTACAGAGTATGTGAATTATTAAGTTTTAGACAGATTGGCTAATACAATTGATTATGATTATTAATAATTTAATAAAGTGACCCCTATGATACCTGAGTAAACTCCTTATACAATCAAATGGAACATTAAACATGATTTGCCACATTCTATTGTCCTCAATTTCTGGATCAGTGGGGAGTATGAATATGGAATATGAGCAAACTGTTATTATCTGACCAGTTTATGATTAATCTTGATGACCCTGTGATGTATTTGAAAAATCACTTTAGTATCCTCTCAGCCCATATCCCTGTGTGTTTCTCTGACATTTGGTAAACCTTTAAGTATATGATACCCTCACATTGTCTTTTCTGGAAAATATTCTTTGTTCTCATCCATTAATTTTAACTTACCTGAAAAAATAACTTTCACTTATGTGTTACAAACAGAAGGTAAATACTACATTGCTACTTAAAGTAAAACACACTTAATTATTGTGGGGATCACAATGACTATTTAAGAAAACTATTCTGACTCTTCTGACAAACTGACAAATTGGAATATACAGGTAGCTACACAACTGTCTTCCTAAAGGGCTGGGTCAGGCATCAGTCCTCAAGATAGAGAAGATAATATTTTTATTATTTTTAGATGGTACATATACTTATACAGCAGTATCATATATACCAAAAGTGTCACCTTCTCTCTTGCACTCCTCAACATAGTTCATGCCATTTAAAATTGCATGCAATTTATGTTGTTTCCAAAAGGTGAAGCTGAAGAGCAAGAAATTTTATTTTCAATTCTTGAAAAACACTGGACATTTATTTTGAATACATGTGAACAGGATTAAAATAAAGGGAAGATACAAGAAAGAAGATGGGATGAAAAAAATGAAGATCAAGAGGATGCATTTTTATATTGACCCTTTTCCCTTTTTTCCTGCACAATCGAGCCTACTTTCCAGTTTAATCCTTCATTGAGAACATGGTCACAGTGTCCACAAAGGCTCCCATTTACTATTGATATGAGAAGAATCCACTATCAAAACATTTCTCCTGACACTCTTTGTGTACCCTTGAATTTGCCTAGTGCCCTCTTCAGAGCTCCAGTCACATCCTTGTTCCTCAGACTGTAGATGAGCGGATTTAACATTGGTGTAAGGATTGTGTAGAACACAGAAAAGACTTTGTCCTGGGCTGGCCTGTGGTAAGAGTGCGGAAGCATGTAGGTGTACATGGCAGCCCCATAGAACAAGGTCACCACTGTCATATGAGATGAGCAGGTGGCGAATGCCTTCTTCCTCCCCTCCACTGAACTCATGTGGTGGACTGTGGTTAAGATTCGGGCATAAGAAGCAATCACCACAGAGAAAGGAATCAGCAGCATCAGAACACAGCACACATACATTACTGTCTCATAGAGGGCTGTGTCTGCACATGCCAAATGCAGGACTGCAGGTGCCTCACAAAAGAAATGGTTAATTTCCTGGGAGTTGCAGAAAGGAAAGCTCATGGTGATGGGAGTTAGAAGGAAGCCATCCAAAGAGCCTCCAAACCAGGAACCTGCTATGATCATCCAACAGACCCGGCGACTCATAAGTACAGGATAGCGAAGGGGTTTGCAGATGGCCACATAGCGGTCATAGGCCATGAGGCCCAACAGGAAGAACTCAGCTCCCACAAGGGTGAGGTAGAGGAAATGCTGAGCTGTGCACCCCATAAAGGAGATGGTTCTTTGACCAAGCAGGTAATCAACCAACATCTTGGGGACAATGGTGGAGATGTACATCATGTCAATGAAGGACAGGTGACTAAGCAGGAAGTACATGGGAGTGTGAAGTCGTGAATCAGTGTGGATCAAGAAGATCATGACCCCATTTGCCATCAGTGCAGTGAAAAAGATGATAGAGATGATAGCAAAAAGAAGGCCTGAGATGTCCTTCTTGTTGAACAGTCCCATGAAGATGAAGTCTGCAGAGGAGGTGTTGTACACTTCCACTGATCCCATGACAGTGATGCTGTGACCTAGAATCTTTTGAATAAAATGACATTATTTTAAGAGAGTTAACATAACGTCATATGAGCTCTTAGACAACAAAATTCTGAAAGTTGGAGGATAACATTTAAAAATATTTTCTTACAACTTTGGCACAGATATCTAGCAACTAATATAGTCTAGATGTTATTTTTACATAAAATTGATAACCTTGAATTAATATTTCTTTAAATACATTGGACAAAATGATGTCAACAGATGTTATTTTACTATAGTGACACATATAACAACACATAAGGGTGTAAACCATGTTATTCAGTTAAACATACTCTGGTGTGTGTGTGTGTGTGTGTGTGTGTGTGTACATATTGCCTTATATGTGTTTAAATTGGTACCCTTATTAAATGAATTTTTATTTTAATCAACACTATCACCAATTAAAAATATCTCATTACTGACTATGAGTAGTTTTTCTCTGCCATTAGGTACAAATGAGTGATATGCTGTATGGGTTGTAAGAATTAAGAGTATCCTTTTGGTTTCAGTTCATCTGTGTTGCAGATGAAATTGTATGGGAGAAAATAAAGTAGAAAATGGAAACCATTCTTGCAAACTCAGAAAAAAGAGGCAAGTTACTCTTGTAGAATTACTTTTGTTTATTTTTAAGAAAAATTTAATTTTAGGATGATGAAGAATTGGCATCAGGATTATGTATAAGTATCAGCATTAGTCAGGTATTAGCATTTAGCATTAGCAATTAGGATTCAGAGTAAATAACACAGAAACATATATGGTAAGATATAAACCACCTATTATTTTTGGCAATTGAATTTTTTATAGTGATTAGTAATTAAGAAAAACTGATGGTTTTATGTAATTTCAGGTGATGGTAAATATACAGTTGTGAAATATCTACAACAAAGTTTTTTAAAATTAAGGATTTTTTTCCTGTCCTTTGACATTAAATATGTCAAGGCAAGATATATTTTACCAATATGTTTTTGAGGTTAAGTGACTAAACTAAACTATGTTCCTATAAATATTCTAAAAATATGAACATTTGAGTCAACTGCTCAGAAAACAAGAAGCTATTAAGAATAATTGTGAAGGGGCATCTCAGTGACACAGTTGGTTAAGCATCTGCCTTCAGGTCATGATTCCAGGGCCCTGGGATTGAGTCCCAAATCTTCTCCCTCTGCCATCTCCTTCTTCTGCTTGTTTTCTCTCTCCCCCTCTCTCTCCCTCTCTCTCTCTCTCTCTGGTAATAAATAAAACCTAAAAAAATTATAATTTTGAAGAGTTTACTTTGTGCCAAGTGCTTCATATCTATTGACTTGCTGAGCTTCACAATAAACCTTTCTCACTGATGGCAGAATTATGAGTGATGTTCTAATGGTCACATATGCTGTTAATGGCAGAGATTTTTGGACCAAGCAGTGTTCAAATCACTGTGTTCTCACCTACATTCTAAAAAACCTAGACATTTACATTACTTGTCAAATGAAATGTGCCAACAATGTGAATCTGTTAAATTTTAACTATATGTATTCATTAATGTGGTTAATAAAAATGTCATAACTCAAAATACATCACATAAATTATTATAATCATGACTGCTGATTTTTAATAGGATAAACTCTTATTTTTTCTTGTTTAGCTTCTTCTTTTGGTGATAATTTTAAAAGCTTTGAGCCAAATTTCATAAATTTCCCTGACACCAAGTACCATTTCATCATTTCCAATCTGCCTCATTTTTCTTCTACTTTTCTAATTTCATTAATGGAACACATTAACATATGTATCTCTGGGAAAATGTCAAGTTTATAGAATAGCCTATGTATTAATAGAATTCTGTTTCCACACCTCCCACATTTTGGGTCTAACTTTTATCATGTAAGATCCCAGTAACAGAGAGAAGATGAGGTATTGCTTTCCAAGGTCTAGTAGATTTACATGTTCACCATTTACATGCATTCTAAAATCTTTTAAAAATATTCTGTCCCTCAAGTTGTTTTTTTTTTCCCTACCTCATCTATCTTCCTAACAGTAACAAAGGCAAACACTAAGTCTTCTCTAGTTTTCATCTGATTGGCCTTATTCTCTTTTTTTTTTTTATATAAAAATGTCTAATTAGCTATTATGGACATCCCTGCTATAAACACTGGGGACCATGTATCTCTTCAAATCACTATGTTTGCATCCTTCAGGTAAATACTTAGCAATGCCAAAATATGGAAAAAGTCCAAATGTCCATCGATAAATCAGTGGATAAATAAGTGGTATTATATATATATATATATATATATATATAATGATGAAATTATATGGGAGAAAATAAATATGTGGAATTTAAGAAACAAAACAGATAAACATTAATGGAAGGGAAGAAAAAATAAAATAAATTAAAATAAAAATAAGATGAAAATTGAGAGGGAGGCAAACCATAAGAGACTCTTAACTCTAGGACACAAACTGAAGGTTGTTGGAAAGGAGTGAGGAGGTAGGGGATTAATTGGGTGATGACATTAAAGAGGGCATTTAATCTATTGAGCACTGGGTGTTATTTTCAACTGATGAATCACTAAAGTCTACCTCTGAAGCAAAAACAACAAAACAACAATAACAACAGCAACAACAACAAAGGTCTACTTGGTCAAAGACAAAGACAAATCCCATTTGGTTAAATTTATCATCTGCTATCTTACTATGAGGAAGGATAATGAGAAGGATCTGTATTTGTTGAAAAAAATATATATATTCATATATATTGTATTACAGGAAATATAATTATACAATAATTGTACAATACAATTGTGTATATATATGTGTGTTATATACATATTTAATAGATTATATATATTCATATATATATATAGTTGAATTTCTGTTGAGCAGAGATTGTATTGCTTTGTTATGGTTAGCACAAATAAAAATGATCAGAAAATATCAGAAAAAGTTATTATGTAACTTTATATAGGTATGTCCTTCTGAAATGAGGTAGTAGACATAGAGTAAAGCAAAATTTAAAATCAGATGATGTGAGTTCTTTCCCTGACATTAATGAATTCTGTTGCTTTGGCTTCTCTTCCCAGACTCTGAGCCTCAGTTTCCATTTATATTGATTTTAAATAATGTAATATGCAGGGTTGCTCTATGGATTAAATGAGAAAATCTTAGGTGAATATATTTTATAAAATGCAAAGCAAAATGCCAATGTTTTACCCATATACATTAGTTCAAAACTATTGGTAAGTATGTAAGAATCTCCAATTTATTATTCAAGCAATCTGTATATTGAAATAAAATGCATAAATTTGAATTGTAAAATACTCCTGAACTTCAATTCAATGGGCTCTGGTAACCCTGGCAAAACTACTTCAGCTGTTAAATTCTATATTTTTTCTCTAATTTTCTCTTCAATTATAGGAAATGGCCTTTAGCAAAAATTCTCAGAAATATATGCATCACTTTTAAGCCTGAAGAGAATCAAAATTTCTTTGAGACGATTATATATGCTTGGACTAGAAATTATAAGAACACAAAAAACTTATTGGATAAAATTTGCATGACTTTATTGGATGAAATTATTTTCAAAATTTACTTA
This sequence comes from Lontra canadensis, assembly GCF_010015895.1. Classification (NCBI taxonomy): domain Eukaryota; kingdom Metazoa; phylum Chordata; class Mammalia; order Carnivora; family Mustelidae; genus Lontra; species Lontra canadensis. The sequence continues at coordinate 382,466 of NW_022631193.1, read as the reverse complement.
AATTGGGGTGCCTGGGTGGCTCAGTGGGTTAATGCCTCTGCTTTCTGCTCAGGTCATGATCCCAGTGTCCTGGGATCGAGCCCAGCAGGGAGCCTGCTTTCCTTCCTCTCTCTCTGCCTGCCTCTCTGCCTACTTGTGATCTCTGTCTGTCAAATAAATTTAAAAAATTTACTTAAATTAATAATTTTTACACTATATCACAAATTGAAAGAAAAGCAATGCGTTTATTCTATCATGACATTTACAAATAAGTATTCTCTCTTATTTTGTAAAGGGTACATATTTAGTTGAGTACAGATATTTGAAGTTACTTCTCCCATCTAACTGAAGTCAGGATATGATTCATGCTCAGGCCTGGGATGATCATTGGGAGCATCTTTTGAATCAAGTTACAATAGAATCTCTGAGTTTTAAGGTGCAGCATTTTCCTGATTCTATATGGCCACTTGTGAACTTCCTGCCAAATGAAAGAGCATACTCTATGTTTTGTTTTTTGTTTTTGTTTTTTTCCAGTGGAATGGCACCATTGCTAGGAAGCTCTGTGCTCACTTGGATTAAAAATTGCCCCATGGAACTTCCTTCTTGCCCTCTAGATCTTCTCAGAAGCAGCTTCTTCCTTTTTTAACTTTAAGCCTTTCATAATGTGAATATGGTTAGGTTTTCTTCATACTTCTCTGTGCCAATTTACGCTTCCTTGTTCTTGTATACATTCATGAAGACCTTGCCAAAATGCTCAGGTTCCAGGTAATAACTTGAGATGATCTTTGGCAATGTCCATGTCAAAATGCAATATCTCAGTTTCAACAATTACTTCAGGTGAAGTTTATTCAGTGCAGAATACTCTAGAAATATTATTTTTCTGTTCTTATATAGATACATCACACTTTTGGCACATTCTGTACACATTTAAATTCTTCTGGTTTAATCCTTACATAAGAATCTCTCAAGCCAGGGCAATTCATAGTTGTGCAGTTTTGAAACTAAATATAAAACTTTACATTTATCCCTAAATCTTCTGTGTACTCCTAAATTTGGCATAGTATCTCAAAAAGTTGTAATCCTTAATAATATAATCAAATTGAAGAATCATAGACAATGAAATGTCAATGTAATTAGACAATTTCGCCAATTGTTTATTGTTTTTTAGAACATCACTTGAAGGAGTGACTTAGAAGCACATTCCTTTGTCAAACATATACCCTTCCTGCCTGAGCCCCTGAAGAGATCACATACCTGGATAACCACATCTATAGAGACCCACTGTTTCTGATTGCAGTTCATTTTATGGTATGATTGACATAAAACAAAAACAAACAAACAAACAAAAACAACAACAAGAAAACTTGCGAACCTCTTCCAGACTGGAATTGAAGAATATAGGCACCAGTACAACCTTTAAAGGCATTTATGGAAAAATGATTTGTAAAACATTTTCATCCTGACAGCAAGGCAAGAACTCTTGGCTTGAAGTCAGAGGGCCTATGGGAGTCTGTCTATGTGTTGTTAAGGCAAGCACCTCCACTCCCCAAATTTCAGTGTCCTTTTTTGTAACAAGAGGTCAAGAATACAAAGGCAATCATGCCAATGGTCGTGGTAATGGAGAACCCCAGCAGGGAAATAGGAAGCCTTTTTTTCATTGGTGCCCTATAAACTAAGACTAAATGCAAGTTTTTCACTTAACCTCTCTGTGTATTTCAAGTAATATTGTCCATATCCCATCTAATTCACAAGGTCAATTTTCCCCTAAATCTTTAGAAAAAGAAAAAAAAAAGAGAGCAGGAAATATTTTGCTAAGATCATATACACACAGACATAGAAAGGTATTTTATAGAAAAGAAGATTCTTTGCACTATTCTATTTAATAGCACCATGACAATTGGATATTTGCAATGCACACTCTGGGTAATTTCCTCAGAATAAACAGACAGTCCACTTCTCAATGTAGTTGGGTGGGGCACATTGAGCAGTCATTACCTCACTAAGCTTGCGCATGAGATTTGAAGCCCATGAGTTTTAGACAACCCTGCCTCTGTTTCCTTAGGTTTAACTTGCATAAATTTTATTTACATCCTATAAAGAGAGTTGATTCAATCAGAACCCTAGGAAATACTGAGGAAGCTCAATAATTTCCTTATTATTCAAATATTTAAAGTCTCCTTTGAAGAGCTAGGCTAAGTGCTCATCAGGATTTGATTTGTCATCTGTGATTTTCTTGAAAATTTCAACAGACCTGGGTTTTCATTAAGGTAATAGGAAATGAGGAATAAACAGAGTTGTTCTAGATGATCTAAAAGCTTAGATGATTCACTGAATTGCTTAAATTTGAACAAGAATTTTGCATTGTTTAGAAAAACTTGAAACTATTAAATCCAATAATTTAATTTACAGAAACTTTCAGAATGATTTATTCATTTGCCCAATATCATGTTTAGCCTCTTCACCCCACATTCTTCAATACTTTTCTCAGCCATGCAATCTGAATGCTATGTATTAAAAACAGCTTGCTAGACACATTTATTGGTATGCATAAGTTAGGAAGGTAAGGCACATCATCAATATAAAGAAAATCACCCTATGTCTAATTTTATTTATTTTATTTTTTAAAGATTTTATTTATTTGCTTGACAGAGATCACAAGTAAGCAGAGAAGCAGACTCCCTGCTGAGCAGAGAGCCTGATGTGGGGCTTGATCCCAGGACCCTGGGATCATGACCTGAGCTGAAAGCAGAGGCTTAACCCTCTGAGCCACCAAGGCACCCCACCCTATGCCCAATTTTATACTAAACTTAGGTCCGGCTAAAGAAAGATCATCTTGTCATTTACTCAGAGTGGAATCCTCTCCACATAGCCATTCAGAGTAGGGTGCATTGTTCAAAGGTAGAGATGGTCATATAAAATTTAGTAAATAACAACAACAGCAATAACAACAACAACAACACAACAACAACAACTCACCAGGAAACTATAAAAACTTTCCATAACTAAGAAAGAAATGAGGAATGAATAAAGACTTTCTAGACAATGAAGGTGATCTATTACTGGAAGATAAATAAATGATAAAGATTAGTAGATTTAAATTATCCTCTAGTTTATGTTGACAAACTAAAACACAAGGTTATTTTTAGTCAGGGGTATCTACAATGGGAAAACTTTCAAGATCTGGCCAATCTGTATGTCTAGGTGTCCTCTGCATGAAAGTCTAGCACACACGGGTTTTGAATTTGGATTTATAAACTTGAATTTACTGAACTATAGACTAGAATTATCCTTAGCAACTGATGTTGGAATTAGCACAAAGAGAGATGTGCAATTTATTAAGAGATCTTTTGCAATATAACTCTACAGAACGAAGTATCATTAAAAGAATGTCATCCTAAAATCCCTGAAATATTTTGCATTGCCAGGACAAATCATACAAATTTCCAGCCTTCTACAAAAGTATGTTAATTCTTGCTTCCTATCTTTACAAGAAAATACCCAGAAACTAAAGAAAGACAATTGTGAAAGAGTGAGAAGGCAGGAAGAAAGCTGCAGACCATTAAAGAATGCTGAATCCTCTCTGGGTGTTCTGTGTTTGGATTCCTGGGTGCCAAGGGGAAGGTCCAGGGAGAGAAGAAGCAGGAGCTTAAATAGTTTTGTGAGAAGACAATGAAATGAAGTGCTCTTGGAAAGAGCAGGTCTCTTCCCTATGGATTGCAGCAGACATTAATGAGACAGATATGTCACAGTTTAATTAGAAATGTTTCATGGGGTAGAAGAGAGTGAGCCCTAGTGTCATAAGGGCTTTGAGAAAAGTGTTTCAATCACCAGACTCACAAATGTAAGTCCCTGATTTTCTTAGCATTTCATCAGAAATTTCCTCTAGCAGGTTTTCCTCCTACAGAAATGTGGGGGACTAATGTGAAAAGACTTAAAAAAAGATGAAAAATAGCCCAATTCATGTTATTTATTTTAACATTTTATTGGCAGTCTAATAATAATTATTATATTTGTGTATAAAGGCAATGCATACACTGGGAAAAATAAGAAAATGTTTAAAAATTTAAAAGATTCCCCCCCCAAATTTACAAGCTTTCTTAATATCCAGAAATAGGTGCCAAAAACATATATAGAAGGTCATCCTTACAAAATTGCATTTCCAACATGTGTATGCATACATACATAAATGTAATATTTACATACCAACACATATATATGCAAGGGTATGTGTATGTATCTCATATAATTTGACAATTTATATTATCCATAAAGTACTTTATATGAAGTGTCTCTTATGTGAAATATTCTTCCAAAGGTAGAATTCAGTCTTCCCAGGGTATTCTACACTATGGCTATGCTCCCTTATATTTAACTTATGCTTTGTTTTTGATACATATATGGCTTTAATTGTGGCACTGATAAATTGTGTAATGGCAAATATCCTTATACTTAATTTTGAGTGTAGATTTTTGAATTTTTTTTCACATTTTCTTCATTCAGAATTATTTAGTCAATTTGTGTAATATATTTAAAGTTTTTTTTTTAATTGTGTTGTTAGTCGCCACAAAACACATCATTAGGTTTTTTTTTTATTTTAATTTTTTCAGTGGCCCAAGATTCATTGTTTATGCACCACACCCAATGCTCCATGCAATACATGCCCTCCTTAATACCCACCACCAGGTTCACCAATTCCCTCACTCCCCTCCCCTCCAAAAGCCACAGTTTGTTTCACAGAGTCCACAGTCTCTCATGCTTTGTCTCCCCCTCAAATTCCCCCCAACTCACTTTTCCTTTCCTTCTCCTAATATCCTCCACATTATTCCTTATGCTCCATAAGTAAGTGAAACTATATGGTAATTGACTCTCTCTGCTTGACTTATTTCACTCAGCATTATCTCCTCCAGTTTGGTCCATGTTGATACAAACACTGGGTATTCATCTTTTCTGATGTAGGCATTCCACTCCATTGTATATATGGCCCATATCTTCTTTATCCATTCATCTGTCAAAGGGCATCTTGGCTCTTTCCACAGTTTGGTGACTGTGGCAATTGCTGCTATGAACATTGGGGTACAGATGGCCCTTCTCTTCACTACATCTGTATCTTTGGGGTAAATACCTAGTAGTGCAATTGCAGGGTCATAGGGAGGCTCTATTTTTAATGTCTTAAAGAATCTCCACATTGTTTTCCAAAGTGGCTGCAACAACTTGCATTCCCACCAACAGCATAAAAGGGTTCCTCCTTCTCCACATATTCTCCAACACTTGTTGTTTCTTGCCCTGTTAATTTTGACCATTCTAACTGGTATAAGGTGGTATCTCAGTGTTGTTTTGATTTAAAACTCCCTGATGGCTAATGATGATGAAAATATTTTCAGGTGTTTATTAGCCATTTGTATGTCTTCATTGGAGAAGTGTTTGTTCATGCTTTCTGCCCATTTTTTGACATGATTATCTGTTTTCACAGGTGTTGAGTTTGAGGAGTTCTTTATAGTCTTGGGTATCAGCCCTTTGTCCATAGTGTCATTTGTGAATATTTTCTCCCATTCCGCAGGCTGCCTCTTTGTCTTGTTGACTGTTTACTTTGCTGTGCAGAAGCTTTGGATCTTGATAAAGTCCCAACAGTTCATTTTTGCTTCCCCCCCCCCTTTGTGTTTGAAGACATGTCTTGAAAGAAATTTCTGTGGCCAATGTTGAAGAGGATACTGCCTATGTTCTCCTCTAGCCTCACACTGAGGTCTTTTATCCATTTCAAGTTTATCTTTGTGTGGTGTAAGAAAATGGTCAAGTCACATCATTAGTTTTTTATTTCATTTTTAAGTTGCATTTTGCAATGTTATCAGTTTACTTTCCTATTGCTTAATAGTTCCTGTTTTCCCGTCATCCTCACAATGGAGGTTCAGAAGTAAGTAGGCCCACACAGGTTTACATTTCTGGTAATAATGACCTAAGATGACTGAATTTAATTATTATTTTAAAAAACTTAGGATGGTACTTCTTGAATGTGTTAATATTTATTATTTTAAAAATTATCTGCAAATTTTTTTTGTTTATTAGAAATGTTATTTTTAATTCTTATTTAACCTTCTCTTTACATATTTAAGTATGAATATGTGTCTGCCAATATGTTTCAAATACTGTTTACATTTTCTTGTTTTCTTTTCTATTTTTTGTTATTGCTCATGGCTTTTTTTTTTTCATGGCTTTTTTGTTAAACAAGAATTTTTTTAAGTTATGAAGTAAAAATCATCAACATTACTTCCGTAGTTTCTTTTACTAATTCTACGATTAGAAAATGCTTAGATAGCTTAAACTTGAGAAATATTTTTTAACTTTTATTATCTATCATTTGTCTGTGTGTGTGTGTGTGTGTGTGTGTGTGTGTTTACACTTAACTCTTTGAAGTCTGGAATTTTGGGATATGATTATGAAGGAGAGATTTACTGTATTCTCTCTGAAAAACAGTATTTATCCTAAAATCAATTTTTAAGAAACTATTCCTTTAAATGATGAGTTCCCACATCAATTTTTTATATACTAATTTTTTACATTTTTCAGGGACTAACTCTTCTAACTCTTCAAACTGTACCTCACCAGTTCTATTATTTTTTTTTCTTTTTTTTTTCAGTTGCCTTTATTTTTTTTTTATTATTTTTTTTGCATTAGAAATTTTGTATTTGTTTTTCTATTTTTTTTTAATTTTTTATAAACATATATTTATTTTTTCCCCAGGGGTACAGGTCTGTGAATCTCCAGGTTTACACACTTCACAGCACTCACCATAGCACATACCCTCCCCAATGTCCATAACCCCACCCCCCTCTCCCAACCCCCCTCCCCCCAGCAACCCTCAGTTTGTTTTGTGAGATTAAGAGTCACTTATGGTTTGTCAGTTCTATTATTTTAAGGTGTTATTTGTTTTCTGCAACACATGTATTAAATATAATGGTCTTTTTCTTCCTTTTCCAAACAATTTTATAAATATTTGCCCATTTATTTAAAAAAGGAAAACAAATCTAGAACTTCACTAGAACTCTAGAACAAAACAACAGCAACAAAAACCTTTTATAGTTCTTATTGGGATAGCACTAAACTTAGCATTCATTTGAAAAGTATTGACATTTTAACAAAGTGACTCCTCAACTAGGAGTATACTAGACTCTCCTTTAGTTAGGTATTCAGTTACCTTCCTTTGTGAAGAGTTATAATTTGTATGTGGTATGTGGGTATTTGTGTGTTTGTGTGTGTGTGCGCTTTGTATATTTTTGCATATTTTACATTATATTAATTTCTGTATATTTCTAATTAAATTCACTCATAACTAGTTAATTTGTGATTGTCTTTGTAATTTTTTATATTTGCCAATGTTTATTTCTGGGAAAGTGGGGGACTCTGGTTTTTAAATATTGGTACATGTTTTTAAGATTTATTTATTTATTTTGAGAGAAAGCAAGAGTGTGTGAAGGTGAGGTAGTGATAGAGGGAAAAAGATAATCTTAATCATAGTCTCCATGGGGGGGATGAAGCTCAATGTGGGACTCCATCTAACAACAGTGAGATCATGACCTGAGCTGACACCAAGAGTTGGATGTTTAACTGACTGTGCCACCCAGGTGTCCCAAATATTAATGTGTTTTTAATCTTGCTCTCCTACATACATCTAATTGGTAAATAGTTTTGCAGAGGGTGACATTGTGTTTACTTTGCATAGTCATCAAATGCAAGAAATAAAGATTTAATTTTCTTTATTCTAAAACATATTTATTTTTATCTTCATTATATTGTTTAGAATTTCCAAAGCTATGTCAATCAATTAACATGGTGAAAATGGCTTTCTTGTATTTATGTATGTATGTATGCATGTATGTATTTTCAAAGAATTTATTTGTGTGTGTGTGTGTGTGTGTGTGTGTGTGTAACAGAGAGAGAGAGGGAGAGAGGAACAGGGAGAGGGAGAGGGAGAGAGAGAATCCTAAGCAGTCTCCATGCTCAGCACAGAGTCTGCTGCAAGGCTTGGTCTCACAACCTGGTATCATGACCTGACCCAAAATCAACAGTTGCACACAACCAACTGAATGACTCAGGTGCCCCTTCTTGTCTTTATTTTTAGTTTAATAATAATGCGTATATTATTTTATCACTATACCTGCATACTTTCTTAGTTTAAGGCAAATATAGCATGTCATGGTAAGGAATTATACTTCCACATTTTTTTGGGGGGGGTAATCCTCCAAAATTTTTCTATAAAAATGATTGCAGATTTAACCTCTTGACAACCATCCCTTTTTTTTTTAAGTTTTCTTTCAAATTCCACTTAGTTAACATATGGTATATTATTAGGTTCAGGTGTACAATATAGTTATTTGACACCTCCATGCATTGTTCTGTGACCATACAAGTGCTCTTCTTAATCCCAATCACCAACGTAACCCACATACCCACCCACCTCTGCTCTGGTAACCATGAGTTTGACCTCTATAGTTAAGAGTCTGTTTCTTGGTTTGCCTGTCTCCTTCTCTCTGCCACTTTTCTTCTTTTGTTTTGTTTCTTAAATTCCAAATAGCAGTGAAATTATATGGTATTTTTATTTCTCTAACTGACTTATTTCACTTAGCATAATACCCTCTAACTCTACACATATTTTTGCAAATGGCAAGATTTCATTTTTTTTGAAGGCTGAGTAATGTCATTGTATGTATATACACCACATGTTCTTTACACATTCATCAGTAATGGATACTTGGGCTATTTCTGTAGTTTGGTTATTGTATATGTGTATCCTTTTGAATTAGTATTTTTGTATTTGGGGAGTAAATTAGTAGCTGGATCATCGGGTAGTTCTATTTTAAACTTCTTGAGAAAACTCCATACAGTCTTCCTATTTGCTTTCCTGCCAAAAGAGCAAAGGTTCTACTTTCTCCACATCCTTCCAGCACCTGCTGCTTTTGTGTTCTTGACTTTAGCCATTCTGACCAGTATGAGGTGATATCTGGTTATAATTCTTCTTTGCATTTCATTGATGATGAGTGATGCTGAACATCTTTTTATGTGTCTGTTGGTCAACTGGATGACCTCTTTGGAAAAAAAAGTCTATTCATGTCTTCTACCTATATTTAATGGGATTATTCATTTTTTGGTTGTTGAGTTTTATAATACTTTATATATTTTGGATACTAACCCTTTATCAGACGTGTCATTTGTAAATATCATCTTCCATGCATAAGTTGCCTTTCAGTTTTGTTGATTGTTTCGTTTGCTGTGTAGGAGTTGGTTTGTTTGTTTTTAAATGAAATCCTAATAGTTTATTTTTGTTTTTGTTTCCTTTGCTTCAGGAGACATAACTAGTAAGTTATTAAGACGGTTGTCAAAGAGGTTAGTCTATGCTCTCCTATAGCAGTTTTATGGTTTCAGGTCTCACATTTACATTTGTGTTTTTTATTTTAATTTTATTTCTTTTCAGCGTAACAGTATTCATTGTTTTTGCACTACACCCAGTGCTCCATGCCCTCTCTCATACCCACCACCTGGTTCCACCAACCTCCCAACTCCCCGCCCCTTCAAAACCCTCAGATTGTTTTTCAGAGTCCATAGTCTCTCATGGTTCACCTCCCTTCCAATTTCCCTCAACTCTATTCTCCTCTCCATCTCCCCTTGTCCTCCATGTTATTTGTTATGCTCCACAAATAAGTGAAACCATACGATAATTGACTCTCTCTGCTTGACTTATTTCACTCAGCATAATCTCTTCCAGTCCCATCAATGTTGCTACAAAAGTTAGGTATTCATCCTTTCTGATGGAGGCATAATACTCCGTAGTGTATATGGACCACATCTTCCTTATCCATTTGTCCGTTGAAGGGCATATTGTTCTTTCCACAGTTTGGCAACTGTGGCCATTGCTGCTATAAACGTTGGGGTAGAGATGGCCCTTCTTTTCACTACATCTGTATCTTTGGGGTAAATACCCAGTAGTGCAATGGCAGGGTCATAGGGAAGCTCTATTTCTAATTTCTTGAGGAATCTCCACACTGCTTTCCAAAGTGGCTGCACCAACTTGCATTCCCTCCAACAGTGTAAGAGGGTTCCCCTTTCTCCACATCCCCTCCAACACGTTTCCTGTCTTGCTAATTTACTAGAGCACCAAGAACCATAAGATACCTGGGAATCAACTTAACCAAAGAGGTAAAGGATCTGTACTCAAGGAACTACAGAACACTCATGAAAGAAATTGAAGAAGACACAAAAAGATGGAAGACCATTCAATGCATTTGGATCGGAAGAATAAACATTGTTAAGATGTCTATACTGCCTAGAGCAATCTATACTTTTTATGCCATTCCGATCAAAATTCCACCGGTATTTCTCAAAGAGCTGGTGCAAATAATCCAAAAATGTGTATGGAATCAGCAGAGACCCTGGATCGTTAAGGAAATGTTGAAAAACAAAAATAAAACTGGGGGCATCATGTTACCTGATTTCAAGCTTTACTACAAAGCTGTGATCACCATAACACATGGTACTGGCATTAAAACAGACACATAGACCAGTGGAACAGAGTAGAGAGCCCAGATATGGACCCTCAACTCTATGGTCAAATCATCTTCAACAAAACAGGAAAAAATATATAATGGATAAAAGACAGTCTCTTCAATAAATGGTGCTGGGAAAACTGGACAGCTATAAGTAGAAAAATGAAACTCGATCATTCTCTTACACTGTACACAAAGATAAACTCAAAATGGATAAGAGAACTCCACATGAGACAGGAATCCATCAGAATCCTAGAGGACAACATAGGCAGTAACCTCTCCGATATCAGCCACAGCAACTTCTTTCAAGATATGTCTCCAAAGGCAAAGGAAACAAAAGCAAAACTGAACTTTTGGGACTTCATCAAAATCAAAAGCTTCTGCACAGCAAAGGGAACAGTCAAGAAAACAGAGAGGCAACCCACGGAATGGGAGAAGACATTTGCAAATGACAGTACAGACAAAAGTTTGATATCCAGGATCTATAAAGAACTCCTCAAACTCAACACACACAAAACAGACAATCATATAAGAAAATGGGCAGAAGATATGAACAGACACTTCTCCAATGAAGACATACAAATGGCTATCAGACACATGAAAATATGTTCATCATCACTAGCCATCAGGGAGATTATAATTAAAACCACATTGAGATACCACCTTAGACCAGTTAGAATGGTCACATTTATGTTTTTAATTCAGTTTTATTTATTTTTCTGTACGGTGCAAGAAAGTGGTCCAGGTCCATTCTTCTGCATGTTGCTTTCCAGTTTTCCCAATACCATTTGTTGACAAGTTGGTCTTTTCCCCATTAGTTAGTCTTTCCTGCTTTGTTGCAGATTAATTGACCATGTAATTTGGGTTCATTTTTGTTTTCTATTTTGTTCCATTGATCTATTTATCTGTTTTTGTGCCAGAACTGTACTGTCTTGAGGATCACAGCTTTGTAACATAACTTTAATCCTGGAATTGTGATGCCTCCAGCTTTGCTTTGCTTTTTCAGTATTGCTTTGACTACTTGGGATTTTTGTGGTTCCAAACAAATCTTAGGATCCTTTGTTCTGGTTCAGTGAAAATGCTGATGGTATTGTGATAAATATTGCATTAAATATGTAGATTGTTTTGGGTAGTAAAGACACTTTATCAATATATGTTTTTCCAATTCATTACTGTGAAATGTCTTTCCATTTTTTTGTGCAATCATCAATTTATTTCATCAATGTTCTATAGTGTTCAGAGAATAAGTCTTTAACCTGTTTGGTTAGGTTTATTTCTAGGTATTTGGCAGTTTTTGGTGCAATTGTAAATTGTATTCATTCCTTAATTTATTTTTCTGCAGCTATATTATTGGTATAAGGAAATGTAACATATTTTTGTATGTTAATCTTATATCCTGAAACTTTATTAGTATTAGTTCTAGTATTTACGGTGGCATATTTTGGGTTTCCTATACAGAGTATAATGTTATCTGCAAATACTGAAAGTTTGCTTCTTCCTTGTCTTGGCAACCATTTTTTTTTTAACAAATTCTCTGTGTGTGTGGTGTGTGGTGTGTGGTGTGTGTGTGTGTGTGTGTGTGTAAATGTAGAGAATCGATTCCATTTACTATAGCACCAAGAACCATAAGATACCGGGAATAAACCTAACCTAAGAGGTAAAGGAACTGTACTCGAGGAACTACAGAACACTCATGAAAGAAATTGAAGAAGACACAAAAAGATGGAAGACCATTCCATGCTCTTGGATCAGAAGAATAAACATTTTTAAAATGTCTATACCGCCTAGAGCAATCTATATTTTTAATGCCATTCCGATCAAAATTCCACTGGTATTTTTCAAAGAGCTGGAGCAAATAATCCAAAAATTTGTATGGAATCAGAAGAGACTCTGAATTGCTAAGGAAATGTTGAAAAACAAAGCTAAAACTGGAGGCATCATGTTACTTGATTTCAAGCTTTACTACAAAGCTGTGATCAACAAGGCAGCATGGTACTGGCATAAAAACAGACACATAGACCAGTGGAACAGAGTAGAGAGCCCAGATATCGACTCTCAACTCTATGGTCAAATAATCTTCAACAAAACTGGAAAAAATATACAGTGGATAAAAGACAGTGTCTTCAATAAATGGTGCTGGGAAAACTGGACAGCTATATGTAGAAGAATGAAACTCGACCATTCTCTTACACCATACACAAAGATAAACTCGAAATGGATAAAAGACCTCCACGTGAGACAGGAATCCATCAGAATCCTAGAGGACAACATAGGCAGTAACCTCTCCGATATCAGCCACAGCAACTTCTTTCAAGATATGTCTCCAAGGACAAAGGAAACAAAAGTGTAGATGAACTTTTGGGACTTCATCACGATCAAAAGCTTATGCACAGCAATGGGAACAGTCAAGAAAACAAAGAGGCAACCCATGGAATGGGAGAAGATATTTGCAAATGACAGTACAGATAAAAGGTTGATATCCAGGATCTATAAAGAACTCCTCAAACTCAATACACACAAAACAGACAATCATATAAGAAAATGGGCAGAAGATATGAACAGACACTTCTCCAATGAAGACATACAAATGGCTACCAGACACATGCAAAAATGTTCATCATCACTAGCCATCAGGGAGATTCAAATGAAAACCACATTGAGATACCACCTTACACCAGTTAGAATGGACAAAATTACCAGGACAGGAAACAACATGTGTTGGAGAGGATGTGGAGAAAAGGGAACCCTCTTCCACTGTTGGTGGGAATGCAAGTTGGTGCAGCCACTTTGGAGAACAGTGTGGATATTCCTCAAGAAATTAAAAATAGAGCTTCCCTATGACCCTGCCATTGCACTACTGGGTATTTACCCCAAAGATACAGATGTAGTGAAAAGAATGGCCATCTCTACCCCAATGTTTATAGCAACAATGGCTACAGTTGCCAAAAAGTGGGAGGAACCAATATGCCCTTCAACAGACGAATGGATAAGGAAGATGTGGTCCATATACACTATGGAGTATTATGCCTCCATCAGAAAGGATGAATACCCAACTTTTGTGGCAACATTGATGGGACTGGAAGAGATTATGCTGAGTGAAATAAGTCAAGCAGAGAGAGTCAATTATTGTATGGTTTCACTTATTTGTGGAACATAACAAATAACATGGAGGACAAGGGGAGATGGAGAGGAGAAGGGAGTTGAGGGAAATTGGAAGGGGAGGTGAACCATGAGAGACTATGGAGTCTGAAAAACAATCTGAGGGTTTTGAAGGGGCGGGGGTTGGGAGATTGGGGGAACCTGGTGGTGGGTAGTAGAGAGGGCACGTATTTCATGGAACACTGGGTGTAGTGCAATACAATGAATACTGTACGCTGAAAAGAAAAAATTAAATAAATACAAATAGATAAAATAAATAAATAAATAATCTAAATAAATAACTAATAAACAAATATATTTAATTAATTAATTAATTAATTAATTAAAAATAAAAGATTGTTTTCTCTTAGTGTGGAGAAGAATACAGAACACAGGGAAATATAGATCATTTATTTATCCTTTACACACAAATTTCCAGTATCTTCTTACATATTCAGGAGGGGTAATTATGCCTACTTGGATTGTGGTGTTCCAAGGAAATATGCCATTGACACAAGTGAAACAAAATAGAATTTGGCCTGTGTTATATTAATTATTTTTCTTTTCAAAATATGTTAACCTTGTTTTTCCTCATCCCCTAAATGCGCACAACCAAATCCTAAAAAATTAGGCTAATTAATTAAATTTTTTCATTTAATGCTCAATCCACCCTATTTCTACAATGCTTTACTATATCTTGGTGGCAGCTTCTAAAGATTTCTTTTTTTAATACTTTATTTATTTGAGAGAGAGCGAGAGAGAGAGAGAGAGAGAGCGAGCAGACATGCAGAAGCCAGGGAAGGAACAAAGGGAGATGGACAAGCAGATTCCCTGCTAAGCAGGGAGTCCAATATGTTGGATCCAGGACACTGAAATCATGACCTGAGCTAAAGGCAGATGCTTAATTGACTTAGTCACCCAGGTTACCCTGATTTCTTGAGTGAAATTCAGTATCAGAGGGTTACATGGTTTGTAAGAAAAATTTTTTTTAATTTTAAATTAATAAATTGATATTCTATTTTTTTGTTTTGTTTTGTTTTGGTTTGGTTTGGTTTGGTTTTGGTTTTGGTTTTGGTTTACTGTAGTTCCTCAAGTACAGATCCTTTACTTCTTTGTTTAGATTTATTCCCAGGTTTACTGAAAATTTAGCAGATGGTACAGAGAATTGCCATATATTCTTTCTCTTACCCCTATTATGAACAACTTGTATTTGTGAGGTATATTTGTTACAATTGATGAACTAATTTCATATATTACTATTAACTACAGTCTATAGTTTACATTAGGTTTCACTCATTTTGTTCTATGGATTTTTTCAAATGCACAATGTCACATAACCCCCACCACAGCATCATACAGAATAGTTTCAGTGCTCTAAAACCCTTTGTGTTCTGCCTATTCATCCTTTCCTCTCCCTTAGCCCCTGGAAATCATGAATCTTTTTATTGCTTCCATAGATATTCCTTTTCAAGAATGTCATATAACTGGAATCATATAATATGTAGCTTTTTCATACTATCTTCTTTCAATTAGTACTATATGTTGAAAATTCTTTCCTATCTTTTCATGGCTTGATACCTCAATTTTTTTTATTGTTGTATATTATTCTATTGTTTAAATATAGTGTAGTTTATCTGTTCATCTAGATATTTTGATTAATCCTAAGTTTTTGGCGATTATGAAAAAAGCTGCTATAAACATTCACTTGCAGGTTTTTGTGTAAATTCAATGTTCCAAATCAGTTGGGTAAATCACGAGAAACACAATTACCAGATTATATGGTAAGACTATTTGTTTCTTTAACAAACCACCAGATGATCTCTTCAAGTAGATGTATTAGTTTGCATTCCTACCAGCAATGAATGATAACTGTTCCTGTATCTCACTAGCATTCGGTATTGTCAGTATTTTGAATTGTAGCCATTCTAATAGGTGTGCAATGCTACATACTTGTTATTTTAATTGCTATATATGCCTATTTGTCTTTTTTCTAATTGTCATAATGAAGTTTATTTTCCATCCTTACAGCTGGCATATTAATTTTATGCATTATCAATCCTTTGTACCTTAGCATATGTAACAAGAGAGTGTGCTTATATATGTGAAGAACAGAAAATCAGAACTAGGGAAAGTAAAAAATGAAAAACATGGATATAATGAGGATGGAAAGCAATTACATTTGTTAAGAATATCTAAAATAATATTAGAATTTGATCTTTCAAAACTTAAAAAGAAAAATATATATTAGCTCAAATTTCACAGAAATAGAAATTGGGTGCCATTGACATTAAATGAGACAGAATTTCTTGAAAACAATGGAACTGAACTTTTGATAACACACCTAGTGACTTAACTCATTGAAGTTTGGCTATTTGCTATGATTACACTGTAGCAATACTCCATGCTCAAACCAAGTTGGCACCAGAAACTCAGGGTCACAAGCCTCCCAGTCTGTTCTCAATGAAGGACTTTCACTAGAAGCTCTCATGGCAACCCATGCAAACCCCTCTCACTCTGGAGAGATTCTTCTTTCCTTTCTATTCTCCTCTTCCTTAATAAACTTTAAAAAAAAACTTCAAAAAATAATAAACACTTCAAAAAAAAAGAAAGAAGAAAACAAAAGAAAAGAAAAAAGAAAAAAGAAAAACAATGGAGTTGAAATGAATGCCTAGCTTTCAGGATCAGTTCCCTCTTTTTCTGCTTTATTTATTACTTTTCTTGTACTTCACCATCTTTTAGTTGGAAAGCAATTCCCTACTATTTGACACATGGTACTCCCCAAGCAATCTGACGAGATTGAAAGAAACGAAGTATTTCAGAAAGAAAGCCTCAGAAAGGTTAGCTCTGGTTTGCAACTGATAATTCTGCTGAACTAAATGGAAGCAGGTCTATTTTCCTCATTAACTAGTAGCCAGGTATTCCAACATGTATTGTGTCATTGGTTAAGAATTTTGTCTACCATGCGACAGCTTTTGTAGTGCTTTTATTGAAGGCTTGGCCGTGTTTACCTCACCCACCCCAACCAGTGTCTGCCAGCAGTAAAACATCACTGAAATCAGTCAGGACATTTTCAGGCCGCTAAGAGCATGAAGCCTAGCATAGCTCCATGCAGAGATGGTCCAGGGGCCTTGGAATATAGTTCAGATTCTTACAACTGGACCTATAATTTAGGCTATCTATCTACATTCTCTGGATATCAGTTTCCTAAAGAAATTTTACTAAGTCATTTCCAAAGAATTTTCCAGCTCCAAATTTCAAATAAAAAACTAGGCCAAGGACTGCACATGTGATAAGTACTAGTGTTTTATGTAAGTGTTGAAATATTAAATTGCATACCAGATATTAGTATTAAACTGTATGTTAAATAACAGTAACTTAAATGAAAGCTTAATATAAAATAAAATTAAAAACAATAAATGAAAAACTAGTTCTTTCCTTCCCATTTTGAAATGTTATCCATGAAATACTGGACTCTGGAAAGAAACTGAGGATTACAAAGGAGAGGGGGATGGGGGTATTAGGTAATTGGGGGATGGGTATTATGGAGGGTGTGTGTTGTGATGAGCACTAGGTGTTATATGCAACCAATGAATCATTGAACATTACATCAAAAACTAATGACGTACTATATCCTGGTTAACTGAACATAATAAAAAAATCCCTACTTAAAAAATGAAGAAAAAAAGAGAAAAGAAAAAAGAAAAGAAACAAAAAGAAAAGTCATCCAATGTAAAATCCCGTACTGCAGAGAAGGAAAAATGTGCTATCTACTATCCCTTTGAAAGAAACAGATTGATAGAAATATCCACACCATAACTGAAATCTAGAGATTCCAAAAATCTAATAATGTTAATGAATTAAATATTGTTAAAATGTTTATGCTGCCCATAACAATCTACACATGCAATGCAATCCCTATCAAAAAACAATTGACATTTTTAAAGTTTTTTATTTTTTAATATGTTATGTTAGTCACCATACAGTACGTCATTAGTTTTTTGATGTAGTGTTCCAAGATTCATTGTTTACATATAACACGCAATGCTCCATGCAATACATGCCCTACTTAATACCCATCACCGGGCCAAAATATCCCCCATCCTCTCCCCTCTAAAACCCTCAGAGTATTTCTCAGAGTTCACAGTCTCTCATGGTTCATCTCCCCATCTGATTCTCTCCCTTCATTTTTCCTTTTCTTTTCCTAATATCCTCCATGCTATTCCTTGTGTTCCACCAGTAAGTGAAACCAAATGACAATTGACTTTCTCTGCTTGACCATTGACAATTTCAACAGAGCTGGCACAAACATTGCTAAAATTTGCATGGAACAAGAAAAGACCCTGAATCACCAGGGAAATGTTGAAAACAAAAACCAAAGCTAGTGGCATCTGACTTTAAGCTATAATAAAAAGCAGTGATCATCAAGACAACATTGTACTGGGACAGAAACAGACACGTAGATCAATGGAACAGAATAGATACCCCAGAAATGGATCCTCTACTCTATGGTCAACTAATATTCCACAAAGCAGGAAAGAACATTCAATGAAAAAAAGATAGTCTTTTCAACAAACTGTTCTGGGAAAATTTGGCAGCCACTTTCTACTGGACCACTTTCTACACAATTCACAGAAATAGACTCAAAATAGATGAAAGACCTAAATGTGAGACAAAAAAACATCAAAATCCTAGAGGAAAACACAGGCAGCAACTTCTTTGACCTCAGCTGCAGCAACTTCTTGCAATACACATCTCTAAAGGCAAGGGGAGCAAAAGCAAAAATGAATTACTGGGAATTCATCAAAATAAAAACCTTCTGCATGGTAAGGGAAACCATGAACAAAACTAAAAGGCAACATACTGAATGGGAGATGATATTTACCAATAATATATTAGATAAAGGGTTGGTATCCACTATCTATAAAGAACTCAAACTCAACACCCAAAGACAATGAATCCAGTCAATAAATGGGCAGAAGACATGAACAGACACTTCTCCAAAGAAGACATGCAAATGGCCAAAGACACAGGATAAAATACTCCACATCACTGGCCATCACAGAAATACAAATGAAAACCACAATGAGATACCACCTTGTACTGGTTACAATGGAAAAAATTAATAAGACAGGGAACAACAATTGTTGACAAGGATGTGGAGAAAGGGGACTCTTTACATTGTTGGTGGAAATATTAGCTGGTGCAGCCATTCTGGAAAACGGCATGGAGATTCCTCAAAAAGTTAAAAATAGAGCTACCTTAGGACCCAGCAATTGCACTACTGGGTATTTTTCTCAAAGATACAGATATAGTGATAAGAAGAGGTACCTGCTCCCCACTGTTCATAGCAGCAATGTCCACAATAGCCAATCTGTAGAAGGAGCTGAGATGTCCATTGACAGATGAATGGATAAAGAAGATGTGGTTTGTATGTACAATGGAATATTACTCAGCCATTATAAAGGTGAATACTTACCATATACATCGACATGGATGGAATTAGAAGGGATTATTCTACATGAAATAAGTCAATCAGAGAAAGACAGTTATCATCATATGGTTTAATTCACATGTGAAATATAAGAAATAGTGCAAAGGATCATAGAGGGAGAAGGGAAAACTGAATGGGAAGAAATCAGGGAGGGAGACAAACCATGAGAAACTCTGGACTCTGGGAAACAAGCTAAGGGTTGTGGAATGAGGGTGGGTGGGGAGATGGAGTACCTGGGTGACTACCATTAAGGAGGACACTTAATGTAATGAGCCCTAGGTGTTATTTGCAACTGATGAATACTATATCAAAAACTAATGATTTACTATCTTTTGGTTAATTAAATTTAAGTTAAAATATTAAATTAAATGAGAAAATAGTATTTAAATAATCTTAAATAATTGAAGAAGCTTAAAAGTGATTACTGAATTTATGAATTAATGAAGCACTATTTTCTCTCCCCTTTCTCAGTGCCTTCTGATATAATAATTATTTACCACTTAATGACTAAAACATCATAGAATTGACCTATAGAAGGTTAGTCTGCATTTCTCCATATGTACATGGTTCATTTTCTCCAACTCCAAATTTATCTAAAGGAAGAATGTTTTTAGTTGCTACTCAAAGAAAGGGTATCTGGATTTTTGAAATATTTATTTGAGCCTATTTAAGTATTCCCTTTGAAATGTTTTGATATTTCAGTCTTTTTAAAATATCATTCAAATGTATGCTCACCTAACACTTCTATAAACTTCACCAATGGAGCATTTAAGAAATGTAATAAAAATCACTAATTCTTATGAGAACACTAAAAGTGAGCAAAGTATGTAATATTAATCAGACATTTGGTAGCATTTATATACATTAATTATAATAGGAGAAAAAGTATGAGATAATAACTGGCATTGTAACCAGAGTAGAGTGTTGCCTCAGATAGCATGCAAATTTACTTCTATAAGATGTTTTACAGCAGCCCAACTCAGAAGAACCACATGAAAAGCAGAGCACCAACACCTTTAGAAGAGGACAAGACATGCACAGATATGAAATCTAACACAAAACTAGGATGAAAAGATGAGTTGAAGCATGTGCAGAAGACCCCCTAAGACTGTTCTGCGGTTAACTTTAGTGCTTTATAATAGTAAAATCTCCTCTCGGGGTAGATCTTAGGCCATTTTTTGAACTTGTGTTATATGTTAAGCATACACAGTAAACCTAGAATGCCTAAATAATAGGATACATATAAGTTCCCCAGTGTATATGCAAACTTCTAGACTCTGACTCCTCTTCATTCTGACTAAAAGCTAACTGCACTATCCTCAGGGGAGACAGTGTTTTAGGAAGTATATATAGTGTTCTCCTTATTTACTCCAAGTAAATAAAACCTTCCATACCAGACTAACTGTAAGCCTTGGATATACTGTCTAACACTCACTGAGGAAATGTACCCATGGACTCCAGTAACAGAGTGGGTGGACACAAAGAAGGAATAAACACCAGTGGTATTAAGGCACTCTGGCATTATTCATATGTGAATGTTAAATTTGGTTTCACATTTTTAACAGAAGTAGCTGATGCACCTCTCAACAAAACTGACATTGGCAGTTGCTGAATGCATTATTCATATAACTCATGGTATAATCCCAAATAATAACACCCATGTACCCCTGAGCAGTTGTGGATGACTTAGACTGTCAGATTTACCTTGACACACAAGAAACCCCTTGACATCTTGCCAAAACCCTTTTAAAGGCCCCAGTTACATCTGTGTTCCTCAAGCTATAGATTAGAGGATTTAACAAAGGAGTGAGAATGGTGTAAAAGGCAGAGAAGACCTTGTCTTTGATTGGTGTGTGGTATGATAGGGGAAGCATATATGTGTATAGGGCAGCCCCATAAAAGAATGTCACCACCATTATGTGTGATGAGCAGGTGGCAAAGGCCTTCTTCTTCCCTTCTGCTGACTTCATCTGGTGTACTGTGATGAGAATCCAGGCATAGGAAGCAATCACCATAGAGAAGGGAATCAGCAACATCATGACACAGCAAATGTACATGACCATTTCATAGGCAGCTTTGTCACCACAGGCCAGCCTCAGCATGGTGGGTGCTTCACAGAAGAAGTGATTGATGTTGTGGGAACTGCAGAATGGGAGACTCATGGTGATAGGAGTGAGGAGGAAGCTGTCCAAACCACCACCAAACCAAGAGCTGGCCAAGATCATCCAACAGACCCGGTGGCTCATAAGGACAGGATAGTGAAGGGGGTTGCAGATGGCCACATAGCGGTCATAAGCCATGAGTCCCAGCAGGAAAAATTCAGCCCCCACAAAGCCCATATAGAGAAAGTACTGGGCTGTACAGGCAATAAAGGAAATGGTCCTCTTGCCCACTAGATAATCGACCAACATCTTGGGCACAATAGTAGAGATGTACATCATGTCAATAAAGGAAAGGTGGCTAAGCAGGAAGTACATGGGGGTGTGGAGGTGAGGGTCTATGTGGATCAGGAAGATCATGACCCCATTAGCTATAATAGCCATGAAGAAGATTGCACAGATGATGCTGAAAAGGAAGCCCGAAGCTGCACTTTGAGTAAAGAGCCCTGTGAGGGTGAAGTCACTGGAAAAGGTTTTATTGTCTCCATCCATGGTGTTGAGTTGGACCTGGGGGCATAATGAAATAAGTGGGGGGTTACTGAAAATTCCAGTAGATGACATAAATCCTTTAAAGATTTAAAGATTTTTTAGAAGCATTATTAATTATATAACTAATATTAAGCATTTTGTATGTGTGTGTATGTTGTGGGGTGGATTTACAACTTTTTCTTTCGTGGATATTTCTTCTTCTTGAAGAAAATTTGAAAGTTGAGTCTCTATGGCATGAAGACAAATGAACATTTGCCAACTGATAATAGGTTTAAGGGAGTTTAGTTATTATTCCAGAACATGTGGGCCCCAGAGAGGCTTCTTCATCTGGAGTTAACTTCTGTTATTTGAAACATGGATACGACTGGAAAACAATTGAGTTAGTTCAAATAACCAAACAATTTAGTAAGAAGTTTTATTGAGATAGGGATTTTTATCACAACTGTAAAAGTGATCAGCCTTATCTAGAAATAACCATTCAGTTGTTGATACAGCTGAAAATTATGGGCTATAGTAAATTGAATCACAGCATTGTCCATCTGGTCATTAATCAATGTTATTTGTTTCTTCACTCATTTGTTGATTTTTTAATCATTTGTACCACCAACCTTTATTTATGGAGAGTTCCTTGTGTTGCATACACTAGGGATACTATTGTAATCAAAAGAGATGTCTCATGTAGTTGTGAGATAAAGAGAATAAGCAAATAAAGGACAATTATGGTTCTGGATAATGCTGATAAATACGAGGAGGAGAAGTTTAACACGGCAATGAAGGATAACAAAGGAGAATCCATGTGAGAATTTTGGGGAAATATGTTCCTGCAGAATGAATATCTAATTTAAAATGCTAAGGCAAAAATGAGCTTATATTCAGGACAGTCCAGGCAGAGCCTTGTGACTGAGAGGGCAGCGAGTTGTCCGAGGTCAGATTTTAAGGCAGATTTTAAGATTTTAAGGTAAGGAAGTCAAAATTATTTTCTAAATATTATCAGAAGAATTGAGGTATAGTTGACAACTTGTAATCTTTTTTTGAGAATTTAAACAAATGTTCACTCTGATTTTTTTTTTTAGTTTTCCTTTTTTTATATTCGAGCTAATGATTTTTTTTCCACTTGATTTTGCATTTTCCTGGACTATGGAAGATTTACAAGAGGAGAACTTCCATCCAGATAAATCTAGCATAGTCTAGGTTGTGCCTCCTGTCCCAGGGTCGCAATTGTTTTAACATATGTCTCTCCTCCTTTTACTTCACTCTCAAGAGCATCCTGATACAGTCACTCATAAGCCTTAGGCATGGTGGGAGACAAGATGGTAAAGTAGGAGGCGTTGTTTCAACCTGTCCCTTAAAGTGAGCTGAATTACCTACCAAAAACTCTGATCACCCATGAACTCAGCCTTAGATTAGAATTATACACTTCTGGATCTCTACAGGAGCAGAAGACACCAGTGGACAGGTAAAGCAGAGTGGGAATATCAGACTCATATCAGAAGATAAACAAAAGGGGGCCACCAGAAGCGACCCATTAGAAAGTAATATCCTAATATGAGAGTGCACTGTAATTGGGGACCAGCATTGACTTGGAGTCTGGTTGAAAGCACTTAAAAAGAGTAAAGGATCTTAAGGGGAAATTGGTGGAATTGGGCTGTTAGGGACAGGGACTTAAGCCAATGGACCCAGGATGGCCACTGCAGGTGGGGAACCAGGGAGCATAGTGAAGAAGCCAGGTATTGGTCCCTGAGCTGCCAGTGTGCCTGAGATAGTTTGGGTGGCTGTGCCCAGGAGGGAGTCTGGGGTGGATGCCAGCTGGTGCTCTCTAGAACAACAGCCTTTTGTGCTCTGCAGGCAAGATGCATGACCACGGTCTGAGTCGTGCTCCATACCCTCCCCTGAGAGAGGTCTGTGCAGGTGCTAGTCAGCACTCTCTAGGACTGGTAGATTCTGAACACTCTCAGCCTGGACCAGGGTGAAAATCTCAGAGTTCTATCTCTGGTTGGGACCTCTCTGGTGATCTGGACCCGCCCAGACAGCAGAGGCTAGTATTTCTCGAGGTTTTGGGTCCAAATGGGACTTCCTGTGGCCCCAGAGACCTTGACTGGGAAGGTGTTCTGCCAGTGGCCTAGGGGGAATTTTTGTACTCTGGAGCACCCGGAGGAGAACAGACTGAGGCTTCTCTCTGTGACAGAGGTCTGGGTGCAGTTTGCTTTTCTCTATACCTCCAAAGAACCACCAAAAGCCACCAAGGGGAGAAAAAACAAACAAACAAAAAACTCCAGAGAACAAAAGCCTAAAAACTGGTTTCCTCAGACCCAGCCCCTTGATGGGGGTAAGAGGACTCAACTCTAGCAAGACTGCCTGAAAAACACAAGGCAGGCCCCCTTCCCCAGATATCCACCCAAAAAAAACCAAACCAAAACAAACAAACAAACAAACAAACAAACAAAACAAGAGGACAGCCACCACTACTTCAGAGATACAACTTTTATTTTTAATTTGTTCCCACTATTCTGGTTCTTTTCACTTTTTTCCTATAACTTTTTAACCTATTTACCATCACAATGAGATGTTCAGTACATCAAACTTCATAATAACATTTTAAGGTGAAATTTTTTGATACATATACCTGTGTTTTTCATTTGCTTTGCTATTTTTTATTGCTTATTTTTTTAATATTCATATAGAGATAAGCTTCAAGGCAGTCCCCTTTCCCCAATCAATGCTACCTTTATATGTAAACTAGTTTTAATCTCGCTTTATCTATGGAAGTTGAGTCCTTTAACAAAGATATCAAGATACATCCAGGAAGAATCAAAATATCCTTCCTCACCCACACTGAGAATGTATAACCATCCTCCCATCTTTTTCTTCTGTTAGTGTTTCTGTGTATTTGTTTTTAATCAGGTAGTATATAAATCTTATACTTGGGGATCATTTTGATGAGGTTCTTTTATTTATTTATTTATTTATTTATTTATCTCTTGTCATCTATTTTTATCCGTCTTTTTGTTTGTCTATTTTGTTTGTATAGTTAATAAATCTTACCTTTTGGTCCATTTGGACTGGACATTCTCTTTTATTTTTCTTTCTTTTTTTTTCCTGTCTCTCTCTCTTTTTCCTTTTTTTTTTTTTCTTTTTCTTTTTGGTGGGGACTCTTGATTGCTCAGAAGTGTTCCAGGGTGCACCTTGCCTGCACCATGGATGATACATTCAGCTACACATCCGTTCAGCCATCTCTCACCAAAATGACTAGGAGGAGGAATGCCAAGAAAGGAAAAATTCAGAAACTGGGCCCTCTCCATCACCACTTTTGGATATGGACATAAACAGTATGTCAGAAATGGAATATAGGCTAACTGATATCCAGGCAATAGCTAGGTTGGAGAAAGCCTTTTATGACAAAATGGAATTGATTAGGGCAGAAGTGAAAGCCACCAGAGATGGTGTTAACAATGCTCTCAATGAGTTCCAACCTAATCTAAATTCTCTAAAAGCTAGGGTAACTGAGACAGAAGATAGAATTAGTAATCTGGAGGACAAACTCATAGAAAGAAAGGATCAGGAGGAATCCTGGAACAAGCCGCTTAGAAGCCACAAAAACAGAATTAGGGAAATAAATGACACAATGAAACGTTCCAACATCAGAATTATTGTAATCCCCGAGGGGGAGGATAAAGAAAGAAGACTAGAATATATAGTTGAACAAATTCTCCATGAAAATTTTCCCAATCTGGCGAATGAAACCAGTGTTCCTGTACTAGAGGCAGAGAGGTTTGCCCCCAAGATCATAGAATTTAGAAAGACCTCGAGACACCTGATTGTGAAAATGATAAATCATAATTGTAGATAGGAGCTCTAGAAAGCAGCTAGGGGGAAGAGATTCCTTACTTACAGAGGAAAGCCCATCAGAATAATGTCAGTAATGTCTGCAGAAACCTGGCAAGCCAGAAAGGGCTGGCAAGATATAGTCAGGGCACTAAATGAGAAGAACATGCAGCCAAGAATACTTTATCGAGCAAGACTGACATTCAAAATGGATGGAGAGATAAAGATCTTCTAAGACGGGCAAGGTTTAAAAGAGTATGGGACCACTAAGCCAACACTGCAGGAAATATTAAGTGGGGTTCTATAAAGAGGAAAAATCTTAAGAATATCATTGAACAGAAATATATGAAGACAATCTATAGAAACAAAGACTTCACAGGTAATATTATGTCAATAAAAATGTATCTCTCATGAGGTAGAGGAGAAGCAACATGGGGGGTTAAGGGGGTAGGAGAAGAGTAAATGAAGCAAGATGGGATTGGGAGGGAGATAAACCATAAGTGACTCTTAATCTCACAAAACAAACTGAGGGTTGCTGGGGGGAGGGGGGCTGGGAGAGGGGGGTGGGGTTATGGACATTGGGTAGGGTATGTGCTATGGTGAGTGCTGTGAAGTGTGTAAACCTGGCGATTCACAGACCTGTACCCCTGGGGAAAAAAATATATGTTTATAAAAAAAAATTAAAAAAAATGTATCTCTCAATGTGAATGGCCTAGATGCACCCATAAAACGACATAGGATTGCAGATTGGATAAAATTACAGGACCCATCCATATGTTGTCTACAAGAGAACCATTGTGAACCTAAGGGTACATCCACTCTAAATGTGAAGGGATAGAGAAGCATATTTCATGCCAATGGGGCTCTAAAGAAGGCTAGGGTATCAATACTCATATCAGATAAATTAGATTTTAAACTACAGACTGTAGTCAGAGATACAGAAGGACACTAAATAACTCTTAAAGGGACTATCCACAAAGAAGATTAACAATTGTAAATATTTATGCTCCCAATATGGGAGCAGCCAATTACATAAGAAAACTGTTAATCAAGATAAAGAGTCACATTGATAGGAATACAGTAATAGTAGGAGATCTTAACACATCACTCTCAGTAATAGACAGATCATCCAAGCAGAAAATCAACAAAGAAACAAGAGCATTGAATAATACATTGGACCAGATACCTCAGAGATATATACAGAACATTCCACCCAATAAGAACAGAATACTCATTCTTCTTGAGTGCACATGGAATCTTCTCCAAAATAGACCACATACTGGTTCACAAATCAGGGCTCAACCAATACCAAAAGATTGTGATTATTCCCTGCATATTCTCAGAACGCAATGCTTTGAAACTGGAGTTCAACCACAAGGAAATTTTTTGGAAAGAATTCAAACACCTGAAGGCCAAAGACCACTTGCTTAAGAATGCTTGGAACAACCAGGAAATCAAAGAAGAACTTAAACAATTCATGGAAACCAATGAGAATGAAGACACTTGGGTCCAAAACCTATGGGATACAAAAAGATGGTCCTAAGAGGGAAATGCATAGCCATTCAAGCCTCCCTCAAAAAAACTGAAAAATCCAGAATATACCAGCTATCTTTACACCTTAAAGAACTGGAGAATCAACAACAAATTAAGCCAACTCTACACACAAGTAGGGAAATAATCAAGATCAGAGCAGTGATCAATGAGATAGAAACTAGAGACAGAGTAGAATGCATCAATGACACTAGAAGCTGGTTTTCTGAAAGAATGAATAAGATCGATGAACCATTGGCCAAACTAATCCAAAAGAAAGAGAGAAAGCCCAAATTAATAAAATTATGAATGAAAAGGGAGAGATCACAACTAACACCAAGGAAATAGAAATAATCATCAGAAATTATTATCAATAGTTATATGCCAGTAAATTAAGCAACCAAGATGAAATGGATGCATTCCTGGAAAACTATAAACTTCCAAAACTGAATCAGAAAGAAATTGACAACCTGAATAGACTGATATCTAGTAATGAGATTGAAGCTGTGATTAAAAACCTCCCAGAAAACAGGAGCCCTGGACCTGATGGATTTCCTGGGGAATTCTAACAAACTTTCAAAGAAGAAATAACACCTATTCTCCTGACTCTGATTCAAAAAATTGACGCAGAAGGAAAATTTCCAGACTCTTTTTTATGAAGGAAGCATTAACCTGATCCGCAAACCAGGCAAAGACCCTACCAAAAAGGAGAATTTCAGACCAATATCCCTGATGAATATGGATGCTAAGATTCTCAACAAGATCCTAGCAAATAGGACCCAACAGCACATTAAAAAGATTATCCACCATGACCAGGTGGGATTCATCCCTGGGTTGCAAGGGTGGTTTAACATATCATATCAATGTGATAGAACAAATCAATAAGAGAAGAGAGAAGAACCACATCGTCCTCTCAATTGATGCAGAAAAAGCATTTGACAAAATCCAGCATCTGTTCCTGATTAAAATGCTTCAAAGTATAGGGATAGAGGAAACATTCCTGAACTTCATAAAATCTATCTATGAAAGACCCACAGCAAATATCATCCTCAATGGGAAAAAGCTTGCAGCCTTCCCATTGAGATCAGGAACATGACAAGGATGCCCAGTCTCATCACTCTTGTTCAACATAGCATTAGAAGTCCTAGCAACAGCACTCAGACAACAAAGAGAAATAAAAGGTATCCAAATTGGCAATGAAGAAGTCAAACTCTCTATCTTCGCAGATGACATGATTCTTTATATGAAAAACCCAAAAGACTCCACCCCCAAACTACTAGAACTCATACAATTCAGCAATGTTGGAAGATATAAAGCCAATGTTCAGAAATCAGTGGCTTTCTTATACACTAACAAGGAAAATACAGAAAAGGAAATTAGAGAATCAATTCCATTTACTATAGCACCAAGAACCATAGGATACCTGGATTAAACCTAACCAAAGAGGTAAAGGAACTGTACTCAAGGAACTACAAACACTCATAAAAGAAATTGAAGAAGACACAAAAAGATGGAAGACCACTCCATGCTCATGGATCAGAAAATAAACATTGTTAAAATATATACACTGCCTAGAGCAATCTACATTTTCAATGCCATTCTGATCAAAATTCCACTGACATTTTTCAAAGAGCTAGAGCAAACAATCCTAAAATTTGTATGGAATCAGAAGAGACCCCGTTTTGCTAAGGTAATGTTGAAAAAGAACAACAAAACTGGGGGCATCACGTTGCCTGATTTCAAGCTTTACTACCAAGCTGTGTTCACCAAGACAGCATAGTACAGGCATAAAAATAATCTCATAGACCATTGGAAGAGAATAGAGAGCCCAGATATGGACCCTCGACTCTATGGTCAAATAATCTTCGACAAAGCAGGAAAAAATATACAGTGGAAAAGACAGTCTCTTCAATAAATGGTGCTGGGAAAATTGGACAGCTGTATATAGAAGAATGAAACTCAACCATTCTCTTACACCATACACAAAGATAAACTCGAAATGGACAAAAGACTTCAACATGAGGCAGGAATCCATCAGAAACCTAGAGGAGACTATAGGCAGTAACCTCTTTGATATCAGCCACAGCAAATTCTTTCAAGATGTGTCTCCAAAGGCAAAGGAAACAAAAGTCAAAATGAACTTTTGGGACTTCATCAAGATCAAAAGCTTCTGCACAGCAAAGAAAACAGTCAACCAATCAACCAAACAAAGAGGCAACCCACGGAATGGGAGAAGATATTCACAAATGACAGTACAGTCAAAAGGCTGATATCCAGGATCTATGAAGAACTTCTCAAACTCAACACACACAAAAGAGATAGTCATATGATGAAATGGGCAGAAGACCTGAACAGACACTTCTCCAATGAAGACATACAAATGGCTATCAGACACATGAAAAAATGTCCACCATCACTGGCCATCAGGGAGATTCAAATTAAAACCACAATGAGATGCCACCTTACACCAGTTAGAATGGCGAAAATTAACAAGACAGGAAACAACGTACATAGCTTCCCTATGACCCTGCAATTGCACTACTGGGTATTTACCCCAAAGATACAGATGTAGTGAAAAGAAGGGCCATCTGTACCCCAATGTTTATAGCAGCAATGGCCATGGTCCCCAAACTGTGGAAAGGACCAAGATGCCCTTCAACAGATGAATAGATAAGGAAGATGTGGACCATACACACTATGGAATATTATGCCTCCACCAGAAAGGATGAATAGCCAACTTTTGTAGCAACATGGACAGGACTGGAAGAGATTCTGCCGAGTGAAATAAGTCAAGCAGAGAGAGTCAATTATCATATGGTTTCACTTATTTGTGGAGCATAAGAAATAACATGGAGGACATGGAGAGATGGAAAGGAGAAGGGATTTTGGGGAATTTGGAGTGAGAGATGAATCATGAGAAACTGTGGACTCTGAAAAACAATCTGAGGGTTTAGAAGGGCGGGGTTTGGTATGTTGGGTGAGCCTGGTGCTGAGTATTATGAGGGCACATATTGCATGGACCACTGGATGTGGTACATAAACAATAAATTTTGGTATACTGAGAAGAAATAAAAAAATAATAATAAGAGCCTTAAGCATGGTGTCCAAATAAAATACATGAAGGACTATGTAGTTTAAAGTGCAACAGGATATCCTGGAATGTCTTAGAGAGTGTAAAGTCATCCACCCTACTGGTAGTATATTTGAATATTTATAAAGAATGAAAATAAGAAAATCCTCTCCCAAAGTTCTTCTCTAGTTTTGCCATTCTTCAAAGGCCAAACATAATTGGCAAATAATTTTGCCCATTGCATGCACTGAGCTATTGTACCATGGAAAGAGGCAGGTGATGCAGTCATATGTGTGTGGAATTAGCAGGCAGTGTTTTGGTCCAGGAATACCAGTTTGGAGTAAGGGGTCTTTATGGTGTCAGTTCCACTATTCTTATTAAAGATTACCATAGAAATCCTATGTACTGCTGTATTGATTAAATATCATATTACTTATGCAGAAGACTACAGTTAAATACATTTGCTAATCTAGTATAAGCTACTCTGGTAGTAAGATAATTCTGGTGTTATGAATATTCACAATTTGTTGCTGTGGGCAACACTTCATTTCTAGCTACTTATGTGTATCTTACAGGCACAATGCATGGAACACTTCATGAGAAGCCCATATTACCCACTCCTCCCATGCACTGTCTTCCAAATTACTTGGAATGATAGACTTTCAGAACATTCTTCTTGATCACACTAATAATTGTCATTTGTGGGAATTCTCAGCAAGAGGTTAGGACTTGTGCAAACTAGGTTCTTGAAAAAGTCATTCCAGAAAGATTATCATTTGTAAATTTTACTTTCAGACTAATTACTGAGGAATAAGACACTAGGTAATAGTATTGCATGAACTAAAATTAAAAAGATCATCTGAGGGTGTCTACAACCTTCCCATATAACCCAGCTCAAATTTTTTTTTCTTTGTATTTAATTTTACTGAGATTTTTTTTTTAATTCAGTTAGTTAATATATTTTTAAGCTGAAAAAACAATTCCTTCTCAACAATGTTGAAAACTAAAAAGGTGGACACTAGTCCATACTTCTTGAAGAAAGTTCTGTCCAGTTTTGCCCACCAAATTAAAGGAGGCCTGCAAGTAATGATCCACTCAGCCAAAGGTCTGGCTGCCTCTCTCTGAGTCATCTACTTTGGGGCAGATTCTGCTTTCCCATTCTCATCCCCACAATCCAGAAATAATTTTATCAGAAGAGGAGCAGAATTTTGCAAAAATACCAATGAGGGAGGTGCTTAGAAGACTAATCTCAATACGAATTGGAGAACTGACTTAGGAAAATGGGAAACATGCACACTCAATGGAAACTACAAATAAGCTAACTAGAAATCTAATATTTTTTCTAGCTTTTTCCTAAACTTTCTTTAAAAATTAAAACATAATTGTACAGTTTTCTTGTCAATTTTAGAAAGGCTGAATGGATTGCATGTTGAGGAGTAGGGAGGAGATGGTTGCTTATATGGCTTCTGCTTGTCCACAGTGGGGATCCTTTAAAAAGTGGTACCAGCACATTTACTAAGTTCCCAAGGATAAGCACTCATAGCAAAAGGAGCTCGTAGCAAAGCCAAGGAGACCAAGGAAAGCTAGGGAGTTTCAAGGAGATGAGAAACACCATAGATTAACTCACCATTCCCTGAAAGGGAAAGAGAAAGTTATCCAGGACAACTAAAACTATGGTACTAGGATAAGAAATTATAGGAGAGGCAGAGAAGAAGAGTGCTGATGATATGAAATTGTATCACAACTGTGGGGAAAAAATATTTGTACAGCTCCCTGGAAACATACAAGGACAGAGATTAAATGATAAGAAACAAAGTAATAGATATGGGATAATGGCAATACAAAATTAAAATATAAATAATCAGTGGTTTTTAAAGGAGTGCTTCCACAATATAAGAGAATTATTAACACGTTGAAAAGAAGAAAACTGTTGGGAAAGGAACGAATGGACTGTACTGACGTTTTCTGTAATAAAATGATGCATACATACAGTTATGTATGTCTTGGTAAATTACCTGAGGTGAAAGCAATATGAAAAGGGAAGGAGAAGAGGAAGAAAGAGAAAAGGAGAAGAGGAAGGAAAGAAGAATGAAAAAAAAAAAGAAGCAAGGAAGGGAGAAATAGAGGAAAGAAAAGCAGGAAGTAAAGAAGTAATATATATATATTAGTAATATATAAAATATATATAGAAGTAATATATATTATATATATATATATATATATATAGAGAGAGAGAGAGAGAGAGAGAGAGAGACAGAATAAAAGAAAGGAGAAAAACAGTCACTTACAACAAAATAAAATTCAGACTGGCCACAAATGTCTTTTGGTAATGATAAAATCAAATAAAAGGGAAGACATGTCTGAAGACATATGATGTTGGTTAATAGTTGAGTGTTCCAGAGCCAGAGTTTCCTGGGTTTGGTTCTTTCTTCAGTACCCAGATGTGTGACCCCTGGCAAATAACTTAACTTCTTTTTGCCCTAGCTTTCCCATCTGCTCTGTAATGTCAGAAGTGACACAGGTCTCCAGTACTACACCAGCTAATAAATATAAATTTTTTTGACCACACAGAGAATGCACTGTTTAAAAAGGATTATTGTCAATATTATTATCTATATATGGGTTATTATTACTATACAAATAACCCAGGAAGATATTCTGAGATATGTTGTGGGGAATAAATGCTAAGATAGATCCAGATATTTCTACAGATGAAACAAGATTGAGAAGTAGGAATAAAGCAAAAACTGTGTAATGCTACTAACAGTGACCACTGAAGTCAGTTTAGGTATATTTTTTTAAAAGACTGTAAATGTGATTGCAAAATTGCATATAATTAAAAATAAATCTTAGCAACAGTGATCTATCTATATGAAGGTCTGAAAATTGAATTTAAATTATCTACATAAAAATGGATTTCATTTACATTGAATGAAAAGTTTAGGGAACACCAGAAAGTAGCCTGCATTAATTCATTTTTTTATTCATTCAGCTATGTATTGTGATCCCTTGGTTTAAGAGCTGAAGATACATTACAGTGTTCTCTCAGAACAAATATTCTAGTGGAAGGAACCAGTGATAAGTGAATATACAATTACCAAAAGTTTATCATTTTTCTTTTAATTAGTGAATCAGGAAAGAGATTTTTTTAAAACTCATGACTCAAAAAGAAAATTATAAGGAAAAGAGTGATTAATCAGTATTATTATTAGAATGAGACAGAATAACGTGTGTATGTATGTGCATTCTAAAACACTGAAAAACATGAAAGAAAAATATATTATATAGAGCAGAAGGTACTAAAAAAAGACATATAATGAGATTAGATAGAAAACAATTATGTTAGTTTGCAACAATGCAATAGATAAGACCCCTCCTTTTAAAGTGTAGGTTCACTCTAAGAAAGCAAATTAGAAGAGGTACAAAAATGGAAAATATAGTCTTAAAGATGTAATAAAAGTGAATGACTTAAGTGTGTATGGAATATTTTAAACCAAGAAACAGACTTTTAACTATAGAGAACCAGAGGCGAGGTGATGAGTATTAATGAGGACACTTGTGAGGAATACTGGGAGTTTGTGGAAGTGTCGAATCAGTAAATTGTACACCTGAAACTAATAATACACTGTATGCTAACTAACTGGAATTTAAATAAAAACTTAAGAAAGTAAAGTGATTCTATTATACAGGAAAACCCAATAAATAAAATTACAGGCACATTATTCATTAAAATATCAGATAACCTGAAAGAAAAAACACCACTGCCCTATAATTATAAACAACTCTCACTTGTAGATTAAAATCCCCCAAGTTAATATTAGTCATTAAACACAACAGTGCATTAATAATAACATATCCGGAAATCTGTTCATATAAACCAGCTACATCTCAATACTCTGTAAAGCTCTGCATTGTTTGTGAGCTAAAGATCATAGTCCTGGATGTGGGTTTTATGGCTCTCAGTAGCCTGAATATTCATTCTCTGTTCTCTGATGCTCCATCAATTTCTAGCATTTGTCTCCTTGCAAATAACCAGGTATGGAAGCTCCTCCTGCCTGGGTCATAATTCTCTCTTCCTCTAGTTTCTATAGCCTCAGGTCTCAGCTCACATAACTTTCCACATGGATGCTCTCTGGTGTCATTAATAGCATTGAATGTCCTCATTATATGTTCGCATGTTTGTTCATAATGTCAACAAAATATTGGTACATAATATCAACAAAATGATGAAATAGCTGGTAATGCATTAAATTTGGAGAAAAGTGTGAAACTAATAAAATGCATTCCTAAACATAATAACCTATATCTAGTTTAGCAATTTTAGTACTGAGATAGGAAAGAATAAGCCCAAGGGAAAAAAACTGACTCAGGATAGGGCAACCTGGTGCCTTTGTAGAATTGAAAGGCACTTGATGAATCAGGAAGACACTTTATCAGAGCATCCTAGAATCTGATTTATCTGACTTACTGTATATTATAAATTTTATATCTAATCCTCTTCCAAATAAAATGGACTAGACCCTGATGGTTATCAGAGTTCTATAAAGACACCTTCAATCTTTCCTTCATGTCCTCAAACTACAGACCAGGAGAACAGCATCTCCCTTCCCCCATGGTAGTTTTTCAACTTGTTTCACAACTTAGAGCAGTCTCCCTGGGGGTTTTAGTTTCTGTTCCTGTCTTTCCAACTACAATGTGACTTATTTGAGGGTAGAGGTATCCTCTGAATAACCTTCATATTTACAGCCATTAGAACAGTCTTGCATAAAATAGATGGTCTAAATATCAGTAGATTACTCCTAGAATTTAATGACTCCTATACTCAATGTTTTCCCATTTCAAATGTAAACATGAGGGGACAACAGATATAAATATTTGCTTTTGCTATCCCCTGTAAAGTCACACTGTACTAAAAGGCTAACTTGAAAGACCTCTTGAATCAGAGC
The DNA here is from genome assembly GCF_010015895.1 of Lontra canadensis. Classification (NCBI taxonomy): domain Eukaryota; kingdom Metazoa; phylum Chordata; class Mammalia; order Carnivora; family Mustelidae; genus Lontra; species Lontra canadensis. The sequence continues at coordinate 347,310 of NW_022631193.1, read as the reverse complement.
AAAATGGAGTCTCTGGGGAAAAAAAAAAAAAAAGAGAGAGAGAGAGAGCTAATTGACATCAATCAGAGAGGTGATGGTGTTAGTCATTTGTTCCCTTCTAACCACATAAGGTGCATCATCTCTGTACTTTTAACACAGCCTAACAACATCTGACCAAGCCATTAACAAAGAGCACTTCCATCTTTTGGATACTGCTTCTTTATGTGTCCAACATGGGCCACAAATTCAATAAACAAAATCAGTTCATGAAATAGTTATTGGCTTTATCATAACGATTTACCCCTTGTTTATCTGTAGCCCAAGTACTTGTGCAAGACAGTGATATTTATTTTAAACAAGTGAGTTGATATTTTGTAGTTGAAGCAACAGAAAACTTTCAGAATTCTCTCAATGTTTCTATGATTATTATTATTATACTATACTTATATGCCTATATTATACTAAATCTATATACTGTTCTATATCTGTATCTATTATTATACCCAACTGCTGCCCCCATTTTATTATAAGTATTTAATTTTTACCTGGGAAAGCTATCTTTATGTGTAATAAATGAATAATATGACAGTATTCAGAAATAACTCAATAATAACACATGTTTTTAGATTTGACAACTAGATGTTAGTCTACAGTTTGAGCATTATCAATTCTCTAAATTATTTGCCTCTGGACTCTTGGGTTGTGCTTCATTGATTTCCAATCCACTCTTCTTAGTTAAAATATCCTAATTCTTTACACCTCCTTCAAAATTTCTCCTTTCCAAACCTATTCAATTTAATTATGTAATCTTACCTGAGTCCCCATGCTTTAAACTTATATCAAATTTGTGAGAAATGGACACACACAAAATATCTGAATTATCTCAAATCATTGACCTTTCTTATCCATTCTCCTCCCCCAGCCCACCCTGCCCCCTGACATGCATAATTTAAGAGGGCCAAATGGTTTTCTTACCTTGAGAATGGAGGTGAAGAAGTTGATTACAGTAGATCACCTTTAAGTATAATATACCTAGAAAAAGGTGTATTATTCAAAGGCAAAACTAGTTTTGGACAATGTTGCAAGAGTTAAGACCTTAGAAAATTAGCAAATAAAATGGAGCTTCCTTGGTTTCCTTGCCTTCTATCTTCATAAAGTACTCTTTCCTTCCTTGAAGAGATGGCAGGAGATCCAGATTGTAAGACACAAAGCATCAAAAAGGAGATTGTTAGAAGTATTTAAAGATGATACCCTTAACTGGAACCATGGGTTTCACACTTCAGTGTCACAAAAACTTTGGGACACATAACACCAGGGAACCAAAGAGAGAGTTTAAATAACCTAGACAGTGTCATCATAACCATTCTGAGTTATCTCATGGAGACATCTTCTCAGAATCCAAAAGAGTATCAATTAAACTGTTCTGGTAGGTACTGAACACTTCACTCAAATGTCTAAATTACAAGCAAATATTCCAAAGCTAAGATGATTGGGCTGAATTCTCTCCATTTTTTTTCCATTATTAATACCTTGAGAAAAACTGTTTTCTGGATGTTTCATCACCAGACACTTATGTCTTTTGTTCTCTAAAGAACAAATTAGTAACATTGGGAAGATTGCCAAAGGAAGAAAAGAGAAGTTTTTCCTGTGGTCATTTAATTTCTCATTTCAAGAATATTGTTAGTTTTAATCCTGTCATTATTCTCTTTCATTAATCTATTTATCACATTAACAAAATGCCACTAAGACAACCCGTACAATTACCAATTTAATAAAAACATTGAGGAATTTGATAAGAAAATATGTTTTTGTTTAACCTATTATCAGTGTAATTGATATAAAAATCCAGCTTATGAAAGTGATTATTATGAAACCTTCTTTAACATACGGTTAGAAAAAAAAAGTTGATGAAAATGCTTTATTCCATATTGGGAGTTCTTAATCCATAAATAGGCCACCCTTTTTGGAAAAATGAGACATTACTTTCTTCTTTTAAAGCAACAATTCACTTTAAAACTTCAAAAAACATGGAAAACACTTCATCACTTATTACCAAAAATAAGCAGAAGTGTTCTAATTCAATCTGAAAACTTTGACATGCTCAATTTATCTCTGTGAACATCAGACTCTGAGGTCTTCAATGAATACTTCCTGTGATTACCTAAAATGGAAGTGAGTTAAAGTAAATAAAAATATTAACACCACATGTCCTTCCACCAACTAAAGAACAAGTGTTACATTTACGTGTATATAATTATGAATGGATCAAAGTTAGATAACTAAGTCATGTTATTAAGCATATTTACTTCACTCTTTCACATCATAATTAGAATGAAGACTATAGTTAAGATGATTGAGATATTATATGAGAGTATCACAGGTTTTAAGATTTTATTTATTTATTTTAATTGAGAGAGAGAGAGAGAGAATGGGGGGAGAGGCAAGTAGACTCCATGCTGAGGGTAGAGCCAGATGTGGGACTCTCTCTCATGACCCTGAGATCATGTCCAAGTGGAAAAGCCAAAAGTAGGATGCTTAACTAACTGAGCCACCCAGGTGCCACACAGCTTTTCCTGATTATACTACATATCAAATATAAAACTTGTCAACTGGCATTTACTTATATACTCTGTTTCTCTCTGGGGAATTAAACTATAGATTCTGTGATGAACACTTCCTGTGACCATGGAAAATAAATAAGTAAATATCAATTGTATACTGTAAATGAAAATATCATCTTTTATATGAAGAAAATGAGGTTACTTACTTGAATAGACAAAATTGATTCATTCAACTAATTAATTTAAGTGCTCGCTATGTATTAGGTACTATATCAGAAATGATTGACACACTAGTAATCAACATAGAAGCTCTCTGACAAATGAGACGTGAATTAGGTTAGTGATGAGGATTATATGAGTTAATACATTCAAAGTGATTAGCTTGCCAATATTATGGCTTTTGTTTTCTTTTGTTTTGTTTCCTGAAGACAGTGTGTGCCTATTAGTTTTTAGTTGAGCAAACTTAATGAGAGAAGTTCAGTGCTCTAGTAATTTCTCTAAAATTTACTGGAGGAAAAAAAATAAAAAATAAATAAAATTTACTGGAGGATAGGGTCACAGATGCTATTAATGACTTCAGCAGAGTTTCTTATTTTCTGGTTTCTCTTTCCCTTCTCTGTAGTGAAAAGTGGCTGATTTGTTGGAGGATGATGTGTTGGGGGGCAAATAATAATAACAACAACAACAGTAACAATAATAGCAATAATGCAAACCTTCTAGTTTCCTTATAAAGGTAGGTAAAGTCCCATATGCAAACATCAGAAGAAAGCACAGGACAGATAGTGTCAACCCTGTAATTGAGCATTGGTACTACCTGTGTAGTTTTTAAATGGCTCTAAGGTCTTTTCACATGCATTATCAAATTAAATTCCCACAAGCCTATATAATAAGGATAATTCTCATTTTTCCTCAGTTGAGGAACCAGACTCAAGTTAATTTTTAAATAATATTTGAGACTAAGAGATGATCTGCTAAAGCTATCCAATAAAGGATGCAACGATTTTTAATCCAAGGACAAGGAAGGTGAAACAATTGTAAAGTTAAAAATCAGAAAAAAAAGAAAAAGAGAGAAAGAGATAGAACTGGAAAAATGCACTTGCCCCTGCTGGAAGAATTTCCTCAGGGGGAAAAACACTGCATTCTGAGAGGTTCTGAGGCAGCAGCATCCGTTTCCCTCAGAACCAGTAGAGGCCACCATTGGCAAGTACTCGCAGGCCCCAACAGGGCTGGAAGTGGCTGGCTTCCAACTTCCATGGGTCTGAGACCTGCTCTCCCTCTGCACTATGCAAGCAGTGGTGGGAGATAAGAACAAAAAACTTCTCAGAGATTTAGGACAGTAGTCTAGTGTTGATGATCAGGATGCTCAGGGTTTTTCATTAGGCATAGAATTCAGAGCCCAGACCAGTTGTGACCTGGGCAGCCATGGTCAGCACCAGGCCTGGAGGGAATTCTATATAAGACATTGAGGAGGGACCTGAGGAGAGCACACATCCTCTTTGGGCTGCATAATTAAGACAACACTTCCCAAGTGAAGAGCCACCCTGGTGTTCAACATCCTTGTGCTCATCTTCTGCTCAGTTGCACTTTTGTGCCGCATCAGGAATGGGGCAGAACAGAGACACCTATACAGTTAAGATGTTTTTACAGGGAAGGCTCAGGAAGACTGCTCTCTGAAAACAGAACCAGAGCCAGAGAACACACCCTGTCCCAACCCAGTGAGTAGCTGCTCAGCCTGGAAAAGTGACCTCGACATCTCCATCTGCAACAAGAAGGTGCTAAAAAGCTATTCTTAGATGATCCAAATTTTTGACTTCCTTCCTTTCAATAGCAAGATCGATGTGGACTTTAACGTGACACCATCTTACCAACAGTAAGGAGGTGACTTTTAAGAGAATCAGTTGCCTTAGAGAAAGCAGTTCCTTCATTCAATAAACATTGAAAGTGAGAAACAGGCAAGAGACAGAGGTCAACTACTTAAACAGTAGTTTTATTTAGTTTCTAGGGTACTCTTTGTTGTTTCACCCTCTTCACATGATACTGTTCTTTCTGGTTACCTTTTCTGGAAATTCTTCAATTCACTGTCCTTTTCCCTTTGGAGATTCTTGCTCTCTCTGTTCAGATTCTGTCCAGAACTTTATCCAGGATCAGGGCCATAAATGCCAAGTACAACCTGAAAATGACCACCTGGATACTTTCATTCCCATTTCTGTCCTGTTCTCTGGACTTGGATATCAGATTTCTTATTCAATAACTGCTCTTGGCTAATAGACATCCTAATCTTACCCTTTATAAACTGAACACTTGCCTCTCCTCCTGTGTACATTGCTCAGTCCACCCCATTCAGAAAGTGTAAACTCCATTTTTTCAATGTCTTGGCTCAATTATACTTGAAGTTAATATTTTAAAAAAATTCACTTCTCTTATAAATCCAAAGGCATCATCAAGTCCTTGCCTTTATAATAGAAAAATATGTCCTAAACCCAGCCCACTCTCCACCCCATCACCCTCCTAACTCACATTACTTCTCCAATCTTTTCACTTCTTCATTTTCCACACAGATATTTGAGTAATTTTTTAAAAATGAGTACTGGGTGTTATATGCAATTAATGAATAATTGAGCACTACATCAAAAACTAATGATGTACTGTATGTTGGCTAACTGGGCATAATAAAAAAAATTTAAAAAATGTCTTTCTAGAAATCTGCCCATTACTCTTCATGTCACTTGAGAGCACAGAATCCTTACCCAGGGCCAAAATAATTGAGCCCCATTGAACTCTCCAGACTAATTTCTACCACATCCATATTTTCTTACTCCACTTTAGGCACATAGAACACTTGGCTAGTTTCCAACAATAATCCTGACTTTATACCTTTCATATTTATAGTCAACCTTTTTCCAGAAAGTTCCCCTATTGTTAGGGAATTTAATCTAGACACTATTATGAACTAATCTCAAATCTCAGAGGGTTAACACCATAAAAATAAATTCCTCTGTCAGGCAGAATAACATGTGACTCTTCCTCATCAAATTATTCTTTAAGTGATGGTGATCCAAGCAGTCACTCAAAGATCCAGGTCCCTTCCATAAAATGATTCTTTGCAGGTCTCTACATATGGTCTGATAAGTTATTTATATCCAGGCTTTAGCAAGGGAAAAATAGAGAAAGGAAGAATGAAGGGTTATGTACCATAAGTAAAAAATAGCACCCTCATTGATGTCCTAAAATATGTCCTGTGCACATGGGAGGTATTTGCAGTGACATCTAACTGAATGTCCTGTCCATATAAAATGACCCTCCACTGATATTCCACAGGATGTCCTGTTCATATAGGATTTCTTTCCATTGAGGCCCCTAGGGTTGACATAGCCACATGGTTTCATCCAGTTGGAAGAAGATTAAGATATATAGTCCTAAGGGGGCAAACACATTCAGGAACATCTCCATATAATGATAAGAGAATATTCATTTCTAATAGAATACTGCCCATCTCTGCCACATTAAGTCCCTTTTAAAAAATTAATTTCTTTTCACTATACCAGAATTCATTGTTTATGTACCACACCCAGTGCTCGATGCAATATGTGCTCTCTGTAACACCCACCACCAGGCTCACCAACGTTCCACCCCCCACCCCTTTAAAACCCTCAGAATGTTTTTCAGAGTCCATAGTCTCTCAAGGTTCATCTCCCCCTCCAATTTCCTCCAACTCCCTTCTCCTCTCCATCTCCCCTTGTCCTCTGTGTTATTTCTTATGATCCACAAATAAGTGAAACTATATGATAAATGACTCTCTCTGCCTGACTTACTTCACTCATCACAATCTCTTCCAGTCCCATCTATGTTGATACAAAAGTTAGGTATTCGTCCTTTCTGATGGAGGCATAATACTCCATAGTGCATATGGACCACACCTTCCTTATCCATTTGTCTGTTGAAGAGCTTCCTGGTTCATTCCACAGCTTGGCGACCATGGCCATTGTTGTTATGAACATTGGGGTAGAGATGGCTCTTCTTTTCTCTGCATTTGTATCTTTGGGGTAAATACACAGGAGGGCAATTGCAGGGTGATAGGGAAGATCTATTTTTAATTTCTTAAGGAATCTCCACACGGTTTTCGAAAGTGGATGCACCAACTTGCATTCCCAACAACAGTGTAAGATGTTCCCCTTTTTACACATCCTCTCCAACACACGTTGTTTCCTGTCTTGCTAATTTTGGCCATTCTAACTGGTGTAAGGTTGTATCTCAAGGTGGTTTTCATTTGAATCTCCCTGATAGTCAATAATGATGAACATTTTGTCTTGTGTCTGTTAGCCATTTGTACGTCTTCATTGGAGAAGTGTTTGTTCATGTCTTCTTCCCATCTTTTCACATGATTATCTGTTTTGTGTGTGTTGAGTTTGAAAAGTTCTTTATAGATCCCGGATATCAACCTTTTGTCTCTACTGTCATTTGCAAATATCTTCTCCCATTCCATGGGTTGCCTCTTTGTTTTGTTGACTGTTTCCTTTGCTGTGCAGAAGCTTTGGATCTTGATGACATCCTAAAAAATCATTTTCACTTTTGTTTCCTTCGCCTTTGGAGATATATCTTGAAAGAAGTTGCTGTGTCTGATAACAAAGAGGTTACTGCCTATATTCTCCTCTAGAATTCTGATGAATTACTGTCTCATGTTGAGGTCTTTTGCCCATTTTGAGTTTATCTTTGTAGACGTTGTAAGAGAATGGTTGAGTTTCATTCTTCTACATACAGCTGTCCAATTTTCCCAGCACCATTTATTGAAGAGACTGTCTTTTCCACTGTATATTTTTTCCTGCTTTGTCAAAGATTATTTGACCATAGAGTCGAGGGTCCATATCTGGGCTCTCCACTCTGTTCCACTGGTCTATGTGTCTGTTTTTATGCCAGTACCATGCTGTCTTGGTGATCACAGCTTGGTAGTAAAGCTTGAAATCAGGCAACGTGATGCCCCCAGTTTTGCTGTTCTTTTTCAACATTTCCTTAGCAATTCGGGGTCCCTTCTGATTCTGTATAAATTTAAGGATTGTTTGCTCCATCTCTGAAAATAGCTGGTGGAATATTGATTGGAGAGACATTGAAAGTATAGATTGCTCTAGGCAGTACAGACATTTTAACAATAACATTTTAACAATGTTTATATTTCTTATCCAAGAGCATGGAATGGTCTTCCATCTCTTTTTGTCTTCTTCAACTTCTTCCATGAGTGTTCTGTAGTTCCTTGAGTACAGATCCTTTACGTTTTGGTTAGGTTTATTCCCAGGTATCTTGTGGTTCTTGGTGCTACAGTAAATGGAATCAATTCTCTAATTTCCCTTTCTGTTTTTTCATTGTTAATGTATAAGAAAGCTGATTTTTGTACATACATTCAGTCCCTTTTGTCAACAAATACTCCTAAGTAGCCCTTTTTCTAAACATAGAATACACTATTCTCAAGAGAGTATATAAAAATCTGTCCAGTTATTGCATTCATTTCAAGATCTAAGATTTCAGTTGACCCAAAACAAATTTGGTCCTCTTGGTCCTGTTATAAAAAGTAAAATAAAAATATTGCTCTCATCTGATCTTCATGAGGAGAACATAAAGGTTACAGTGTTTATATAGTGGTAAAACAGAAACATTGTGATTGAAGAACTGTTACTATTAATAAAGGAGAGGGAATTGAGTAACAGAGAGACAGAAAACCATAGTAATGCAGCCATAAAGGCATACAAATATTGCTCATGAGGATAGGGAGGTTCTATAAGGTCTTAGTTCAGATCTCAAAGATATCAGAGAGAACAGGCCACATCAAAGAATGTAGGAAGTCCAGAGATGTGCTTTAGGGGAGAAATAGATGGCAAGTGCAGAAAAGAGAAAGGTGAGAGAGAGAGGAGCACATAGGGAAATGAACAAGGAGAAAATTTTCCCAAAGATATTGGCAAAGAAAATGAAAGAGGCTGATTTTTTTGAATAATATTGGTTTTAATTTAATTTATATAACAAACAAATGTTGGAATAATTTTTAATCATTTTTTTAATTTATTTTCAGCATAACAGTATTCATTGTTTTTGTACCACACCCAGTACTCCATGAAATCAGTGCCCTCTCTAATACCCACCACCTGGTTCCCCCAACCTCCCACCCCCCCACCCCTTCAAACCCTTCAGATTGTTTTTCAGAGTCCATAGTCTCTCATTGTTCACCTCACCTTCCAATTTCCACCAACTCCCTTCCCCTAACTCCCCATGTCCTCCATGCTATTTGTTATACTCCACAAATAAGGGAAACCATATGATAATTGACTCTCTCTGCTTGACTTATTTCACTCAGCATAATCTCTTCCAGTCCCGTCCATGTTGCTACAAAAGTTGGGTATTCATCTTTTCTGCTGGAGGCATAATACTCCATAGTGTATATGGACCACATCTTCCTTATCCATTCATCCGTTGAAGGGCATCTTGGTTCTTTCCACAGTTTGGCGACTGTGGCCATTGCTGCTATAAACATTGGGGTACAGATGGCCCTTCTTTTCACTACATCTGTATCTTTGGGGTAAATACCCAGTAGTGCAATGGCAGGGTCATAGGGAAGCTCTATTTTTAATTTCTTGAAGAATCTCCACACTGTTCTCCAAAGTGGCAGCACCAACTTGCATTCCCACCAACAGTGTAAGAGGGTTCCCCTTTAACCACATCCCCTCCAACACACGTTGTTTCCTGTCTTGCTAATTTTGGCCATTCTAACTGGCGTAAGGTGATATCTCAATGTGGTTTTCATTTGAATCTCCCTGATGGCTAGTGATGATGAACATTTTTGCATGTGTCTGATAGCCATTTGTATGTCTTCATTGGAGAAGTGTCTGCTCATATCTTCTGCCCATTTTTTGATGTGATTATCTGTTTTGTGTGTGTTGAGTTTGAGGAGTTCTTTATAGATCCTGGATATCAATCCTTTGTACTGTAATTTGCAAATATCTTCTTCCATTCAGTGGGTTGCCTCTTTGTTTTGTTGACTGTTCCCTTTGCAGTGCAGAAGCTTTTGATTTTGATGAAGTCCCAAAAGTTTATTTTGGCTTTTGTTTCCTTTGTCTTTGGAGACATAACTTGAAAGAAGCCATTGTGCCTGATATCGAAGATTTTACTGCCTATGTTCTCCTCCAGGACGCCCATGGATTCCTTTCTAACGTTGAGGTCTTTTATCCATTTCGAGTTTATCTTCGTTTATGGTGTAAGAGAATGTTCGAGTTTCATTCGTCTACATATAGCTGCCCAGTTTTCCCAGCACCGGTCATTGAAGAGACTTTTTTCCACTGTATATTTCTCCCTGTTTTGTTGAAGATTAACTGACCATAGAGTTGAGGGTCCATATCTGGGCTCTCTACTCTGTTCCACTGGCCTATGTGTCTGTTTTAATGCCAGTACCATGTGTCATGGTGATCACAGCTTTGTAGGAAAACTTGAAATCAGGTAACGTGATGCCCCCAGTTTTATTTTTGTTTTTCAACATTTCCTTAGTGATTCGGGGTCTCTTCTGGTTCCATACAAATTTTTGGATTATTTGCTCCATCTCTTTGAAAAATACTGGAGGAATTTTAATCAGAACGGCATTAAAAGTATAGATTGCTCTAGGCAGTATAGACATTTTAACAATGTTTATTCTTCCGATCCAAGAGCATGGAATGGTCTTCCATGTTTTTGTGTCTTCAATTTCTTTCATGAGTGTTGTGTAGTTCCTCGAGTACAGATCCTTTACCTCTTTGGTTAGGTTTATTCCCAGGTATCTTATGGTTCTTGGTGCTATAGTAAATGGAATTGATTCTCTAATTTCCCTTTCTGTATTTTCATTGTTAGTGTATGAGAAATCCACTGATTTCTGTACATTGACTTTGTATCCTGCCACCTTACTGAATTGCTGTATGAGTTCTAGTAGTTTGGGGGTGGAGTATTTTGGGTTTTCCATATAAAGAATCACGTCATCTGCGAAGAGAGAGAGTTTGACTTCTTCCTTGCCAATTTAGATACCTTTTATTTCTCTTTGTTGTCTGATTGCTGTTGCTAGGACTTCTCATACTATGTTGAACAAGAGTAGTGAGAGTGGGCATCCTTGTCATGTTCCTGATCTCAATGGGAAGGCTGCAAGTTTTTTCCCATTGAGGATGATATTTGTTTGGGTCTTTCACAGATAGATTTGATGAAGTTCAGGAATGTTCCCTCTATCCCTATACTTTGAAATGTTTTAATCAGGAACGGATGCTGGATTTTGTCAAATGCTTTTTCTGCATCAATTGAGAGGACCATGTGGTTCTTCTCTCTTCTCTTATTAATTTGTTCTATCACATTGATTGATTTGCGAATGTTGAACCATCCTTGTAGCCCAGGGATGAATCCCACCTGGTCATGGTGGATAATCTTTTTAAAGTGCTGTAGGATCCTGTTTCCTAGGATCTTGTAGAGAATATTAGAATCCATATTCATCAGAGATATTGGTCTGAAGTTCTCCTTTTTGGTAGGGTCTTTGCCTGGTTTGGGGACCAGGGTAATGCTGGCTTCATAGAGAGTCTGGAAGTTTTCCTTCTGCTTCAATTTTTTGAAACAGCTTCAGGAGAATAGGTGTTATTTCTTCTTTGAAAATTTGGTAGAATTCCCCAGGGAATCCATCAGGTCCTGGGCTCTTGTTTTTTGGGAGGTTTTGGATCACTACTTCAATCTCATACTAGATATTGGTCTATTTAGGTTGTCGATTTCTTCCTGGTTCAATTTTGGGAGTTTATAGTTTTCCAGAAATGCATCCATTTCATCTAGGTTGCTTAGCTTATTGGCATATAACTGTTGATAGTAACTTCTGATGATTGTTTCTACTTTCTAGGTGTTAGTTGTGATCTCTCCCTTTTCATTCGTAATTTTATCAATTTCGGCTTTCTCTCTTTTCTTTTGGATTACTGTGGCTGGTGGTTTAATGATCTTATTGATTCTTTCAGAAAACCAGCTTGTAGTTTCATTGGTATATTCTACTGTATTGCTGGTTTCTACCACATTGATCTCACCTCTAATCTTGATTATTTCCCTTCTTATGTGTGGAGTTGGTTTGATTTGTTGTTGATTCTCCAGTTCTTTAAGGTGTAGAGATAGCGGGTGTGTTCTGGATTATTCCATTTTTTTGAGGGAGGCGTGTATGTATTTCTCCCTTAGGACGGCCTTTGCTGTATCCCATAGGTTTTGGACAAAAGTGTCTTCATTCTCATTAGTTTCCATGAATTGTTTAAGTTCTTCTTTGTTCTCCTGGTTGATCCAAGCATTTGTAAGCAAGGTGGTCTTTAGCTTCCAGGTGTCTGAGTTCCTTCCAAACTTTTCCTTGTGATTGAACTCCAGTTTCAAAGCATTGTGATCTGAGAATATGCAGGGAATAATCTCAGTCTTTTGGTATCAGTTGAGTCCTAATTTGTGACCCCGTATGTGGGCTATTCTTGAGAAGGTTCCATTTGCATTTGAGAAGAATGAGTATTCTGTTTTATAGGGTGGAATGTTCTGTATATATCTATGAGGTCCATCTGGTCCAATGTGTCATTCAATGCTCTTGTTTCTTTATTGATTTTATGCTTCAATGAACTGTGTATTTCTGAGAGAGGCATGTTAAGATCTTCTACTATTAATGTATTCATATCAATATGACTCTTTATCTTGATTAACATTTTTCTTATGTAATTGGCTGCTCCAATATTGGAGGCATAGATATTTACAAGTGTTAGATCTTCTTGGTGGATAGTCCCTTTAAGAGTTATGTAGTGTTCTTCTGTATCTGTGACTACAGTCTTTAGTTTAACATCTAATTTATCTGATATGAGAATCACTACCCCGGCCTCCTTTTGAGGCCCATTGGCATGAAAGATCCCTTCACTTTCAGTCTGGGTGTATCTTTAGGTTCAAAATGGGTCTCTTATAGACAACATATGGATGGGTCCTGTCATTTTGTCCAATCTGCAACCCTCTGTCCTTTTATGGGCAAATTTAGGCCATTCACATTGAGAGTGATTATTGATATGTTTTTATTGACATCGTGTTACCTTTGAAGTCATTATTTCTGTAGATTGTCTCCATATTTCTGTTCAATGCTATTCTTAGGATTTTTCCTCTTTTATCAAACCCTGCTTAATACTTCCTGTAGTGTTGGCTTGGTCGTTGCATAGTCTTTTAAGCCTTGCTGGTCTTGGAAACTCTTCATCTCTCCATCCATTTTGAATGTCAGTCTTGCTGGATAGAGTATTCTTGGCTGCATGTTCTTCTCATTGAGTGCCTTGAATATGTCTTGGAGCCCTTTCTGGCTTGCAAGGTCTCTGTGGACAGGTCTGACGTTATTCTGATGGGCTTTCCACTCTAAGCAAGGAGACTCTATGTCCTAGCGGCTTTCAAGAGATTATACCTACAAATATGATTCCTCTATTTGACTATCAGGTGCCTTGATGTTTTTCTGGAATCTATAATCTTGGGTGGGGACCTTTCAGCCTCTAGTACATGAGTGCTGGTTCCATTCGCGAGATTGGGAAAATTTTCCTGAAGAACTTCTAGACATCTTTCTTTCTCCTCCCCTTCAGGGATTCCAATAATTGTGACGTTGGAACGTTTCATGGGGTCATTTATTTCCCTGATTCTGTTTTCATGGTTTCTCAGCTGTTTGTTCCAGGCTTCCTCCTGATCCTTTCTCTCTATCTGTTTGTTCTCCAGATCACTAATTCTATCTTCTGTGTCAGTTACCCTAGCTTTGAGAGAATTTAGATTAGATTGGAACTGATTGAGAACATTGTGAACCTCAGCCCTGGTAGCTTTCAGCTCTGCCCTAACATTGTGAACATCCTGTCTGGTCGCTTTCAGCTCGGCCCTAATCAATTCCATTTGGTCATCCATGGCTTTCTCCAACCTAGCTATTGCCTGGATAATTGTTAGCCTGAATTCTCTTTCCGACATATTGTCTATGTTGATAGCTGTTAGCTCTGTTGCAGAAGGTCCATACTCTGTATTATTCTTCTGTTGGGCATTCCTCCTCCTAGTTATATTGGTGAGAGATGACTGAACAGATGTAGCTGGTTGTATTGACCGTGGTGCAGTCTGGGTGCACCTTGGAACACTTCTGAGTAATCAGGATTCCACACTCAAATGAGAGAAAAAAGAAAAGAAAAAGAATAAAAAAGAGAGAGAGAGAGACAGGAAAGAAAGGGAAGATGAAAGAGAAGGTTCAGCCCAAATGGGGCCCAAGGTAAGATTTATGAGGTATACAAACAAAAACAGACAAAGAAAAAGACTGATAAAATATATATCAAGAGGAAAAAAGTATATATATGCAAATAAAGGAAGAACCTTGTTGAAAGGAACCCCAAGTGTAAGATTTATATACTATCAAGACAAACACAAAAACACAGAAACACTGGTGGAAGAAAAAGATGGGAGACTGGTTATAAATTCTCAGTGTGGGTGAAGAAGGTTGTTTTGATTCTTCCTGGATGTGTCTTGATATCTTTGTTAAGGGACTCAAATTTCCTAGGCTAAAAGGGGATTAAAAATTGGTTTACCTATAGGGGTATTATTGTTTAGGGAAAGGGGATTACTTTGATGTTCAACTCTATATGAATATTAGAAAATAAAAATAAAAAAGGAATAAACTAGACTAAACTAAACTAAAATTTAAAAACATTCAAAAAATTGAAATGCAAAATAAAACACAGGTGTATGTATCAAAAAGGTCAGGTTAGAAGGTCATTTTGGAATTTGATGTACTGGACAGCTCACTGTGATGGCAAATAGGTTAAAAAATTATCTATATATAGGAGGGGAGGAGTCAAAATGGCGGAGAAGTAGAAGGCTGAGACTACTTCAGGTAGCGGGAGATCAGCTAGATAGCTTATCTAAAGATTGCAAACACCTACAAATCCAATGGGAGATCGAAGAGAAGAAGAACAGCAATTCTAGAAACAGAAAATCAACCACTTTCTGAAAGGTAGGACTGGCGGAGAAGTGAATCCAAAGCGACGGGAAGATAGACCGCGGGGGGAGGGGCTGGTTCCTGGCAAGTGGCGGAGCAACGGAGCACAAAATCAGGACTTTTAAAAGTCTGTTCCACTGAGGGACATCGCTCCAGAGGCTTAACTGGGGTGAAGCGCACGCGGGGTCAGTGTGGCCTCAGGTCCCGCAGGGTCACAGAAGGATCCGGGGTGTCTGAGTGTCGCAGAGCTTACAGGTATTAGAATGAGGAAGCCGGCTACAGAGACAGAGCCGAGGAGTGAGCTCTAAGCTCGGGTTTACCTTGAACCGCTCGCAGGCTCGGTCAGCTTGGAACATGGCTGGAGGCCAGGGTGACGGGAGCAATTGGGCGCTGTTCTCTGAGGGCGCACTGAGGAGTGGGGTCCCAGACTCTCGGCTCCTCCGGGCCAGAGACTGGGAGGCCGCCATCTTCATTCCCATCCTACGGAACTCTACAGAGTGCGCTCAGGGAACAAAAGCTCCCGAAAGCAAACCCGAGCCGATTACTCAGCCCGGCTCCTGGTAAGGGCAGTGCAATTCCACTGGGGCAAAGACACTTGAGAATCACTACAACAGGCCCCTCCCCCAGAAGATCAACAAGAAACCCAGCCAGGACCAAGTTCACCTACCAAGGAGTACAATTTCAATACCAAGGAGAGCAGTGGAATTCCAGAGGAGGAGAAAGCAAAGCACGGAACTCATGGCTTTCTCCCCATGATTCTTTAGCCTTGCAGTTAATTTAATTTTTTTTCTTTTTCAATTTTTTTTTCTCTTCTTCTGCTAATTTTTTTAACTTTTACCCTTTTCTTTCTTAACTAGTTTATCTAATATATATATATATATTTTTTTCCTTTTTATATTTTTTCATCATTGGTTTTCTTTTCTTATTTGTTTCTTTTTTCTTTTTTCTTTTTTTTTTTTAATGAACCTCTTTATATCCCCTTCCCCCCCCCTCACGATTTGGGATCTCTTCTGATATTGTATTTAGTATTTTACTTATTCTTTCATATACTCTTATCTGGACAAAATGACAAGGTGGAAAAATTCACCACAAAAAAAAGAACAAGAGGCAGTACCAAAGGCTAGGGACCTAATCAATACAGACATTGGTAATATGTCAGATCTAGAGGTCAGAATGACGATTCTCAAGGTTCTAGCCGGGCTCGAAAAAGGCATGGAAGATATTAGAGAAACCCTCTCGGGAGATATAAAAGCCCTTTCTGGAGAAATAAAAGAACTAAAATCTAATCAAGTTGAAATCAAAAAAAGCTATTAATGAGGTGCAATCAAAAATGGAGGCTCTCACTGCTAGGATAAATGAGGCAGAAGAAAGAATTAGCGATATAGAAGACCAAATGACAGAGAATAAAGAAGCTGAGCAAAAGAGGGACAAACAGCTATTGGACCACGAGGGCAGAATTCGAGAGATAAGTGACACCATAAGACGAAACAACATTAGAATAATTGGGATTCCAGAAGAAGAAGAAAGAGAGAGGGGAGCAGAAGGTATATTGGAGAGAATTATTGGAGAGAATTTCCCCAATATGGCAAAGGGAACAAGCATCAAAATCCAGGAGGTTCAGAGAACCCCCCTCAAAATCAATAAGAATAGGTCCACACCCCATCACCTAATAGTCAAATTTACAAGTCTTAGTGACAAAGAGAAAATCCTGAAAGAAGCCCGGGAAAAGAAGTCTGTAACATACAATGGTAAAAATATTAGATTGGCAGCAGACTTATCCACAGAGACCTGGCAGGCCAGAAAGAGCTGGCATGATATATTCAGAGTACTAAACGAGAAAAACATGCAGCCAAGAATACTGTATCCAGCTAGGCTATCATTGAAAATAGAAGGAGAGATTAAAAGCTTCCAGGACAAACAAAAACTGAAAGAATTTGCAAACACCAAACCAGCTCTACAGGAAATATTGAAAGGGGTCCTCTAAGCAAAGAGAGACCCTAAAAGTAGTAGATCAGAAGGGAACAGAGAAAATATACAGTAACAGTCACCTTACAGGCAATACAATGGCACTAAATTCATATCTCTCAATAGTTACCCTGAATGTTAATGGGCTAAATGCCCCAATCAAAAGACACAGGGTATCAGAATGGATAAAAAAACAAAATCCATCTATATGTTGCCTACAAGAAACTCATTTTAAACCCGAAGACACCTCCAGATTTAAAGTGAGGGGGTGGAAAAGAATTTACCATGCTAATGGACATCAGAAGAAAGCAGGAGTGGCAATCCTTATATCAGATCAATTAGATTTTAAACCAAAAACTGTAATACGAGATGAGGAAGGACACTCTATCATACTCAAAGAATCTGTCCAACAAGAAGATCTAACAATTTTAAATATCTATGCCCCTAATGTGGGAGCAGGCAACTATATAAACCAATTAATAAAAAAATCAAAGAAACACATCAACAATAATACAATAGTAGGGGACTTTACCATGCCCCTCACTGAAATGGACAGATCATCCAAGCAAAAGATCAACAAGGAAATAAAGGCCTTAAATGACACACTGGACCAGATGGACATCACAGATATATTCAGAACATTTCATCCCAAAGCAACAGAATACACATTCTTCTCTAGTGCACATGGAACATTCTCCAGAATAGATCACATCCTCGGTCCTAAATCAGGTCTCAACCGGTATCAAAAGATTGGGATCATTCCCTGCATATTTTCAGACCACAATGCTCTGAAGCTAGAACTCAATCACAAGAGGAAATTTGGAAAGAACCCAAATACATGGAGACTAAACAGCATCCTTCTAAAGAATGAATGGGTCAACCGGGAAATTAAAGAAAAATTGAAAAAATTCATAGAAACAAATGATAATGAAAACACAACGGTTCAAAATCTGTGGGATACAACAAAGCAGTCCTGAGAGTAAAATATATAGCAGTACAAGCCTTTCTCAAGAAACAAGAAAGGTCTCAGGTACACAACCTAACCCTACACCTAAAGGAGCTGGAGAAAGAACAAGAAAGAAACCCTAAACCCAGCAGGAGAAGAGAAATCATAAAGATCAGAGCAGAAATCAATGAAATAGTAACAAAAAAAAACAATAGAACAAATCAACGAAACTAGGAGCTGGTTCTTTGAAAGAATTAATAAGATTGATAAACCCCTGGCCAGACTTATCAAAAAGAAAAGAGAAAGGACCCAAATCAATAAAATCATGAATGAAAGAGGAGAGATCACAACTAACACCAAAGAAATACAGACAATCATAAGAACATATTATGAGCATCTCTATGCCAACAAATTTGACAATCTGGAAGAAATGGATGCATTCCTAGAGACATATAAACTACCACAACTGAACCAAGAAGAAATAGAAAGCCTGAACAGACCCATAACCAGTAAAGAGATTGAAACAGTCATCCAAAATCTCCAAACAAACAAAAGCCCAGGGCCAGATGGCTTCCCGGGGGTATTCTACCAACGTTTAAGGAAGAACTAGTTCCTATTCTCCTGAAACTGTTCCAAAAAATAGAAATGGAAGGAAAACTTCCAAACTCATTTTATGAGGCCAGCACCACCTTGATCCCAAACCCAGACAAGGATCCCATCAAAAAAGAGAACTACAGACAAATATCCTTGATGAACACAGATGCAAAAATTCTCACCAAAATACTAGCCAACAGGATTCAACAGTACATTAAAAGGTTTATTCACCACGACCAAGTGGGATTTATTCCAGGGCTGCAAGGTTGGTTCAACATCTGCAAATCAATCAATGTGATACAACACATTAATAAAAGAAAGAACAAGAACCATATGATACTCTCCATAGATGCTGAAAAAGCATTTGACAAAGTGCAGCATCCCTTCCTGATCAAAACTCTTCAAAGTGTAGGGATAGAGGTCACATATCTCAATATTATCAAAGCCATCTATGAAAAACCCACCGCAAATATCATTCTCAATGGAGAAAAACTGAACGCTTTTCCACTAAGGTCAGGAACACGGCAGGGATGTCTGTTATCACCACTACTATTCAACATAGTACTAGAACTCCTAGCCTCAGCAATCAGTCAACAAAAGGAAATTAAAGGCATCCAAATCGGCAAAGAAGAAGTCAAACTATCACTCTTCGCAGATGATATGATACTATATGTGGAAAACCCAAAAGACTCCACTCCAAAACTGCTAGAACTGGTACAGGAATTCAGTAAAGTGTCAGAATTTAAAATCAATGCACAGAAATCAGTTGCATTTCTCTACACCAACAACAAGACAGAAGAAAGAGAAATTAAGGTGTCAATCCCATTTACAATTGCACCCAAAATTATAAGATACCTAGGTATAAACCTAACCAAAGAGACTAAGAATCTATACACAGAAAACTATAAAGTACTCATGAAAGAAATTGAGGAAGACACAAAGAAATGGAAAAATGTTCCACGCTCCTGGATTGGAAGAATAAATATTGTGAAAATGTCTATGCTACCTAAAGCAATCTACATATTTAATGCAATTCCTATCAAAGTACCATCCATTTTTTTTTCAAAGAAATGGAACAAATAATCCTAAAATTTATATGGAACCAGAAAAGACCTCGAATAGCCAAAGGAATATTGAAAAAGAAAGCCAATGTTGGTGGCATCACAATTCCCGACTTCAAGCTCTACTACAAAGCTGTCATCATCAATACAGCATGGTACTGGCACAAAAACAGACACATAGATCAATGGAACAGAATAGAGAGCCCAGAAATAGACCCTCAACTCTATGGTCAACTAATCTTTGACAAAGGAGGAAAGAATGTCCAATGGAAAAAAGACAGCCTCTTCAATAAATGGTGTTGGGAAATTGGACAGCCACATGCAGAAAAATGAAATTGGATCATTTCCTTACACCACACACGAAAATAGACTCAAAATGGATGAAGGACCTCAATGTGAGAAAGGAATCCATCAAAATCCTTGAGGAGAACACAGGCAGCAACCTCTTCGACCTCAGCCACAGCAACATCTTCCTAGGAACATCGCCAAAGGCAAGGGAAGCAAGGACAAAAATGAACTATTGGGATTTTATCAAGATCAAAAGCTTTTGCACAGCAAAGGAAACAGTTAACAAAACCAAAAGACAACTGACAGAATGGGAGAAGATATTTGCAAACGACGTATCAGATAAAGGGCTAGTGTCCAGAATCTATAAAGAACTTAGCAAACTCAACACCCAAAGAACAAATAATCCAATACAGAAATGGGCAGAAGACATGAACAGACATTTCTGCAAAGAAGACATCCAGATGGCCAACAGACACATGAAAAAGTGCTCCATATCACTCGGCATCTGGGAAATACAAATCAAAACCACAATGAGATACCACCTCACACCAGTCAGAATGGCTAAAATTAACAAGTCAGGAAATGACAGATGCTGGCGAGGATGCGGAGAAAGGGGAACCCTCCTACACTGTTGGTGGGAATGCAAGCTGGTGCAACCACTCTGGAAAACAGCATGGAGGTTCCTCAAAATGTTGAAAATAGAACTACCCTATGACCCAGCAATTGCACTGCTGGGTATTTACCCTAAAGATACAAACGTAGTGATCCGAAGGGGCACGTGCACCCGAATGTTTATAGCAGCAATGTCTACAAGAGCCATACTATGGAAAGAACCTAGATGTCCATCAACAGACGAATGGATAAAGAAGAGGTGGTATATATACACAATGGAATACTATGCAGCCATCAAAAGAAATGAAATCTTGCCATTTGCAACGACGTGGATGGAACTAGAGGGTATCATGCTTAGCGAAATAAGTCAATCGGAGAAAGACATCTATCATATGATCTCCCTGATATGAGGGAGAGGAGATGCAACATGGGGGTTAAGGGGGTAGGAGAAGAGTAAATGAAGCAAGATGGGATTGGGAGGGAGATAAACCATAAGTGACTCTTAATCTCACAAAACAAACTGAGGGTTGATGGGGAGAGGGTGGTTGGGAGAGGGGGGTGTGGTTATTATGGACATTGGGGAGGGTATGTGCTATGATGAGTGCGGTGAAGTGTGTAAACCTGGCGATTTACAGACCTGTACCCCTGGGGGAAAATATGTTTATAAAAAATAAAGTTAAAAAAATTATCTATATATAAAAAATGAGCTAGAATAGTGGTAACAAATTAAAAATAAAATTTGTCCTATGAAGTAGTGATGGTGGTTCTCTTGTAGTCTTTTTTTTCTTTTTCTTTCCTGGTTGGTTTTCTGGGGGATGGTCTGCCACGTGGGTTTTCAGTCAATGGTGTTCCCTGCGTTAAGTCCTCCAGTCCCCCTCAAGGGGGTGGGCTCTGAGGAAACCAGTTTTTTCAGGTTGTTGTTCTCTGGAGGTTTTTATGTTTGTTCACCTTTTTTTTTTTCCTCTCACCTTGACCACTTTTGATGGTTTTTGTAGGTTTAGAGGAAAGCAAACTGCACCCTGACCTCCCTCTCAGAGAGAAGCCTCAGTC
Organism: Lontra canadensis; assembly: GCF_010015895.1. Lineage (NCBI taxonomy): Eukaryota > Metazoa > Chordata > Mammalia > Carnivora > Mustelidae > Lontra > Lontra canadensis. The sequence continues at coordinate 326,277 of NW_022631193.1, read as the reverse complement.
TGTTCTTCTGTGGGTGTTGCAGAGCCCATATAAAAGCCCCCCTGGACACTGGCAGAGCAGGTTCTGTGTTGCTGTCCCTGGGGACGCATGATCTTCTGCTTGTACCCCCAAACCAAAGCAGAGGCAGCTGTCTGGGCAGCTCCAGACCACCAGAGAGTTTCCAAGTAGTGATCACACACTGAGATTTTCCCGCTGGCCTGGGCTGAGAGTGCCTGGCCTTCTGGGTCTAAGAGCACCTGGCTTGCACACACCTGTTTCAGGGGAGGCTGTGGGTCTCACGTGCATCTCAGGCTCTGAGAACAGGGCACAGGTCCGAAAGCACCAGGCTGGGCCTTCGTGGACCTCTCTCAGGGGAGAGTTTGGTGCGCGTGTCTTAGGCTGTGAAACAATGGCGCGTGTCAAAGAGCGCTGGCTGGGCCTTTGTACCTCTCTCAGGGGAGGATGAGGGGCACGCACATCTAGGCTCTGTAGCAGGGCTCGCGCATTCTGCCATCCAGTGTGGCTCCCACCCCCTCACAGGCGCCAGAATCCATGCAATCTCAGGTGCGCTGGAGGCTCAGGGACCAAGACCTGGTTTCTCCACTGCACTCTCTCTGGCTCAGTGCCAGGGGAGCCTGTCCTGGGACCGGGAACTTAATCCCCTGTACCTAGCCGCCCAGATTCCCACAATTCCCGCCCCCCACCCCCGCAATCTTTTGCTCTTTTGGAGTGCTTTCAACCAGTCTACAAGTTAATGCTGGTCTCCAGATGCAGGGCACTCTCACTTGTATTAGGGTAGGGGTATTACTTTCCAACCGGTCACCTCTGGTGGCTCTCTCCCCCTTTTGTTTATCTTCCGATATCAGTCTGCCTTTCCCACTCCACTTTACCTGCCCACTGGTGTCTTCTTCCCCTGTAGAGATCCAGATGTGTGTAATTCTGATCTCAGGCTGATTTCATGGTTTATTGGAGTTCTTTGGTAGGTAATCAGCTCACTTTAGGGTACATGTTGAAAAGGCGCCTCCTCCTACTTCCCCGCCATCTTGTCCCCCTGAAAGAGGCTGATTTTTTTTTTTTTTTTTTTTTTTTTTTTTGCAATGAATGGGGCTTAAAGACTGGAGTTTTAAAGGTCAGTGAGTTTTGCTGAGATAGAGTACGGAGGGCACTGTGCTGCTTCTGGAAAGAATGTAGAAAACAAGTCAAGGGCAGACAGCATGGAAACAACAGTCTGAAGAATGCCTGGGTTTTAAGGTAGAGATTTTTTTTTTCCTCTCAGAGCATTTCCCTGAAAGGAAGTATGCCTAGAGACTTTTCTCTGGGAATAGGGGGAGCTGGCCAATGACATTTCCTTACCCTGCCATTCAACATAAACACAGAACCACCTAAGCACAGCAGGTCAGCATGGACACTGGTTACCCAACTTGTTCACACCAAGCCCACACTCCAATGCCCTGGAGGGATTGTCATTCTCAGTCAGGTTTGCTTCAGTCCCATGTGGGGACTTCAGTCCCCAGTCCCATGGTTGGCCCTTTCCCCAGAAGACTAGAAAAAAGCCCTGCTCCACTATGTATCCCATAACCAGGGAGTTCTGCAAGACCTCAGTTCTGGTGGAGGTGGTGTCTGGTCCTATTTTACAAGCAGATCATCGCACACCTAGTTAAAAGTCATCACATGAAGGTGGGCCTTCGTGGCTCAGTTTTTTAAGCATACAATTCTTGATTTCAGCTCAGGTCATAATCACAGAATCATCTGATCAATCCCTGAATTAAGATTTTTGAGAATCTTGAGAATCCTTGAGATTCTCTCTCTCCCTCACCCTCTGTCCCTCCCCCTCAAATAAATAATTTAATTAAAATATTTTTTTTCAAAAAGTCACCTCATTCGGGCCAGGGACAAAGCACTACCCACAGCAGACAAGGAGAACCTCTGCAGCCCACTGACCTAAAGGATAGAGCAACATAAACACAACAGCAGAACACACAAAGTAAACACTGTAGGCATTCCCTGAATGCCAGACCCTGGGCATAACAAGACCTCTTCTTCATAATGACTTTACTTTCAGGAGCAGGAGACATAACTGGATTCTCTCTCTCTCTCTCTCGCACACACACACACAAAACAAGGCAGAATCTTAGGCAAAATGCCAAGATGGAGTAATTATTGCCTAATGAAAGAATAGGATAAGGCCACAGCCAGAGATCTAAGTAGAGCATGTATAAATAACAAGCCTGATGGAGAGTATAAAGCAATAACCATAATGATGTTCACTGAGCTTTAGGAAAGAATAGAAGACATCATTAAGACCATTGCCACAGAGATAAAAGAGTGGAAAAAAGAATCAATCAGTGATGAAGGAGGCAATAAGCAAGATTGGAAACTGGCTTCATGCAACAAACAGCAGGCTGGGAAATACAGAGGAATAAATTAGTGACACAGAAAATGAAATAATGGAAAATAATGAAGCTAAGGAAAAGCAAGAAAGAAGGGACAACTGGATATCTTAGCCATTAAGCATCTGCCTTTGGCTCAGGTCATGATCCCGGAGTCCTGGGATAAAGCCTGCAACAGGCTCCCTGCTCATCTGGGAGCCTGCTTTTCCATCCCCTATTCCCCCTGCTTGTGTTCCCTCTCTTGCTGTCTCTCTCTCTCTCCAATAAATGAATAAAATCTTAAAAAAAAAAGAAAAGCAAGGAAAAAAAAAAACTATGACAGCAAACAGACTTAAGGAACTCAGTAACTCCATCAAACATAATAACCTTTGTATGTTAGGAGTCCCAGAAGAAGAAGAGCAAGAATTTTTTTTTTTTTTTGTGCTATTCTGAGAAATAATAGCAGAAAACTTTGCAAATTTGGGGAAGGAAGCAGACATCCAGATCCAGGGGGTGCAGAGAACTCCCCATCAAAGTCAACAAAAGCAGGTCAATGCCAAGATGTATTATAATTAAATTTTTAAAATATAGTGATAAAGAAAAAAAAATCTTAAAATCATCATGACAAAAGAAGTCCTTAACTTCTAAGGAACACCCATAAGCTAGCTGGAGATTTCTTAACAGAAACTTGGCAAGCCAGATGAAAGTGTCATGATATATTGAAAGAGCTAAATGGAAAAAAGCTGCAGCCAAGAATACTCTATCCAGCAAGGCTATCATTTAGAATAGAAGGAAAGGTAGAGTTTTCCATGCAAACAAAAATTAAAAAAGTTCATGAACACGGTTTAAACCAACCTTGCAAGAAGTTATTAAAACTCTGTGTACAAGGTAGAGGCAAAATATGTCAAAGATAAGAAAGGAAAAGAGAAAATTGGCAGAAAATATGTGATTAAATGGCACTAAATGCATATTTTTCAATAATTATTTTGAATGTAAATGGGCTAAATGTTCTAAACAAAAGACAGTGTCAGAATTGTTAAAATACAGGACCCATCTATATGCTGCCTACAAGAGACTCACTTTACATGTAAAGACATTTGCAGATTGAAAATGAGAGGGTGAAGAAATATTTATCACAAAAATGGATGTCAAAAGAAAGTCTGAATAGCAATATTTACATTGGACAAATTAGAACTTTTTTGTTCTTGTATTGTTTTTATCCTGTTTTAGTATCAGGTTAGTAGTAGCCTCATAGGATGATTTTGGATGTGTTTCTTCTATTCCATTAATTGTAAGAATTTGATAAAGATTGTCATTAATTATTATTTTTTTTAAGTTTGGTAAAATTCACCAGTGAAACCATGTGCTCTTGGGCTTTCCTGTGCTGGGAGATTTTTGATTCCTATTTCACTTTCATTCTTTTTATTGGTCTAAGAAGATTTCCTCCTTCTTGGATTAAAGATTGATGACTCGATCTTGGTTACTTGTGCATTTTTAGGAAGTACCTATTGTTTTATTTTCCCTAAGTTTTCTGATTTTTAGTATATAATTGTTTATAGTAATCTATTATCACACTAGTTATTTCTGTGGTTATCTGTTGTACTATTTTCTCTTCCATTTCTAATTTTGGTTTTTGAGTCTTTCTTTCTTTCTTTCTTTCTTTCTTCCTTTTTTCTTAATTAATGTAGTTAAAGCATTAGCATTTTTTATTTTGGGGGGAAATTTCCACTACTTTCAATGTTATGTTATTGTTAATTCTGTTCTTTATGTTATTTATTTCTTTAAAAAATATTCTATTTATTTATTTATTTGAGAGAGAGACACACACAGCAAGAGCAGAAACCAAAGCAAGCAGAGTGGGAGAGGGAGAAGCAGGCTTCCTGCCAAGCAGAGAGCCCAATATGGGGCTTGATCCCAAGACCCCAGGATCATGACCTGAGCTGAAGACAGACATTTAACAACTGAGCCACCCAGGCACCCATATTTTATTTCTGATTTTTCCTTTAGTGTTTCCTTCCTCTACTAGATTTCAGCTAAGTTTCTTTTTCTCTAGTTCCTTTAGTATAATGTTGTTTATTTGAACATTTTTTCTTAATAGAAGCACTTATGGCATAAATTTTACTCTAATGCCTACTTTTGCTGCATTCCATAGATTTTGGAATATTGTTTTTCTTTTGTTTTGAGACATATTTTGATTTGCCATTTGACTTATTTGGGTCATTTCCTTTGTAGGAGTGTCCTGTTTATTATTTACCTATTACATATTTGATAATTACAACATAGGTTTTCCAGGTTTTATTTATTTATTTATTTATTCATTCATTTATAGAGCCTGAGCCTGAGTGGGGAGGGACAGAGGGAGAGGAAGAGAGACTCTTAAGCCAGCTCCATGCTCAGAATGGAGCCCCAAGCAGGCCTTTATTTCAGGACTCTAATGACCTGGGTTGAAATCCAGTATCATATGGTTTCACTTAATTCTGGAGCATAAGGAATAACAGGGAGGACTTTAAGTGAAGGAAAGGAAAAATAAATTGTTATTAATTGGATGGGAGAAAAACACCATGAGAGCCTGTGGGCTCTGAGAAACAAACTGAAGGTTTCAGAGGGGTGGGCGTGGGGGGATAGGTGAGCCTGATGGTAGATATAAGGAGGACATGTATTGCATGGAGCACTGGGGGTGGTACATAAACAATGAATCTTGGAACCCTGAAAAAAAAAAAAAAAAAGGAAATCCAGAGCCAAAAGCTTAATCAACTGAGTCCCCCAGGCACCCCTGTTTGATTGTCGATCTTTAAACTTGTACCATTATGGTTGGAAAATATACTTGGTATTATTTCAGTATTCTTAAATTTGTAATATTTGTTAGGTCTTTGTGTATTTAACCAGGGAATTCTACTTTGTGTACTTGAAGAAAACTTGTATTCTGTTTTTCTTAGAGGTAATGTATATATATACATATATACATACACACACACACACACACATATCGTTCTACGATATATACATCATTCTACTACATATATGTAATACATCATTCTAAAATATATATATGTATATATCTTTTAGAACTATCTAAAAGATATATATATGTACATGTACATATGTACATGTACAGAACTATCTAAAATATATATGTGCATGTACATATATATATACATACATATATATATATCTTTTAGATTGATGTATTCTGAAGTATTATTCACGTAGAAGATGTTCTTATTTTAAAATAAAATCTTTAACTGATGGTACATTTTAAAAATAAAGCACATAAGAGAGTAAGCAAACACAGGGAAGGGTGAAATATTTGAGAGGATAAAGAGTACACTCATAATGATGAGCACTGAATAATGATGTAAAAAATAAATCACTATATTGTACATCTGAAACTAATAGAACACTGTATGTTAACTATACTAGAATTAAAACAAATGCTGAATTCCAATTTATTTAATCCTTACCTTCTGTGCTTCTCTCCATATAAACAGTTACTTTGAAATAAACTGAAACAACAAGTGTAAAGTCCCTACTCTTAATCTGAGCTTTGTCTGGGAAATTTTGCTAATCATTATCACTTGATTAAAATTTTTACTGGAACATTATTTTTAATTTAAATTCAATTTAGTTAACATATAGTGTATCTTTGGTTTCAGGGATAGAATTTCGTGATTCTTCAGTTGCATATAACACCCAGTGCTCATTTCATCCAGTGCCTTCCTTAATGACTATCACCCAGTTATCCCTTCCCCCCACCCACTTTCCCTCCAGCAACAACCAGTGAGTTCCCCATAGTTAGGGGTCTCTTATGGTTTGCCTCCCTCTCTGTTTTTATCTTATTTTATTTTTCTTTCCTTTCCCCATTGTTCACCTGTTCTGTTACTTAATTCCACATATTAGTGATATCACATGGTATTTGTCATTCCTAGACTGACTTATTTTGCTTAGAATAATACTCTCTAGTTCCATCCACATTGTGGCAAATGGGAAGATTTCATTCTTTTTGATGGCTAATATTCCACGTTTGCTTTATCCATACATCTGTTGATGGACATCTGGGCTTTTTCCAGAAACTGATCAAAGTCTTTTAAAACTTTCCTCCCTACTTGGTTTACAAAAGAATAAGATTTCAAACCATGCAATGCCCTCCATTTCTGGCTCTATATGCTCTGTTTCACTGTTGTGCCTATCACCCATTTAATTTTCTTTTTTTGTAACATCTTAATTCAATTTTATTTTTTTCAGTGTTCCAAGATTCACTGTTTATGCACCACACCAAGTGCTCCATGCAATATTTGCCTTCCTTAATATCCACCACCAGGTTCACCATCCACCCACCTCCCTACCTTCCATAACCCTCAGTTTGTTTCTCAGAATCCACAGTCTTCCATTTTTCATCTCCCCCTCTGATATGCCCGAATTCACTTTTCCTTCACTTCTCCTAATGTCCTTATTCTCCACAAGTAAGTGAAACCATATGACAATTGACTTTCTCTGCTTGACTTATTTTACTCAGCATAATCTCCTCATTCGCATCCATGTTGATAAAAAAGTTGGATATTCATTCTTTCTGATAACTGCATAATATTCCATTGTATATATGGACCATATCTTCTTTATCCAGTCATCTGTTGAAAGGCATATCAGCACTTTCCACAGTTTGGCGATTGTGGACATTGCTGCTATGAATATGGGGCTACAGATGGCCCTTGTTTTCACTACATCTGTATCTCTTGGGTAAATATCCAGTAGTGGAATTGCAGGATCATAGGGTAGCTCTATTTTTAATTTCTTAAGGAATCGCCACACTGTTTTCCAAAGTGGATGCACCGACCTGCATTCCCACCAATAGTGTAAGAGAGTTCCCCTTTCTCCACATCTTCTACAACACGTTTTTTGTTTTTTGTTTTTTTTTTTTTTTCCTGTCCTATGGATTTTGGCCATTTGAAGTGGTGTAATATGGTATCTCAGTGTGGTTTTGACTTGAATTTCCCTGGTGGCTAACGATGATGAACACTTTTTCATGTGTCTGTTAGCCACTTGTATGTCCTCTTTGACAATTGTCTGTTCATGTCTTCCACCCATTTTTTGATATGATTATCTCTTTTTCAGGTGTTGAGTTTGAGGAGTTCTTTATAGATCCTGGATATCAGCCCTTTGTCCATACTGTCATTTGCAAATATCTTCTCCCATATCGTGGGTTGCCTCTTTGTTTTGTTGACTATTTCCTTTGCTGTGCAGAAGCTTTGGATCTTGATGAAGTCGCAAAAGTTCATTTTTGCTTTTGTTTCCTTTGCCTTTGGAAACATGTCTTGAAAGAAGTTTCTGTGGCCAATGTTGAAGATTCTACTGCCTATGTTCTCCTGTAGGATTTTCATAGATTCCTGTCTTACATTGAGGTCTTTTATCCATTTTAAGTTTATCTTTGTGTACAGTGAAAGAGAATGTTTGAGTTTTATTCTTCTACACATAGCTCTCCAATTTTCCCAGTATCATTTATTGAAGAGACTGTCATTTTCTACAGGATATTTTTTCCTGCTTTGTCAAAGATTAGTTGACCATAAAGCTGAGGGTCCATATCTGGACTCTCTACTCTGTTCCATTGGTCTATGTGTCTGTTTTTGTGCCAGTAACATGCTGTCCTGGTGATCACAGCTTTGTAATAAAGCTTGAAATTAGGCAACATGATGCCCCCACTTTGGTTTTTCTTTTTCAACATTTCCTTAGCAATTTGGGGTCTTTTCTGGTTCCAAAGCAATTTAGAATTGTTTGTTCTGGCACTTCAAAGAACACTGGTGGAATTGTGATCAGGATGGCATTGAAAGCATAGATTGCTCTAGGCAGTATAGACATTTTAACAATGTTTATTCTTCTGATCCAAGAGCATGGAATGGTCTTCCATCTTTTTGTGTCTTCTTCAATTTCTTTCATGAGTGTTCTGTAGTTCCTTGAGTACAGATCATTTACCTCTTTGGTTAGGTTTATTCCAAGGTATCTTCCACCCTAAGACAACAGAATAATCATTTTTCAGGAGTGTATATGGAACTTTCCCCAGATTACACCACATACTCGGTCACAAGTCAAGGATCAACTGATACCAAAAGATTGATATTATTCCCTGCATATTCTGAGCCCAGAATTCTTTGAAAGTTGAATTCAAACACAAGAAAAAGTTTGGAAGGAATACAAACACTTGAAAACTAAAGACCGTCCTGCTCAAAAATGTTTGGATCAACCAGGAAATCAAGAAAGAACTTAAACAATTCATGGAAACCAATGAGAATGAAGACATATAAGTCCAAAACCTATGGGATAGGCAAAGTCTGTCCTAGGGGTGGATTACATAGCCATCCAGGCCTCACTCAAAAAAAATTGAAAAACCCAGAATACACCAACTTTCTTCACACTTTAAAGAACTGGGAAATCAACAAATTAATCCATCCCCAGGGAGAAGAAGGTAAATAATCAAGATTAGAGCAGAGATCAATGAGTTAGAATCTAGAGATACAGTAGAACACATCGACAAAACTAGAAGCTGTTTTTTTTTATCAATAAGATCAATAAACCACTGGCTAAAATAATCCAAAAGAAAAGGGATAGGAACCAAAATAATAAAATTATTAATGAAAGGGGAGACATCAGGACTAACACCAAGGAAATAGAAACAATTATCAGAAATTATTATCAATAGTTATATGCCAATAAATTAAGCAACCTAGAAGAAATGGATACATTCCTGAAACCTATAAAACTTCCAAGACTGAAACAAGAAAAAAAAATTGACAACCTGAATAGACCAATGTCTAGTAAAGAGATTGAAGCAGTGATCAAAAACCTCCCAAAAACAAGAGTCAAGGACCTGACAGATTCCCTGGGTAAATCTACCAAACATTCAAAGAAGAAATAATACCTATTCTCCTGAAGCTGTTTCAAAAACCAGAAACAGAAAGAAAACTCCCTGACTCTTTCTATGAAGCCAGGATTACACTGATCCCCATACCAGGCAAAGACCTCATCACAAAGGAGAATTTTACACAAGTATCCCTGATGAATATAGATGCCAAGATTATCAACAAGATCCTAGTTAATAGGATCCAACAGTACATTACAAAGATAATCCAGCACGACTAGGTGGGATTTATCACTCGGATGTAAAGGTAGCTCAACCTTCACAGATCAATCAATGTGATAGAAAAATCAACAAGAGAAGACAGAAGATCCCCCTGGTCCTTTAAATTGATGCAGAAACAAACATTTGACAAAATATAACATCTGTTCCTGATCAAAACTCTTTAAAGTATAGGATAGATGGAACATTCCTCAACTTTATAAAATTTATCTATGAAAAACTCACAGTGAATATCATTCTCAATGGGGAAAAGCTAATAGCCTTCCATTTGAAATCAGGAATGCAAGGATGACCACTCTCACCACTGTTGTTCAACATACTACTAGAAGTCCTAGCAATAGAAATCAGATAATAAAAAGAAATAAAAGGTATTCAAATTGGCAAAGAAGAATCAAACTCTCTTCACAGATGACATGATACTTTACATGGAAAACCCAAAGGACTCCACACCTACTAGAACTCAAATAGAAATTCAGTAATGTGGCAGGATACAAAATCAATGCACAGAAGTCAGTTGCTTTCTTATACACTAGCAATGAAATTATAGAAAGGGAAATTAGAGAATCTATTCTATTTACTGTAGCATCGACCATTTATTTTCTGAGGTCCTCTTTGAAACACTTGTCAAATGTAAGCAGGAAACAAAACAAAACAAAAAACAAAAACAAAAACAAATCCCTACGCACATTGTGCTATTTCTTTTTTCCAAAATTTTATTTAAATTCAGTTAGTTAACATTTACTGTAATATTGGTTATATTACAGTATTTTTTTTCCGTTGGTGCCCATGATTTGTGATCATGCTACTTCAAAGAATGAAGAGGTATAGCTGAAGAAGAGTGGTTGTCGGCAAAGCAAAGTTAATTCAGCAATAGTACAAAGCTTCCAGAAAGGGAGGGAACATGAGAATGTTGCCGTTTTGGTGTTCAAATCTAGGAGATTTTTATAAGTTCTTTTCAGACCCCTGTGGATTGATGGCTGAGGAGTGTCAAACAGGGCTTTGATCATGCACCCTTATATTTATTGGGTTATTGTTCACATGTTGATTGTATTTTGGGCTGACATTTGAAGACTAACGGCCTCAACTTGTGATAGTTACCAATGTTTATTATTGTTAAATGTTAAATGTTAATTGTTAAATGTTAATTGTTGTATCAGGATGTTTTGAAAAAGTCACTTCTGCGGAGACTGCTAGACAGGATGCTATTTTGGTTTTGTCTAAGCTGTAAAACAGGATGCTAGTGCAGTTTTGACTTGGCTGTCCTGACTTTTTTGCTTTTGTGTTTGAGAACCTGCCCTGACTTCCTAAGTGTCCATTTAACTCCTAACGGTTTCAGGAGTAGAATTTATTGATTCATTACTTGCATATATCACCCAGTGCTCATCATAACAAGTGCCCTACTTAATGCCCATCAGCCATTTAGCTTATACTCCACCCACCTTCCTCCACCAACACTGATCTCCATCATTAAAAGTCCCATATGTTTTTCTTCCCTTTCCCTTTTTTCCCCCTTCCCATATGTTCATGTTTTGATTCCTAAATTCGACATGAATGAAAACATATGGTATTTATCTTTCTCTGCGTGACTTATTTCACTTAGCATAATGCTTTATAGATCCATCCTCCTCCTTTCAATGGCAAGATGCCATGCTTTTTGATGGGTGAGTAAAATTCAATTTTATATATGTGTGTATATACACACATATATATACACACACACACACATACTATATATTCTTTATTCATTCATCATCCAAAGGACACTTCAACTCTTTCTATGGTTTGGCTGTTGTTGAATATGCTGCTGTAAACATCAGGGTGAGGGTACATCTTCAAAGCTGTATTTTTGTATCTTTTGGGTAAATACCTGGTAGGGAAATTGCTGGATCATAGGATATACTTTTATTTTTTAAATTTCTTTTTAGTATTCCAGAATTCATTGTTTATGCACCACACCCAGTATTTTTTGAGGAATCTCCATACAGTTTTCCAGAGTGTCTGTACCAGGTAGCACTGCACCAACAGTATAAGAGGGCTTGCCTTTCTACACATCCTCACCATCATCTGTTATTTCCTTTGTTGCTAATTTTAGCTATCTTGGTAATTGTCAGGCGATATCCCATTGTGGTTTTAATTTGCATTTCTCTGAAGATGACTGATTTTGAGAATCTTTTCATGAGTCTGTTAAATGTCTTCTTTGTAAAAATGTCTCTTCATGTCTTCTGCCCATTTCTTAACTGGATTATTTGTTTTTTTGTTTTTGTTTTGTTCAGTGTTGACTTTGGTAACTTTCTTATAGAAATTGGATAATAAACCTTTTTTTTCTTTTTTTTTGGTATTAGTTTCAGAGGTAAAATTTTGTGACTTATCAGTTGCATATATAAAATAAGATATTTTTACTGTCATTTTGTACAGTTACCCTACATGCCGTAGAACATTAGTTTTTGATATAGTGTTCAACAATTCATTATTTGCATATAAACCCAGTGCTCATCACAATACATGCCCTCCTTAATACCCATCACTAAGTTACCCCATTCCCCTATTCCACCCTTCTGCAACCCTCAGTGTGTTTCGCAGAGTCCAGAGTCTCTCATGGTTTGTCTCCCTCTCTGATTTCTTCTCATTCAGTTTTCCTCCCTTCCTCTAAGGTCCTCAGTGCTATTCCTTATGTTCAACATATGAGTGAAATCATATGGTAATTGTCAATCTCTGCTTAACTTATTTCATTTAGCATAATCTTCTCCAGTTCCATCCATATCCATTCAAACGGTAGGTATTCATTCTTTCAATGACTGAGTAATATTCTATTGTATATATGAACCATATCTTCTTTATCCATTCATCTGTTGAAGGATATTAACCCTTTATCAGATATGCTGTATGCAAATATCTTCTCCTATTCTGTAGGCTGCCTTTAAGTTTTGTTGATTATTTACTTCAATGTGCAGAAGCTATCTGCTTCTGCAGAAGCTTATCTTTTTATATTGATGAAGTCCTAATAGTTCATTTTTGGTTTTGTTTATCATGACTTTAGTCTCTAATAAGAAGTTGCTACCACGGAGATCCTAGAGATTGTTAGCGATATTTTCTAGGATTTTGATAGATTTATGTGTCACATTTAGGTCTTTCATGCATTTTGAGTGTGTGTTTGTGTGTGTGTGTGTGTGTGTGTGTGTGTGTGATGTAAGAAAATGAATACAGTTTCATTCTTCTGTGGATTGCTGTCCAGTTTTCCTAATACCATTTGTTGAAGAGACTGTCTTTTTTCCATTGGATATTCTTTTCTGTTTACCAAAGATTGGTTGACCATGTAGTCGTGGGTTCATTTCTTGGTTCTCTACTCTGTTCCATCTATGTGTCTGTCTCTGTGCCATGGCATACTGTTTTGATGACTACAGCTTTGTAATATAGCTTTATGTCTGGAATCTTAATGTGTCCTGCTTTGATTTCTTTTTCAGGATTGCTTTGGCTATTTGGAGTATTTTCTGGTTCCACATACATTTTAGGATTGTTTATTCTAGCTCTGTGAAAAATACTGGTTGGTTTTTAACAGGAACACCATTATATGTATAAATTGCTTTGGGTAGTATAGGAATTTTAATAATTTTTTTCTTCCAATCCTTGGGCAAGGAATTTTATCCCCATTTCTTCATGTCATCTTCAATTTCTTTCATAATTGTTCCCTGTAGTTTTTATTTGCCTTTTTTGTGATGCTTAGTGAAGTTGAGCATCTTTTATTTCTTTTCAGCATATTAAAAATAATTGTTTTTGCACCACACCTAGTGCTCCATGCAATGTGTGCCCAACTTAATTCCCACCATCTGACTCACCCAACCTCCCACCCCACACCCCTTCATAACCCTCAGATAGTTTTTCAGAGTCCATAGTGTCTCATGGTTTACCTCCCCTTACAATTTCCCTCAACTCGCATTTCCTCTCCATTTCCCTATGTCCTCCATGTTATTTGTTATGCTCCACAAATAAGTGAAACCATATGATACTTGACTCTCCGTGCTTACCTTATTTCACTCAGCATGATCTCCTCCAGTACAGTCAAAGTTGACACAAAAGTTGGTTATTCATCTTTTCTGCTGGAGGCATAATACTCCATAGTGTATATGGACCACATCTTCCTTATCCATTCGTCTGTTGAAGGGCATCTTGGTTCTTTCCAAAGTTTGGCGACTGTAGCCATTGCTGCTATGAACATTGGGGTACAGATGGCCCTTCTTTTCACTACATCTGTATCTTTGGGGTAAAAACTCAGTAGTGCAATGGCAGGGCCATAGGGAAGCTCTATTTTTAATTTCTTGAAGAATCTCCACACTGTTCTCCAAAGTGGCTGCACCAACTTGCATTCCCACCAACAATGTAAGAGGGTTCCCCTTTCTCCACATTCTCTCCAACACACGTTGTTTCCTGTCTTGCTAATTTTGGCCATTCTAACTGGTGTAAGTTGGTATCCCAATGTGGTTTTCATTTGAATCTCCCTGATGGCTAGTGATGATGAACATTTTTGCATGTGTCTGATAGCCATTTGTATGTCTTCATTGGAGAAGTGTCTGTTCATATCTTCTGCCCATTTTTTGATATGATTATCTGCTTTGTGTGTGTTGAGTTTGAGAAGTTCTTTATAGATCCTGGAAATCAACCTTTTCTCTGTACTGTCATTTGCAAATATCTTTCTCATTCTGTGGGTTGCCTCTTTGTTTTGTTGACTGTTTCCTTTGCTGTGCAGAAGCTTTGGATATTGATGAAGTCCCAAACGTTCATTTTCGCTTTTGTTTCCTTTGCCTTTGGAGACATTACTTGAAAGAAGTTGCTGTGGCTAATATTGAAGAGGATACTGCCTATATTCTCCTCTAGGATTCTGATGGATTCCTGTCTCACATTGAGGTCTTTAATCCATTTTGAGTTTATTTTTGTGTATGGTGTAAGAGAATGGTCGAGTTTCATTCTTCTACATATAGCTGTCCAATTTTCCCAGCACCATTTATTGCAGAGACTGTCTTTTTTCCACTGTGCTTTGTAGAAGATTAGTTGACATTAGGGTAGATGGTTCATATCCGGGCTCTCTACTCTGTTCCACTGGTCTATGTGTCTGTTTTCATGCCAGTATCATGCTGTCTTGGTGATCACAGATTTGTAGGAAAGCTTGAAATCAGGTAATGTGATGCCCCCTGTTTTATTTTTGTTTTTCAACATTTCTTTAGCGATTCGGGTTCTCTTCTGATTCCTAACAAATTTTTGGATTATTTGTTCCAGCTCTTTGAAAAATACTGGTGGAATTTTGATCGGAATGGCATTAAAAATATAGATTGCTCTAGGCAGTATAGACATTTTAACAATGTTTATTCTTCTGATCCAAGAGCATGGAATGGTCTTCCATCTTTTTGTGTTTTCTTCAATTTCTTTCATGAGTGTTCTGTAGTTCCTCAAGTACAGTTCCTTTACCTCTTTGATTAGATTTATTCCCAGGTATCTTATGGTTCTTGGTGCTATAGTAAATGGAATCGATTCTCTAATTTCCCTTTCTGAATTTTCATTGTTAGTGTATAAGAAAGCCACTGATTTCTATACATTGACTTTGTATCCTGCCACGTTACTGAATTGCTGTATGAGATCTAGTAGTTTGGGGGTGGAGTCTTTTGGGTTTTCCATATAAAGAATCATGTCATCTGCGAAGAGAGAAAGTTTGACTTCTTCATTGCCAAATTGGATACCTTTTATTTCTCTTTGTTGTCTGATTGCTGTTGCCAGGACTTCTAATACCATGTTGAACAAGAGTGGTGAGAGTGGGCATCCTTGTCGTGTTCCTGATCTCAGCGGGAAGGCTGCGAGCTTTATCCCATTGAGGATGATATTTGCTCTGGGTTTTTCATAGATAGATTTTATGAAGTTCAGGAATGTTCCCTCTATCCCTACACTTTGAAGTTTTTTAATCAGGAACGGATGCTGGATTTCATCAAATGCTTTTTCTGCATCAATTGAGAGGACCATGTGGTTCTTCTCTCTTCTCTTATTGATTTGTTCCATCACATTGATTGATTTGTGAATGTTGAACCATCCTTGTAACCCAGGGTTGAATCCCACCTGGTCATGGTGGATAATCTTTTTAATGTGCTGTTGGATCCTGTTTGCTAGGATCATGTTGAGAATCTTAGCATCCATTTTCATCAGGGATATTTGTCTGAAATTCTCCTTTTTTGTAGGGTCTATGGCTGGTTTGGGGATCAGGGTAATGCTGGCTTCATAAAAAGAGTCTGGTAGTTTTCCTTCTGCTTCATTTTTTTTGAAACAGCTTCAGGAGAATAGGTGTTATTTCTTCTTTGAAAATTTGGTAGAATTCCCCAGAGAATCCATCAGGTCCTGGACTCTTGTTTTTTGGTAGGTTTTTGAACGGTGCTTCAATCTCGTTATAGATTCATTCTATTCAGGTTGTCAATTTCTTCCTGGTTCAGTTTTGGGAGTTTATAGTTTTCCAGGAATGTATCCATTTCATCTAGATTGCTTAAGTTATTGGCATATAACTGTTGGTAGTAACTTCTGATGATTGTTTCTACTTCCTTGGTGTTAGTTGTGATCTCTCCCTTTCCATTCATAATTTTATTAATTTGGTCTTTCTCTCTTTTCTTTTGGATTAGTGTGGCCAATGGTTTATCGATCTTGCAGATTCTTTCAAAAAACCAGCTTCTAGTTTCATTGATGCGTTCTACTGTATCTCTAGTTTCTACCTCATTGATCTCTGCTCTAAACTTGATTATTTTGCTTCTTCTGTGTGGAGTTGGTTTAATTTGTTTTTGATTCTTCAGTTCATTTAGGGTTAGAGATGGCTGTTGTCTTTCGATTTTTCAATTATTATGAGGGAGGCTTGGATGGCTATGTATTTCCCACTTAGGACCGCCTTTGCTGTATCCCATAGGTTTTGGACTGAAGTGTCTTCATTCTCATTGGTTTCCATGAATGGTTTCAGTTCTTCTTTGATCTCCTGGTTAATCCAAGCATTCTTAAGCAAGGTGGTCTTTAGCTTCCAGGTGTTTGAGTTCCTTCCAAGTTTTCCTTGTGATTGATCTCCAGTTTCAAAGCATTGTGATATGAGAACACACAGGGAATAATCTCAGTCTTTTGGTATCGGTTGAGTCCTGATTTGTGACCCAGTATGTGGTCCATTCTGGAGAAGGTTCCACGTGCACTTGAGAAGAATGAATATTCTGTTTATTTAAGGTGGAATGTTCTGTATATATCTATGAGGTCCATCTGGTCCAATATGTCATTCAGTTCTCTTGATTATTGATTTTCTGCTTGGATGATCTGTCAATTACTGAGAGAGGCACTTTAAGATCCCCTACCATTAATGTATTCATATCAATATGACTCTTAATCTTGATTATAATTTTCTTATGTAATTGGCTGCTCCCATATTGGGGGCATAGATATTTACAGTTGTTAGATCATCTTGGTGGATAGTCTCTTTAACAATGATGTAGTGTCCTTCTGTATCTCTGACTACAGTCTTTAGATTAAAATCTAATTTATCTAATATGAGAATCGTTACCCTGGCCTTCTTTTGAGGCCCATTGGCATGAAAGATGCTACTCCATCCCTTCACTTTCAGTCTGGGTGTATCTTTAGGTTCAAAATGGGTCTCTTGTAGACAACATATGGATGGGTCCTGTCGTTTTATCCAATCTGCAACCCTGTGCCGTTTTATGGGTGCATTTAGGCCAATCACATTGAGAGTGATTATTGTTAGATTCGTTTTTACTGACATCTGTTACCTTTGAAGTCTTTCATTCTGTAGATTGTCTCTATATTTCTGTTCAATGATATTCTTAGGATTTTTCCTGTTTTATAGAACCCCCCCTTAATATTTCCTGCACTGTCAGCTTGGTGGTCACATATTCTTTTAAGCCTATCTGGTCTTGGAAACTCTTTATCTCTCCATCCATTTTGAATGTCAGTCTTGCTGGATAAAGTATTCTTGGCTGCATGTTCTTCTCATTTAGTGCCCTGAATATATCTTGCCAGCCATTTCTGTCTTGCCAGGTTTCTGTAGACAGGTCTGACATTATTTTCATGGGCTTTCCTCTGTATGTAAGGAGCTTCTTTGACCAACTGCCTTCAAGAGGGCCTGCCTACCATTATAATTCTTCATTCTTACTATTAGGTGTTCGAGGAATTTCAAGAATCTATAATCTTGGGGGGAGACCATTCTGCCTCTCATAAATGAACACTGTTTCCATTCGTGAGTTTGGGAAAATTTTCATGGAGAACTTGTTCGGCTATATCTTTTAGACTTCTTTCTTTCTCCTCCCCTTCAGGGATTCTAATAATTCTGACGTTGGAATGTTTCATGGCATCATTTATTTCCCCGATCCTGTTTTCGTAGCTTCTTAGCTATTTGTTCCAAGCTTCCTCCTGATCCTTTCTCTCTTTTTGTCCTCCAGATCACTAATTCTATCTTCTGTCTCAGTTACCCTAGCTTTTAGTGAATTTAGATTAGATTGGAACTCATTGAGAGCATTGTGAATATCACCCCTGGTGGCTTTCAGTTCTGTCCTAACATTGTTAACATCATCCCTGGTGGATTTCAGTTCAGCTCTAATCAATTCCGTTTGGTCATCCATGGCTTTCTCCAACCTAGCTATTGCCTGGATAATTGTTAGCCTGAATTCCCTTTCCAACATACAGTCTACGTCGATAGCCATTAGCTCTGTTTCAGAAGGCCCATCCTCTGAATTTTTCTTCTGTTGGGCATTCCTCCTCCTAGTCATTTTGGTGTGAGATGGCTGAACAGATGTAGCTAGATGTATCGAACATGGTGAAGTCAAGGTGCACCACTGTATGCTTCTGAGCAATCAGAAGTTCCCC
Source organism: Lontra canadensis (assembly GCF_010015895.1). Lineage (NCBI taxonomy): Eukaryota > Metazoa > Chordata > Mammalia > Carnivora > Mustelidae > Lontra > Lontra canadensis. The sequence continues at coordinate 307,929 of NW_022631193.1, read as the reverse complement.
CCCAAATGAAAGAAAAAAGAAAAGAAGAGAAAAAAAAACATGCATGAGAGAGAGAGGGAGACAGGAAAAAAAAAAAAAGAAAGATGAAAGAGAAGGCTCAACCCAAATGGGCCCCAAGGTAAGATTTATGACATATGAAAACAAAAACAGAGAAACAAAAACACTGATAAAATTATACAATAAGAGAATTATATATATATTTCTTTTATCGTATAGTTTTATATATATATATATATATATATATTTCTCTTATCATATAATTTATCAGTCTTTTTCTTTATAAAAAGAAAAAAAAAAAGAACCTCGTCAAAAGGAACCCCAAGTATAAGATTTATATACTATCTGGTCAAGCAGAAATACAGAGAAACACTGGTGGAAGAAAAAGATGGGAGAGTGGTTATAAATTCTCAGTGTGGGCGAGGAAGGTTATTTTGATTCTTCCTGGATGTATCTTGATATCTTTGTTAAAGGACTCAACTTTCCTAAGATAAAGGGGGATTAAAAATTGGTTTACCTTTAGGGTTAGCATTGATTTGGGAAAGGGGATTACCTTGAATTTAACTCTATATGAATGTTAAAAAATAAAAATAAAGGAAGAATAAACTAAAGTAAATTAAACTAAACTAAAATTTAAGAAAAATTAAAAAACAGAAAAGCAAAAGAAAAACACATTTATATGTATCAAAAAGTTCAGGTTAGAATGTTATTATGGAATTTGATGTACTGAACATCTCACTGTGATGGTAAAAATGTTAAAAATTATCTATATAAAAAATTGAACCAGAATAGTGGGAATGAATTAAAAATAAAGGTTGTATCTACAAAGTGGTGGTTGTTCTCTTGTCTTTTTTTTTTCTTACTTTTTCCTGGTTGGCTTTCTGGGGGAGGGGCCTGCCACGTGGGTTTTCAGTCAATAAGGTTCCCTGAGTTAAGTCCTCCCACCCTCCTCAAGGGTGTGGGCTCTGAGGAATCCGGGTTTTCAGACTTTTGTTCTCTGGAGGTTTTTATGTTTGTTTGTTCATTTTTGTTTTCTCTTGCCTTGAGAGCTTTTGATGGTTTTTGGAGGTTTAGAGGAAAGCAAACTGCACTCAGACCTCCCTCTCAGAGAGAAGCCTCAGTCTGTCCCCTCTGGGTGCTGCAGAGCACTAAGTCCCCCCTCCCCCCAGCTGCTGGCAGAGCACTCTCCGAGTCGTGGTCCCTGGGGACACAGGAACTCCTGCTTGTACCCAAAACCACGACAGCACATCTGTCTGGGAAGCTTCGAACCGCTGGAGAGATTTCAAGCAGCAATCACACACTAATATTTTTCCACTGGCCCGGGCTGGGAGTGCCTGGTCTTTCTGGTTCTGAGAGCACCTGGCTGGCATCTGTGCACACCTCTCTCAGGGGAGGGCACAGGGTGCAACTCAGACTCTGATAGCACATAATAGCTCTCGCATGGGGGCTGGAAAAATGATGTGCTTCTGCTGGCTCATGAGGCACCCAGCCCCTCACGGGAGGGAACCAGACCCCACACGCTCTCAGGCACACTGGCGGCTCAGTGAACAAGACCTGGTTTCTCTGCCTCACTCTCTCTGGCTCAGTGCCAGGGGTGGCTGTCCTGGGTCTGGGGACTTAAGCCCCTGTCCCTAACCACCCCGATTTCCACAATTTCCCCCTGCGATCCTTTGCTCTTTTTGAGTGCTTTCAACCAGACTCCAAGTTAATGCTGGTCCCCAGATGCAGGGCACTCTCGTTTTGGGGTATTACTTTCCAGTTGGTCACCTCTGGTGGCTCTCTCCCCCTTTTGTTTATCCTCTGATATCAGTCTGACGTTTCCACTCCACTTTCCCTGTCCACTGGCTTCTTCTGCCCCTGTAAGAGATCCAGACGTGTATAATTCTGATGTCAGGCTGATTTCATGGGTGATTGGAGTTCTTTTGTAGGTAATCAGCTCACTTTAGGGTACAGATTGAAATGGCGCCTCCTCCTACTTCCCCTCCATCTTGTCTTCCTTGATGTTGAGCATCTTTTTATGTGTCTGTGGTCCATTTCTATGTATTCTTTGAAAAAATGTATCTTTAGCTTCTTACCCATTTTTAAATCATAGTGTTTGTTAGTTTGTTGTTGTTGTTGTTGCTGCTGAGTTGTGTATGTTATATATATATTTTGGATATTAACCTCTTATAAGATCTGCCATTTAAATATCATCTCCAGTTCAGTAGGTTGCCTTTTTGTTTAGATGATGGCTTACTTCACTGTGCAAAAGCTTTTTATTTTGGTATAGTCCCAATGATTCACTTTGCTTTTGCTTTCTTTGCCTGAGAAGTTAGGTCTAAAAAAATGCTCTTGTGACTGATATCATAGAAATTACTCCCTATGTTTTCTTCTAGGAGTTTTATGGTTTCAGATCTCACATTTGGGTGTCTAATCCATTTTTTTTTCTTTGTCCTTTTGTAAAGATTTTTTTGATTCACTTGAGAAAGAGAGAGAGGGATACCACAATCTGAGGGAGTGATAGCAGGAGAAGCAGGCTCCCCACTGAGCAGGGTTTCCAAAGTGGGGCTCAATCCCAGGGTCCTCAGATTATGACCTGAACCAAAGGAAGATGCTTCACAAATGAGCCACCTAGGTGCTTCTAATCCATTTCTTTCTAATCTACTTTGATTTAGTAATTTCACCATTGGGTATTTACCCAAAGAATACAAGAACACTAATTTAAAAAGATATATTCAACCCTGTGATTATTGAAGCATTCTTTACAAATAAGTAAGATATGGAGCAATCCAAGTGCCCATTCAGAGATGAATGTATAAAGAACATATAGTAAATATTTATACAATGGAATATTACTCATCCATAAAAATTGAGATATGGTCATTTGCCCATACCATAGATGAACTTAGAGTGTTTAATGCTAAATGAAATACATCAGATAGAGAAAGACAAATACCATATGATTTTACATAAACATGTAATTTAAGAAACAAAATAAAGAAATGAAGAGAAAAGAGACAAAAAAATAGAATCTTAAATACAGAGACTCTACTGGTGGTTGTTAGAGGGTAGGTGGGTATGGAGATGAATGAAAGAGATAAAAAGGATTAAGAGAATGGAAGTTCCCCATAAGTTAAAAAATGAACTACCTTATGACCCAGGAATTTGACTATTAGATATTTCTCAAAATAACACAAACACAATGATCTGAAAGGGCACATGCACTCCAGTATTTATAACAGCATGTTCCACCATAACCAGACTATGGAAAGAGCCCAGACGTCCATTGATAGATGAATGGGTAACGAAAATGTGGTATAACTTTGGAGAACACTGTTGAGATTCCTCAAGAAATTAAAAATAGAGCTTCCCTATGACCCTGCCATTGCACTACTGGGTATTTACCCCAAAGATACAGATGTAGTGAAAAGAAGGGCCATCTCTAACCCAATGTTTATAGCAGCAATGGCCACGGTCGCCAAACTGTGGAAAGAACCAAGGTGACTTTCAACGGATGAATGGATAATTAAGATGTGGTCCATATACACTATGGAGTATTATGCCTCCAGCAGAAAGGATGAATACCCAACTTTTGTAGCAACATGGACGGGACTGGAAGAGATTATGCTGAGTGAAATAAGTCAAACAGAGAGAATCAATTATCATATGGTTTCACTGATTTGTGGAGCATAACAAATAGCATGGAGGACAAGGGGAGATGGAGAGCAGAAGGGAGTTGAGGGAAATTGGAAGGGGAGGTGAACCATGAGAGACTATGGACTCTGAAAAACAATCTGAGGGTTTTGAAGGGGCGGGGGGTGGGAGGTTGGGGGATCCAGGTGGTGGGTATTGGAGAGGGCACAGATTGCATCGAGCACTGGGTGTGGTGCAAAAACAATGAATGCTGTTACGCTGAAAAAATAAAAAAAAATTTAAAAAAAGAAAGAAAATGTGGTATATACATACAATGGAATATTTCTCAGCCATCAAAAAGGATGAAATCTTAACATTTACAATGATGTGAATGGAACTAGAGGGAATGATGATAAGCGAAAAAAGTCAAACATAGAAAGATAAATACCATATGATCTCGCTCATATGTGGAATTTAAGAAACAGAACAGATGAACAGAGGGGAAGGAACTGAAAAATAAAATAAGATAAAAACAGAGAGAAAGACAAATCACAAAAGACCCCTAAATATAGGAAACACACAAAGTGTTGCTGGAGGTGGGTTGAAGAATGTGATAAATGGGTGATGGATATTAAGGAGGGCACTTGCAATGAGCTGACTAATCACTAAATTCTACTTCTGAAGCCAATAACACCATATATGTTAGTTAAATCAAATTTAAAAGATAAATAATTAACAGTGCAGTTATCTTGATGAGCACTGGGTAAAGTATTAAAATTTTGAATCATTATATTGTAAACTTAAAACCAATATAAGATGTTAATTGTATTTAAATTATTTTTAGATTTATCCAAAAGAAAAGGGAAAGGACCCAGATCAATAAAATCATGATGGAAAGGGAAGAAATAATGACTAATACCAAGGAAATAAAAACAATTACAAGAAATTATTACCAGAAACTGTATGTCAACAGATTAAGCAATATGAAAGAAATGAATGCCTTCCTGAGAACGTATAAACTAGGATGCTGAAACAGGATGAAATAAATAATCTAAATAGAACAAAAAGCATTATGAAGTTAAAGCAGTAATCAATAACTTTCCAAAAAAAAACAAAACAAAACAAAACGAAAAAGACAAAAACAAAACAAGGGTCCAGGGACAGAAGGCTTGCAAGGGGGACTCTACCAAACATTTAAGAAAGAAACAATACCTATTCTACTCAAGCTGTTTAAAAAAATAGAAACAGAAGGAAAATTTCCCAATTTGTTCTATGAGGCCAAGATTACCCTGATCCCAGAACCAGGCAAAGACCCCATCAAAAAAGAGAATTAAGCACCAATATTCCTGATGAACATGGATGCTAAAATACTCACCAAGATTCTAGCCAATAAGTTCCAACAGTAAATTAAAAGGATTCTCCATCATGACCAGGTGGGATTTATTCCTCAGATTCAAATGTGGTTCAACATTCACAAATCAATCAACTTGATGGAGCGCATAATTAAAAGAAAAGACAAGAACCATATGATCCTCTCGACTGATGCAGAGAAAGCATTTGACAAAATACAGCATCCGTTCCTGATTAAAACTCATCAAAAGAGAAAATATACTTCAACATCATAGAAACCATCTATTGGAAGTCCACAGTGAATATCATTCTCAATGTGAAAAAACTGACCCCTAAGGTCAGGAACATGACATGGATGGCCATTGTCACATTATTGTTCAACAGAGTACTAGGATTTCTAGCCTCAGCAATCAGACAACAAAAAGAAATACAAGGCATTCAAATTGGCAAAGAAGAAGTTAAACTTTCTGTCTTCGCAGATGACATGACACTTTATGTGAAAAACCCAAAAGACTCCACCCCAAAATTATTAGAACTCATAGAGCAATCCCTCAATATGGGAGGATACAAAATCAATGCACAGAAATCAGCTGCATTTCCATACATTAAGAGTGTGACTGAAGAAAGAGAAATTAAAGAATCAATTCCATTTATAACAGTGCCAGGAAATTAAAGAATCAATTCTGTTTATAATAGCACCAAGATACCTAGGAATAAACCTAACCAAGGAGGCAAAGGATCTATCTTATAAAAACTAGAGCCCACTTATGAAAGAAATGGAGAAAGACAAAGAGATGGAAAAACTTTCCATGTTCATAGATTGGAAGAATAAACATTTTTTAAATGTCTATGCTGGGGCATCTGGGTGGCTCAGTGGGTTAAAGCCTCTGCCTTCGGCTCAGGTCATGATCTCAGGGTCCTGGGATCAAGCCCTGCATCGGGCTTTCTGCTCAGCAGGGAGCCTGCTTCCTCCTCTCTCTCTGCCTGCCTCTCTGCCTACTTGTGATCTCTCTCTCTGTCAAAAAAATGAATAAAATAAAAAATTTAAAATATCTATGCTGCCGAGAGCCATGTACACATTCAAGGCAATCCCTATAAAAATATCATCAGCATTTTTCACAGAGTTGGAACAAAGAATCTTAAAATTTGTATGGAACCAGAAAAGACTCTGAATCACCAAGGGAATGTTGAAAAAAACAACTTTTTGCAGGACATGCCTTCTCCAAAGGCATGGGAACCAAAAGTAAAAGTGAACTACTGGGACTTCACCAAAATAAAAAGTTTCTGCACAGCAAAGAAAACAGTCTACAAAACTAAAAGTTCACCTGCAGAATGGGGGAGGATATTTGCCTTTGACATATCAGATAAAGGGCTGGTAACCAAGATCTATAAAGAACTTATCAAGCTCAACACTCAAAAAGTAAATAATCCAGTTAAGAAATGGGCAGAATACATGAACAGACACCACTCCAATAAAGACATACAAATGGCCAACAGACACATGAAAAAATGCTCCACATCACTTGCCATCAAGGGAATACAAATAAAACCACATTAATATACCACTTTACACCAGTTAGAATGGCTAAAATTAACAAGACAGGGGACAATACATGTTGTCAAGGATGTGGAGAAAGGGTAACCCTCTTACACTGTTGGTAGGAATGCAAGTTGGTGTAGCCACTCTGGAAAACAGCATGAAGGTTCTTCAGGATGTTAAAAAAATAGAGCTACCCTAAAACCCAACAATTGCACTAGTGGGTGTTTACCCCAAAGATACAGATGTAATGAAAAAAGGGACACATGCATCCTGGTGTTCATAGCAGCAATGTCTACAAGACCCATACTGTGGAAGGATATGAGATGTCCTTCAATGGATGAATGGATAAAGAAGATGTGGTTCATATATATAATGGAATACTAGTCATCAGAAAAGATGAAGATCTACCATTAACATGGACATGGATGGAACGGGAGGGGATTATGTTAAGTGAAATAAGTCAAGTAGAGAAAGACAATTATCATCTGGTTTCACTTATATGTGGAGCATGGGGGAATAATGCAAAGGACAAAGGGGTAGAAGGGCAGAAACTGAATGAGAAGAAATCAGAGACGAAGACAAACCATACAAGACTCTTGATTCTGGGCACGAAATAAATGTTTTGGAAAGGGAGGTGGTTATGGGGATGGCGTAACTGGGTGATGGGCATTAAGGAAGTCATGTGATGTCATGAGCACTGGATGTTATACTGAACTGATGAATCATTGAACATTATATTAAAAAGCAATGATGCATTATATCTTGGCGAGTTGAATTTTAAAAAACTCAAATAAACATAAAAATAAACTAAAAATAAATTTAAAAAATTATCAATTCAAAGCTAACCCAGTCATATCATTAAAGCATAAACATATACACACTTTCTGCATGGCAATATGACATCCTGTATGGATAATCTTTGAACAAATTTTAAAAAAATTAACCATATCACATGTGTAAATAAAAAACAGAAAGGCATACCTATAATCTCGAATATGATTGGAAAAAGTGAATTCGTTTTGTGAAAATTTAAAGCAAGATGAAGGTGAAGAATTTATTGCTAAACACCTTAGTCCCAACTAAGCTTGGTTTGAGAATTTTAGAGATGTTTGGCAGTATGAGTCATGCTTAAATAAATTAGCTAAAGGTGTCAAAAAAAAGGATGTTTATCTTCAAGCATATTGAGATAACAAGAGAAGCAGTTTCTGCCCACCGAGGGACAGCAGATGAATCCCCAGGCACTATTTAGAAAAGCATTGAGGAGAAAAGATACCTGTCTGAACAGGCTTTTAATGAAAACAACATACTCTATTATGAAAAAAAAAATGTCATAAAGGACATTTTTAAGAAAGAAAGAAAATAAAACATCAGGATTTAAGGCAAAAAGGGATAGGCTATCACTACTGTTTTGTGCATATTTATTCAGGTTTATAATAATAACTTCCCTTATCTATAAGGCAGCTAACCCCTGAGGCTTGAAGGAAAAAAAATAAACATGAACTGCCAGTCTTTTTGTTGTACAAACAAGTAGGCCTGGGTAATAAGAACACTTTCACAGGGTGTGCTCCATCTATGATTTCCCCCTTGAAGTACTTTGCCAGTAAGGGGTGAATTTTTAAAGTTTCTTGGTATGATACATCCCTTGTCACCCAGAACCTCATGAGTTCAACAGCAAAGGCATTTAATTTAAGTAGACTACTTGACCCCAAACACAACATCACTAATTCAACCTGTAGACAAAGGATCATAAGAACCTTTAAGGCTCGTTACACACAACTCTATGAAAATGATTGTCAATGCTATTAAAAAGAACTCCAATAAAGAAAACATCATGAAAATCTGGAAGGATTATTGAAGATGGCATCATTGTTATACAAAGAGCCATTAAAAGGCATCAAGACTGAAACGAATTCATGTTGGAGAAAACTGGGCTCAGATGTTATGGATGACTTTACAGGATTTATAACAGAGCCAATCAAGGAAAACATGAATGAGATTGTGAATATGGCAAAAATGGTGGGGGAGTCTGAAGCATTTGAAGATATGGACCTTGGAAAATTTCAAAAACTATAAGAAACTACATCAGACGAATTAACAGACGTTGACTTAATGAAGATGAGTGCTTCCAAATCAGTGTCAGATGATGTGGAAGTAGATGTAGAAGAAACAACACCAGAAAACAAATTGACACTGGACACTACAGTAGAACTGTTCTGGTTTTTTTTAGAACTGCTTTTTATTTCTTTTATGATGTTGACATGTCCATGATATAAGCACTGAAACTAAAGTAAGTGGTGGAAGAAGTATTAGTATAATATAGAATCATTTTTAGAAAAATCAAAAAGTCAAAAGATAGAAAATTATGATGTATTTCCAAAAAGTTAAAGAGTATGTGTCTGCCTTACCTACTCTCCTTCCACCTCCTACACCTCTTCCACTTCTACCACCTCTGAGGCAGCAACGCAACTTCCTCCTCCATTTCCTCCTCTTCAGGCTACTCAATGTGAAAACGATGATGATGAAGACCTTTATCATAATCCATGTCCACCTAATGAATAGTAAACAATTCTCCTGTACAGTTAATAAACTTCTCTGTATGTGCGTCTGTGTGGAAATCCAATAACTGTACAGCAAGAAATGTATGAGAATATTTCTGCTCTTATCATGACTGCTACCTAAGTATTGAGCATGTGCGAGTCTTGTCTGGAAGTGGATAACCCGTCCTTCTGTAAGCATAAGGTGATATTTAATAAAAATTAATAATGTGTTAGCTTTCTTACTGTTCTGTAACAGCTTTTAAAGAATTACATTATTGTACTGTATATATTTCTTTCTCTCATCATTGGAGAAAGGACATATCAGCCTTGATCAGTCATCATATTTTTTGTAATATAACAATGTTTCTGATACTGTATTATGAATATGAATATGGCCATAATACTATATGCCATAAAATTTTATAGTGATTCATTCATTAGTGTATAGACTAGGCAACTGCAAAGAAATTGTATCAATTACACTGGGCTACTATAAAGCAATTATGTTGCTGGTTCTTCATTAGCAATATATATTTCATTATACCTATAAATAAATATGAATTTCTATTTATGTGTTCTTTTCTCTTCTGGTGTTTATTTTTTTTTATTTATTTTTTTAAAGATTTTATTTATTTATTTGACAGACAGAGATCACAAGTAGGCAGAGAGGCAGGCAGAGAGAGAACGGGAAGCAGGATCCCTGCTGAGCAGAGAGCCCGACGCGGGGCTCGATCCCAGGACCCTGGGATCATGACCCGAGCCGAAGGCAGAGGTTTAACCCACTGAGCCACCCAGGCGCCCCACTTCTGGTGTTTAATGTTAGTAAAAAAATATAAAATATCTACAGTGTTTTGTATCATATAAAACAATATTGATGTAGGTCCTGAAAGAGAATTCATCTTGTAAATCAATGATATAAACTTACAGTATCAATAAACACAGTAAAATACTATAAAGGAATTTTCTATTCTTCATAGTTTTTGAAAAAGAATTTTATATCTAACTTATTTTATTGTAAGCATACAGTATATTAGGGATGCCTGGGTGGATCAGTCAATTAAGGATCTAACTTCAGCTCAGATCATGATCTCAGGGTCCTGGGATCAAGCTCTGTGTCAGGCTTCATGCTCAGGAGTCTTTTTGTCCCTCTCTTTCTCTCACAACCCCTACCCCTGCTGGTGTGCACTCTCTCTCTCTCTCTCTCTCAAATAAATGAGTAAAATCTTAAAAAAAATAATGCACTGGGTGTGATGGCATAAACAATGAATCTTGGACACTGAAAAATAAAATAAAATTTAAAAAAAGAAAAAAAAATCTAGATTATTTTTAAAATTCTGTATATTATATTAATTATATATTATATATATTAATTAATATTATTAATTATAGTAATAATTACATGTATACAGAGATTAACAGTGCTATATATTTTATAATATTTTGGGGTAACAAAAAGTAAAAGACATCAGTTTTTAATATAAAGAAAAGTGGATTGGGGGAAATCGGAGGGGGAGGTGAACCATGAGAAACTGTGGACTCTGAGAAACAAACTGAGGGTTTTGGAAAGGAGGGTAGTGGGGAGATGTGTGACCTTGGTGATGGGTATTAAGGAGGGCACATATTGTATGGAATACTGGGTGTGATGCATAAACAATAAATCTTGGAGTACTGAAAAAATAAAATTGAATTAAAAAATACTTGGAGTAATGACCATAGGGAAAGATGTTAAATAAGCTTAATCAGTAAACTATAACCCTAAATATGTAATCTAGATGAAAATGGTTATATTGGCAAATATCTGTAAAGTGTAGCCAATATTCATGGATGATTACATTGGGATTAATGCAGAAAAGAGGTAGACAGGCTTAAGGATTTTTACCAAGGTTTGGAGAATGACCAAAAGTCACAAAAAAAAAAAAAAAAAGGAAGCTTTTGCCAGCCTCGCTCCCAAGGGACAAGGGGAGTAGCAGTGGTTATCAGGTTCCACAGCAGCTAAAACTGCTGGAAGGATGACCACAGGTGAGGGCAGAGCCTCAGAGGGGAGGATCTTGGCCATTAACAGTCTCAGCCTGACAATGCTGAGGGTATAAATACAAAGAGCTAAGTCTTCTAACCTTTAATCATTTGCTTGGGGCCTCTCATTGGCAAACCATCCAGAAGGCTGAGGAGACAACTAACCCCTTCTCGTCACAGAACAAACATGCATGAGAGGATAGAGATTCTTCAGCACAATGAAGATGTTTGTCCTCTTTCTTCACAGATTGTGGGCGCTAAATTACTCTAGAACTATATAGTTTGCAAATTAATACTTTGTAACAAAATTCAAAAATCATTGATTATTTGTCCTACCAAAGTAATCATGTATGTAAAGATATTTGTAGCAGACACTATTTTTTTTTCAAATAATTGCTATCAAGGTTCAACAATGACATCATTAAGCTTGTTAATAGGTACTTTATTTTGGAATTGGGGACATATCCATCCTATTGAATATAACCCAGTCTCCAAGCACTGAAATGGTAAGATCTTAAATTAGCTCACTGAAATTAAACAAAACAAAACAAAAACAAAAAAAAACATGCTGCAGCCTGATTTTCTCACTAAAATAGAAGTTTAAATTACACAACTCAAAGATTATTAACCATATCATTAGAGGTTTTCATTTTTGAAACTCAATTTAAGTCAGGTACAATAAATTGTATGTTTACAAATAATAACCTAAGAGGAGAAAACCAATCAAAACTATGTTAAATGTTAATTTTAATGTATCTGATTATGTTTAAGAAGCTTAATTCTTTAGCCATCCCTAGAAAATTGTTTTGTTCATTATGTTTCTTCAAATGTTATTTTTGAACACATTTCAGACAGCAGAAATTTTATGAAAAATAATGGAAGATTTCCTATCCAATGAACAATATTAATTCTAAATTTGAATGAAGATTTCCAATAATGGTCTTTAATGTGCTCTAAAGGATATAGAAACCTGAAACCTTGTTACCATGGGATAGATGTGATTCCTCTGGTTGGAGGTATCACTATCATAAACACATGAATAAATTAAAAAATTGAAAATGTTAAACTATTTTAGAGCAGCTATTTATTTGATAATTGTAAGCAAATGCATTTGAGTGCTTGTTGCTCTTCCATTTCAGTTTTTAACTCTAGAGGCAGGAAATTTGAAACACAAATTCCAAGTATTAGGTGTAACTTTACAAGCTACATAAAACATGTAAACTTTTATTATTTTAGACACATTACCTAAAAAGAAAACTAATTGTTCTAAAAACTTTTAAAGTGATTTTTGTTGTTGTTGTTCTTGTTCAAGATAGGTTTTTCTTGTTGGGGAAATTGGACATCCACATACAGAAGAATGAAACTGGACCATTTCTTTGCACTACACACAAAAATAGGGTCAAACTGGATGATAGACCTAAATATGAGACAGGAATCCATCAAAATCCTTGAGGAGAACATAGGCAGCAACCTCTTCGACTTCAGCCATAGCTACTTCTTACTAGACATGTCTCCAAATGCAAGGGAAACAAAGGCAAAAATGATCTACTGAGACTTCATCAAGATAAAAAAATCTTTTGCACAGCAAAGGAAACAGTCAACAAAACCAAAAGACAACTGACAGAATGGGAGAAGATATTCACAAATTAAGGGTTAGTATCTCAAATATATAAAGAATTTATGAAACTCAGTAAGTTTCATGGAACAAATAATCCAATCAAGAAATGAGCAGAAGACATAAACAGACATTTCTGCAAAGAAGACATCCAAAAAGCAACAGACAAATGAAAAAGTGCTCAGTATCACTTGGCGTCAAGGAAACACAAATCAAGACCACAATGGGATATGACCTCATACCAGTCAGAATGGTAAAATTAAGTCAGGAAATGACAAATGTTGTCCAGGATGTGGAGAAAGGGGAATCTGCCTACCCTGTTGATGGGAATGCAAAATGGTGCAGCCTCTTTGGGACATGACATGGAGGTTTCTCAAAAAGTTGAAAATAGAGCTAGCCTATCACCCAGCAATTGCCCTACTGAGTATTTACCCCAAATATGTAGTGATCCAAAGGGACATCTTCTTCCCAATATTTATAACAGCAATGCTCACAATAGCCAAACTGTGGAAAGAGCTCAGATACATCAACAGATGAATGGATAAAGAAGATGTGATTATACAAACACACACAAATAAACCACAATGGAATATTACACAGCCATAAAAAATCAAACCTTGCCATTTACAATAACATGGATGGAACTAGAGGATATTGTGCTAGGTGAAATAAGTCAATCAGAGAAAGATAATTATCATATGATCTCACTGATATGTAGAATTTAAGAAATAAGGCAGAGGTTCATAGAAGAAGAGAGGAAATAAATGGATCAAGACAAAATCAGAGAGGGAGACAAAGTATAAGAGACTCTTAATTTCAGGAAACAAACTGAGGGTTGTTAAGATGGGAGGGCAGTGGTCGAACGCAGAGACTTAATGATGGACATTCCGGAGGATATGTGTTGTGGTAAGTGCTGTGTGTTGTGTAAGACTTATGAAACACAGAGTTGTACTTCTGAAACAAATAATATATTATATGTTAATAATAAAAATAAAAAATAAAATTTTTGAAATAAAAAAATCTTTGTAATAATATAGATCAATACCACATTTTGTTTTATTTTGTCTCATTTTATTCTTCATGTCTGGGTGTTGTAAGGAATCATGAAATGTATCATTATAGTCATAAAATTGAGGGGTGATACATAAATTTCTTAATTACTTTAGAGTGCCCATATTGTATTCAGTTTTATTGCAACAAAAAATATTAAGAATTGGTTTTCTGATATTGTTTTCCAAAACACTGCAAGATCTTTGTTTTACAATCATGAACTAATCAAGTGTGTCAAGAGGAAAATTAATCCATACTTTTGAAACTGTCTGATTTATCACAAGTTGGCCACAGCCCCATTATAAAATATAGATATGTAACCATATCTGTGGTTTTATGGACCAGGTTTGAAAGGCCCCACATATTCCAAATATACCTTTTCTCCATCCTGTCCATGCTGGTGTCAAGGCATGGTCCATTCAATTTAGATCAACACCATCTACTTCATCATCTTTGCTCACTTCGTCTCTCTACTTACAGTGTTGCACTTTCCCAAATGACCACTAACTTAACATTTCTAAAGTGCAGATCTAATCATTTTGCTGCTACTTGTAAAACTCTGGGTCATAGAAGGGCAAGAAAGAAGTCTATAAAATAAAGTAGGAAAGAATGAGCGATTGAAACATTTATCCCTTATACTTTGCCAACCTTCAGACCTTTGCACATGTTGTGCCTTTTCTGTGGCATATTGTCCCTGAGAAAGTCCCCTCTGCCACAGTCTCCTGTACTCATCTGAGGGAACATCTAGTCAACATTTGTACTGAGTTCCAGAGGCTGATCTCAGTCCCCTTTTTTGACCAAATTCAAGTACCACAGATAAAACAGATGTGTCCTTATGAGTCATACACTTTCCACATTAGCATCATATATATGATATTGGGTTTATCGTACATTGTATAGTACCTCTTTCCATATAAAACTATAGAGGTTCAAATTCCTTGAAAACAACAACCATATAGTGCTCAAATTTTAAACTCATTTATCTGTTATTTGGGATTATAAGAGTTTAAGTATTTATTGAATAAATGACGAAGTTTGAATATTTGATATTATGCTTCTCTTTTTTTGTTTAATAAATTACATACTTCAAAACACGGTTCAGACATCACCTCAAGCAGGGAACCTCCCTTAAATCTTCCTTTCATTCTGAGTTCATAATTGTCCCACAGTTTCTTATGCAAGCATAGATACTAAATCTACGGTTTAACCACTAGGTGTTTGCAGTTTTGGACCGTGTCCTACATAGTGCATATCATTGTGGTCTAGCAAATTAAAGGATGATACAAGGTAGGCAGATGACAGGGTTGTCACAGTAATAAGTCACATTGAAATGAGCACATTTTATAAGATTATAAGATTTTACACTTAGAGTAAAGCAGTATGAATAAGAATGGTATAAACCAGAGCCACATACCTTTTTACCCTAACTCAAAAGTTAACATTTTTTTTACCTCTTTCTCTTCAACACCCTTTTCTTACTTCCTCATTTCAATCAATTACATAGAATCACATGATCTTTCTTTCTCTAAATATTTTAATTATGTATTTCCTAAGAATATGGGTGTTCTACACAGTCAGAGTGAAGTTATCAACTTCAGTAAATATAACATCACTATAATATAGTTGTATGAAATGTTTTGAAAGAATAAAAATTAGAAAGTTAAAGAGTTTTTTAAAAATAAAAATTAAAAAATAAAAAAGTTTTTTTTAAATACAGAGAGGCAATATATAAGTTTCCTACTATATAGTTTCTTTTAAAAAAATATTTTACTTATTTGAGAAAGAGAGAATGAGTGGGTTGGAGGGGCAGAAGGAGAAGGAGAAGCAGACTCCTCACTGAGCAGGGAGCCCAGTGCACGGTTTGATCCCAGAACTCTGGGATCATGACCTGAGTCAAAGGCAGATGCTTAACCTACTGAACCATTCAGGTGCCCCTACTTTATAGTTTCTGGAAAGACAGGTCCCACGTTCAACATTTTCTTCAGAGCTCCCATAACATCCTTATTTCTTAGACTATAGATCAAAGGGTTGAGCACAGGAGTGAGTATGGTGTAAAAGACAGATACCATCATGTCCTTCTCTGGTGTATGGTAGGAGTTGCGGAGCATGTAAGTATAAATGGCAGCCCCATATAAGAGGATGACCACAGTCATGTGGGAAGAACAAGTCGCAAAGGCCTTCTTCTGTCCTTCTGCTGAGTTCATCCTATGGATGGTGATGAGGATAAAGTAGTAAGAGCCTGAAATGACTATCACAGGAATGAGAAGCATAAGGACACAGCACAGGTACATGAAAATCTCATAGATGTAAGTGTCCAAACAAGAGAGTTTCAATACAACAGGGACTTCACAGATCTCCCAGTGTGGTTAGCTAGCCAGTTGGTGTTCTCGATGTGATTTCACCTTGCAACCTAGGGAAGCTTTGGGATTAATGAATCAATCACAAAACACCACCCACTGAAATGAATGTGTTGAGAGAGAAAGAGAGAATGAGAACCCAATTATGTTATCAGAAAGTAATTCCATGGTTTTATAGATTTAGAGATTACAAATTATCTGTAATTATATAAATTTACCATTTGGGAGGTTGCATTGTTCATTGTATCGTGAGTTTTCCTTTTGCTATATTATCCTTTACCAATAAGCATGTACATTTTTTTAGGTTAGCAGTTGCCCTAACCAAACACAAAAGATGAATCAAAATGTAAAATATATATATATATATATATATATATACACACACATATGTATACATATATCTGTATATATGTATATATATGTATTTAAATATGTGTGTGTGTGTGTATATATATATATATATATATATATATATAATCACCCCTCCTAGAAATTTTATTGTAGATAATCAAAATATCATTAATCTCTCTGGTCTAAGAATCCAACTGAGTGTTTTTTTTTTTTTAATTTCATTTATTTGAAAGAGAGAGAGCATGAGCAGGGAGAGCAGCAAGCAGAGGGAGAGGGAGAAGCAGACTCCCTGCTGAGCATGGAACCCAATACAGAACTCAATACCACGACCCCAGATCATGACCCTAGCCAAAAGCAGATGCCCACCTGACTGAATCACCCAGGTGTCCCTTCAACTGAGATCTTAAAAACTCTTTAAGATGCATTCTGTATAAGAAAAAAAATAATTTCATTAATAATTTCATATAAGAAAAAAATAATTTCACAGTGCACAGAATTATCAAATCATTACCTGTACAACTGAAACTAGTAGAATTTTATGTAATACCCCAAAAAGAACAATTTAATGAACCACTGAGCATTATATCAAAAACTAATGATTCACTAATTGAATTTAAATTTAAAAAAAGAAAAAGAAAATAAATAATAAAGAAAAAGAAAATGTAACCTCAACAAAATTTGGGGAGAATCTATATGAAATTCTTGAACCCCATAGTGAGGCACTGTGATTGTATGGAGTAACACACAAATCGCCCGCAAACAGATCATGATCCTAACCAGTGACCAAACCCTTAGATAGCCTAGGGCCACCATTTTGGAGCTCTGACTCTGAAGCCACACTGGCTGTGGGTCCAGCTTATCCTCTATGTACTCTTCCTCCATTCATTCTACATACATAAAAAAGAGGAAAAGAATAATGTTATAGCTTTCATATGTTTAGGATTAAATGAGAAAAGTGCTTGAACCATTACTGCTTACAGATGACTTATGAATTAAACAGTTAATAGGTACAGTAATAATTATGCAGAATCTATGTAAGAGATGGCTGTTACTATTATCATTTGATGATATGAGATCCATTATGTCAGTTCACAAGTTTAATATCTATTTATGCATTTAAAAATTTGATTTGACCATTTCTGTAGTCCTAGATAACTTATGAGTGTATATGTGTGTATATGTATTTTATATATAAAAACATATATATATATATATACTTACTGTGTACATGTATAATTATTCTATAAAAATAAACTTTAAGATATATATATGTATATGTAATCTTATTTTAACCCTGATTAAGCAGAACTTTATGAGAAATCTATCTAATTTGTATCCAGTACGTGTTTTTCCAAGTTGAAATTCATCTTAGAATTTCTACCATCTACTTTATATTTCAGAAGACAGGAAGTAGTATTTAGACAGTCATTGCTATTTATCAGAGAAGGCTTTAGTGGTTTCCCCAAATGTTATCTGTTTTAATGCACATAGTAATTAATTGTTCATGGAACTGAGATTCAGAGAGGAAAGTTGAACAACACTACGATATTTCTGACTCCAATTTACCGTTTACTACTTTATCTTGCTGTTCACAGCCAGCCTCTCTATCAGATGCTAAAGATGAATCAAAAACAAATTAAATCTAATTACAGTTAATGAGGTCACAGTCAGTCTATTCAGAGACAAAAATAGAAATGCAATTTAAAGCAGAATTCTAAAATAGCTACAAAATAAATAAAAACAATTAACACAAAATACATCTGACCTTTCTTAAGAGAATAATACCTCCTTTGACATTTTCTGTCCTGAAGTTTAAACTTTTGCAACCTTTTCATTTCTGACATGTCAAATCTCAAAATTCAGAAGTCCTTACTAAGAGGCAGCAAATATTGACTCCTCTTTCTGGGAAGAGCTTAGAGGCAGTTATCATGTCTAGATATTTTGAGAAGAATTTACAAGTTTCAAATATGTTTTATACTTTTAAAAATATTTTTATACTTTTTCCATAATTCTAAGACTAATTAAAACATCAAATTATTAATAATCTCAGTTGATAAAGCAGTTGAGAACACTGAAAATGATTTTGAGTTCTTAATATATTCAACAAATTTTTTAAATGTTTTGTTTCTTTTCAGCATAACAGTATATTCAACAAATTTTGACAAATTGCATCAACAACAATAGCCTTTCTATCACATCCCACCCTCACTGAAAGATGAAATTTGAGAACTGTGAAAAATAAAAACACAGCCTGATAAATTACAAAACGCATCTGCTGACAAAGTCTGTATTTGTGGTCAAAATAAATTAAGGATCAGCACAGTGAGTAATAAATGTGAAAGCCCTGAAACCGCTTGCTAAGTGAATGAAGGGAGACCACAAAAGTGTTTGGGGGGTTCTAGGAAATCTTTGCTGTGCTTTTGTAAATGTGGGTCACTGCCATTAAGCCACACTGAACAGTCCACCTGGGATACCAGACACAAAAGTGAACACTGTCTGTTGTATGCATGGCGACTGACCCTTCTGTTCATAGTTACTCTTTTCTAATATAATTCCTTGAGCTTTATATAAACAACTTAATGCATATTTAACATGTAAATTCATTGACAGTGGTGGTGGATTAATGTTAAACTTTATTTGAAGCTGACAGCATCCTAGGAATTGTTCTAATGCTTTATCATATTTCATCTTTCCCAAGACTCTACAAGGTACATATTCATCTTATTTTCTCATTTTACACATTAAGGAATTCAGATTCCTATGGTCTGCTTAACCGAACACAACTACACTGAGTTGAGCCCACAGGCTGTAATTATGCCTCAGAATTTTGGGGGACCTGTTCTTCCCTACATAGTAGATAATTTGGGTATTAGGTCACCCACTGTCAGTTTCATTAGAAAATATAAATATGATTGAGATATTTATTTCTAACCCTCAAAAATTATCTCCACTCAAGGTAAAATCAATAGCTCATCTGCAAAATTTCAATTTCAGGAAAACAAATACATTACCCAATTATATAGGAAATGTGTATATTCTTCTGTATGCAAATAATTAGAAAGCAAAAATACATTTTTTGATGTGCTATACAAAAAGATTCAAGAGAAAATGTAAATTTGTTTTTTCACTTACAAATAGGTAAAAAGAAAATTAAGGACATATTTTCAACAACTATAATGGAGAATATCAGAAGCAGAAGTCAAGACAGTTAGAAAATAATCACCGCTTTTTTTTTTTTTTTCCTTTCATTTCTGTCTGCTTCTCTGGTTGAATCCAGTCTCATTCAGATGGGATAATGGAGTGTGACCAGGTTAAGTGTACAGAGAGAAGTAGGAGGGCTTTACTATGCCCATTAAGTGAGTGGATGAATGTTTTCTGTCAATAAATCCCCTCTGAGACTATAAAGAGGAATGCAATTATAAGAGCTGAAGAAGCTAATAGCTATCCTTATTGCACTGCCCTGCTTTTTGCTGATGTCTTTTAAAAAATCTTTTATTGTTCATCTCAATATGTATCAAAATCTTAACCGGATTAACAATATTCACACACTGCATTACTAATGAATTTTTGGCTATGGCATATATGAGTTAGGATTTTTTTTAAGATTTTTAAAATTTATTATTTATTTGACAGAGATCACAAGTAGACAGAGAGGCAGGCAGAGAGAGAGGAAGGGAAGCAGGCTCCCTGCTGAGCCGAGAGCCCAATGTGGGGCTCAATCCCAGAACCCTGGGATCATGACTGGAGCTGAAGGCAGAGGCTTTAACCCACTGAGCCACCCAGGTACCCCATGAGTTAGATTTTATGTAACCTTTTCATTTTACAAAATACATATTTCATGTAGATGTGAATATATTTTTTTCTCATTTTAGGTTTAAGGTAAATATTTGAAATACACATATTTTTTTCTTTTTACTTTTTACTGATGTACAATCTGAAATTCATAGTTCAATACATTTTTCAAAGATAATATCATTAATTAGTACTATGGTTGAAACTAAAATTAAGATCATCTTCACATTTTTTTTAAATTTAGATCCCAATATGTTAGTGTTATTCTGTATCTCTGACTACAGTCTTTAGCTTAAAATTTAATTTATCTGATATGAGAATCACTACCCCAGCTTTCTTTTGAGGCCCATTGGCATGAAAGATGTTTCTCCATCCCTTCACTTTCAGTCTGAATGTATATTTAGGTTCCAAATGTGTCTCTTGTAGACAGCACATGGACAGGTCCTGTCTTTTCATCCAGTCTGCAACCCTGTGCTATTTTATGGGAGAATTTAGGCTGTTCACGTTGAGAGTGATTATTGAAAGATTAGTTTTTATTGACATCCTGTTGCCTGTGAAGTCCTTGTATCTATAGATTGCCTCTCCAAGTTTCTGTTCTATGACACTCTTGGGTTCTTTCTTCTTTTATAGAACCACCCCTAATATTTCTTGTAGTGCTGGCTTGGTGGTCACATACTCCTTTAAATCTTGCCAGTCTTGGAAGCTCTTTATCTCTCCCTCCATTCTGTCAGCCTTGCTGGATAAAGTGTTCTTGTCTGCACGTTCATCTAATTTAGTGCCCTGAATATGTCTTGCCAGCCCTCTCTGGCTTCCCAGGTTTCTGTGGCCAAGTCTGACGTTATTCTGATGGTCCTGCCTCTGTACGTAAGGAATCTCTTCCCCTAGCTGTTCTTAAGACATCCTCTCTGAATTTATGACTGGTGAAATTCACAATTATTTGCCTGGAGGTTTTTCTAGACTCGTTGATCTTGGGGGCTGTCCTTTCTGCCTCTAGGACATGAAGACTTGTTCCATTACCCAGATTAGAGAAATTTTCATGGAGTGTTTATTGTATGTTCAACTATATGTTCTAGTCTTCTCTTTTTCCCACCTCCCTGAAGGATCCCAATAATTCTGACATTGGAACGTTTCATGCCATCATTTATTTCCCTAATTCTGTTTTCATGGCTTCTAAGCTGTTTGTTCCAGGCCTCCTCCTGATCCTTCTTTTCTATCAGTTTTTTCTTCTCAATCACTAATTTTATCTTCTCCCTTGATTACCCTTGCTGTTAGAGTAGCTAGACTAGATTGGATCTCATTGATAGCATTTTTAACTTCTGCCAGGTTGGCTCTCACTTCCACCCATAGTCAATGTTGGCACTAATGGTCTTCTCCAACCTTACCATTACCTGGATAATTGTTACCATGAGTTCCTTTTCCAACATATTATTTGTGTACATATCCCACAGTTCTGTGGCAGAGGTCACAGTCTGAATTTTTCTCTGCTGGGTGTTCCTAAATTGTTGATTGTATACTTTCTGTTGTTATTCACATGGAATCTTTATTACTTTAATATTACATTGATTTATTATTACAATTTTTTCTATTTTTTTTTAATTTTTAACAAAAAATTATAAGTAGAATGAGTTACAGGAATAAAAAGCAGAGCATAAGGAACCCAGTCAATTATACTGTGATGTATGTGAGGCTTGTATTTTCACAGTATAATCTATAAACTTTTCAAATCACTAAATTGTACACCTGACACTGATGCAATATTTTGTATCAACTAGACTTAGTTCTTTTGAGACTTTCCTTTGTGTTATTATTTTTTTTTTACATGATAAGAGCATCATTAATTTTTGGTATAGTGTTCCACGTGGCAGGATACAAAATCAATGCACAAAAATCAGTTGTATTTCTATACACAACAGTATAAATGGAGAAACAGAAAATAAAGAATCTATTCCATTTTCAAGAACCATAAGATAATTAGGAATAAACCTAACCAAAGTGGTAAAGTACCTGTACTCTGCTCATGGATTGGAAGAATACACATTGTTAAAATGTCTATGCTACCTAGAGCAATGTACACTTTCAAAGAAATTCCTATCAAAATATCAGTGACATTTTTCACAAATATGGAACAAACAGTCCTAAAATTTGCATGGAACCAGAAAAGACCCTGAATCACAAGGTCACAAACAAAGCTGGGGGCATCACGACGGCTTACCTCAAGCTATATTACAAAGTTTTGATCATCAAGGCATCATATTATTGGCACAAAAACAGACACATAGATCAATGAAGCAGAATATAGAACCAGAGATGGACTTTGAGTTCTACGGTCAACTAATCTTCAACAACAAAGAAAGAATATTCAATGGGAAAAAATCAGTCTCTTCAATAAATGATGCTTGGAAAATTGGACAACCACACGGAGAAGAATGAAACTGGGTCATTCTCTTACACCATGCACAAAGATAAACTCAAATTTGATAAAAGACCTCAGTGTGAGATAGGAATCCATCAAAATGTTAGAGGGTAACAATGGTAGTAAACTGTTTGACATTGGACACAACAACTTCTTTCAAGACACATCTCTAAGGTCAAGGGAAACAAAAACAAAAATGAACTTTTGGAACTTCATCAAGGTAAAAACATGCACAGCAAAGGAAATAGTCAGCAAATCTAACAGGCCACCCATGAAATGGGAGAACGTATTTGCAAATGACATTTTAGGTAAATGGCTGATATCCAAAATTTATAAAGAACTTATCACACTCAACATCCAAGAAACAAATAATATAGTCAAGAAATGGGCAGAAGACATGAACAGACCCTTTTTCACAGAAGACACATGAGAAAATGTTGAACATCACTAGCAATCAGGGAAATTCAAATCAAATCCACAACAAGATACCACCTTATACCAGTCAGAATGCAAACATTAACAATACAGGAAACAACAAGTGTCGGCAAGGTTGTGGAGAAGGGGGAACTCCCTACACTATTGGTAGGAATGCAAGCTGTTACATCCACTCTGGAAAACAGCATGGGGGTTCCTCAAAACGTTAAAAATAGAGCTACCTAGCCAGGAATTGCCCTACTAGGTATTTACCCCAAATATACAGATGTAGTAAAAAGAAGGGATACACACAAGCCAATATTCATAGCAGCAATATCCACGATAGCCAAACTATGGAAGGAACAAGATGCCCTTCAACAGATGAATGGATAAAGATGTGGTTCATATATACAATGGAATATTACTCAGCCAACAGAAAGGATGAATACCTATCATTTGCACTGACATGGATGGAACTGAAGGGGATTATGTTAAGTGAAATAAGCCAAGCAGAGAAGACAATTACCATATGGTTTCACTTATATGTGGAACATAAGGAATAGAGCAGGAGACCACAGAGGAAGGGGGAAAAATTGAATAGGAAGAAATCAGAAAGGGAGACAAACAATGAGAGACACTCGACTCCAGGAAACAAACTGAGAGCTGCAGAAGGGAGGGGTTGGGGGATGCAATGGTGGGTGATGTGTATTGAAAAGGGCAAGTGTTGGGATGAGCACTTGGTCTTATAGGCAACTGATGAATCTTTGAAAACCATGGCAAAATTTTGTGATGTCCAAAATGTTGGCTAACTGAACATAATGAAAAATAAAATAATAATAAAATAAAATAATAAAACAAAAAAGCTAAGTCATCATTTTAGAATATTTTAAAAAATCTTTCTGCATTAAGACTTTAAAAAATAAAGCCATGTTTCATAGAAATTTGTTCTACTTCACATCATGTTTATTTTCATTATATATTGTCTTCTGTTTCTAGGGTGTTACAAAAAGAAACATCAAATGTGCTAATGATATAGTCTATGAAGAGGTGCTGCATTATCCTTCTCAAACATTTTTGAAAGTTAAAGAGTGCATATACTCTATTCATTCAGTTTGAAGCAAAATATTGGAAATCCATTTTCTTTTTTCCTTTTTTAAAAGATTTTATTTATTTATTTGATGGAGAGAGAAATCACAAGTAGGCAGAGCAGTAGGCAGAGAGAGGGGGGAAGCAGGCTCCCTGCTGAGCAGAGAGCCCAATGTGGGGCTCGATCCCAGAACCCTGAGATCATGACCTGAGCTGAAGGCAGAGGCTTAACCCGCTGAGTCACCCTGGCGCCCCGGAAATCCATTTTCTAATTTACAATCTCAAATATGTCAAGATCCTTATTTTAAGGTCATACAATAATTGAGTGCCTCTCAAAGCAATTGGAATCTATATGTTTTAAATAAGCTAATACTTCTGAATTTGAAGAGTTTAGACACAGCCAAATGAAAAATCCTTGACATACAACCATGACTCTGGTTTTATGGTACAAGTCCAAGAGGGTTATATTTACCCCAAATATCTTTCCAGAAGTGCCTTCTGATGTTAAAGCATGGTTCATTCCAGTGAGATTAATACTATTTTGTTCACTATTGTTAACTTACCTGGACTTCTTGCCTTCAGGCTTATACTTTTTCAAATGGTGAGCACTGATTTAACATTTATAAAATACAAGTATAATCACTTCATTACTTTGTGTATAATTCTGAGTTATGGAATGGCAAGAAATGAGTATCTACAT
This sequence comes from Lontra canadensis, assembly GCF_010015895.1. Taxonomy (NCBI): domain Eukaryota; kingdom Metazoa; phylum Chordata; class Mammalia; order Carnivora; family Mustelidae; genus Lontra; species Lontra canadensis. The sequence goes on along the minus strand of NW_022631193.1, from coordinate 283,102 downwards.
TAAAGAAAAAATGGAGGTTCCACTGGAATATTTACTGCTTGCATTTGATCAACCATCTCCTTTGCTCATTCTGTGCCTTTAATGAGACATCTTGTCTCTGAGAAAATGACTTCAGCAAAGAACACAGTACTTATCTGAGGGTAACTTTCAGTCACAATTCAAAAATGAGCTCCAAGGGAGAGACAAGATGGCGGGGAAGTAGGAGGAGGCGCCATTTCAACCTGTACCTGTTAAGTGAGCTAATTAATTACCAAAGAACTCCGATCACCCATGAAATCAGCCTGAGATCAGAATTATATATGTCTGAATCTCTACAGGGGCAGAAGACACCAGTAGGCAGGTAAAGCAGAGTGGGAATGTCAGACTGATATAGGAGGATAAACAAAAGGGGGAGGGAGCAACCAGAGGTGACTGACTGGAAAGTAGTACCCCAATACAAGAGTGCCCTGCATCTGGAGACGAGCATTAACTTGGAGTCTGGTTGAAAGCACTCAAAAAGAGCAAAGGATCAGGGGGGAAATTGTGGGATTTGGGGTGGCTAGGGACAGGGGCTAAGTCCCCAGACTCAGGACAGCCTCCCCTGGCACTGAGCCAGAGAGAGTGCAGCGGAGAAACCAGGTCTTGGTCCCTGAGCTGCCAGTGTGCCCCAGAACACCCTCCTGTGCGCCATCCTATGGGGGCTGGGAGGCTCACCAGATGGCAGAACGCAGAGCCTTGCTAAAAGAGCCTGAGACGCACTCGCCCTACACCCTCCCCTGAGAGAGGTCCCCCCAAGCCCGGTGCTCTTAGACCTAGAAAGACCAGGCACTCCCTGCCCTGGCCAGTGCGAAAATAGTGTGCGATCCCTGCATGGAACCTCTCTGGTGGTCTGGAGCTGCCCAGACAGACACTGCTGCTGCGGTTTTGGGTACAAGCAGAAGATCCTGGTCCCCAGGGACTGCAACTCAGAAACTGCTCTGCCAGCGGCCAAGGAGGAATTTATACAGGCTCTGCAGCACCCACAGGGGAACATACTGAGGCTTCTCTCTGAGAGGAAGGTCGGGTGCAGTTTGCTTTCCTCTAAACCTCAAAAACCATCAAAAGCGGTCAAGGCAAGAGAAAAGAAATGAACAAACATAAAAACCTCGAGAGAACAAAAGCCTGAAAAAACCGGTTTCCTCAGAGCCGACCCCCTTGAGGGGGGTGAGAGGACTTAAATCAGGGAACATCATTGACTGAAAACCCACGTGGCAGGCCCTCCCCCAGAAAACCAACCAGGAAAGAAAAAAAAAAAGAGAGAGAACAAGAGAACAACCACGATAACTTCATAAGACAACTTTAATTTTTAACTCATTCCCACTATTCTGGTTCATTTTTTTTTTAAATATAGATAACTTCTTAATCTATTTACCATCACAGTGAGATGTCCAGTACATCAAATTCCATATTAACCTTCTAACATGAACTTTTTGATACATACACCTGTATTTCTTCTTTTGCTTTTCTATTTTTATAATTTTTTTAAAAAATTTAGTTTAGTTTAGTCCAGTTTATTCCTTATTTATTTTTATTTTCTAATATGCACATAGAGTTAACTTCAAGGTAATCCCCTTTCCCCAATCAATGCTACCCCATAAGAAAACAAATTTTTAATGCCCCTTTATCTAAGGAAAGTTGAGTCCTTTAACAAAAATATCAAGATATATCCAGGAAGAATCAAAAAAAGCTTCCTCAACCACACTGAGAATTTATAACCACTCTCCCAACATTTTCTTCCAGCAGTGTTTGTGTATTTGTGTTTGTCCTGATAGTATATAAATTTTATAATTGGGGTTCTTTTTGACGAGGTTCTTTTCTTTTTTTATTTTACATATATATTTTTTTTCTCTTGTCATACACTTTTATCAGTCTTTTTGTTTGTCGGTTTTTATTTGTATTCTTTTTTCATATTTAATTAATTAATTTATTTTTTAAATTTATTTTCAGCGTAACAGTATTCATTGTTTTTGCACGACACCCAATACTCCATGCAATCCTGCCCTCTCCAATACCCACCACCTGGTTCCCCCAACCTCCCACACCCCACCCCTTCAAAACCCTCAGATTGATTTTCAGAGTCCATAGTCTCTCATGGTTCACCTCCCCTTCCAATTTCCCTCAACTCCCTTCTCCTCTCTAACTCACCTTGTCCTCCATGCTATTTGTTATGCTCCACAAATAAGTGAAACCATATGATAATTGACTCTCTCTACTTAACTTATTTCACTCAGCATAATCTCTTCCAGTCCCATCCATGTTTCTACAAAAGTTGGGTATTCATCCTTTCTGATGGAGGCATAATACTCCATAGTGTATATGGACCACATCTTCCTTATCCATTCGTCCGTTAAAGGGCATTTTGGTTCTTGCCACAGTTTGGCGACCGTGGCCATTGCTTCTAGAAACATTGGGGTAGAGATGGCCCTTCTTTTCACTACATCTGTATCTTTGAGGTAAATACCCAGTAGTGCAATGGCAGGGTCATAGGGAAGCCCTATTTTTAATTTCTTGAGGAATCTCTACACTGTTCTCCAAAGTGGCTGCACCAACTTGCATTCCCACCAAGAGTGGGAGAGGGTTCCCCTTTCTCCACATCCCCTACAACACATGTTGTTTCCTGTCTTGCTAATTTTGGCCATTCTAATTGGTGTAAGGTGGTATTTCAATGTGATTTTCATATGAATCTCCCTGATGGCTAGTGATGATGAACAATTTTGCATGTGTCTGATAGCCATTTGTATGACTTCATTGGAGAAGTGTCTGTTCATGTCTTCTGCCCATTTTTTTTTATCTGATTGTCTGTTTTGTGCGTGTTGAGTTTGAGGAGTTCTTTATAGATCCTATATATCAACCTTTTGTCTATACTGTCATTTGCAAATATCTTCTCCCATTCCGTAGATTGCCTCTTTTTTTTTGTAGTTACATAATACATAATTTTTTATTTTTTTATCTCTTTTTTAATTTTTTTTAAATCTTTTTTTTAATTTATTTTCAGCATAACAGTATTCATTATTTCTGCACTACACCCAGTGCTCCATGCAGTCCGTGCCCTCTCTAATAGCCACCACCTGGTTCCTCCAACCTCCCACCCCCCCACCTCTTCAAACCCTTCAGATTGTTTTTCAGAGTCCATAGTCTCTCATGGTTCAACTCCCCTTCCAATTTCCCCCAACTCCCTTCTCCTCTCTAACTCCCCTTGTCCTCCGTGCTATTTGTTATGCTCCACAAATCAGTGAAACCATATGATAATTGACTAACTCTGCTTGACTTATTTCACTCAGCATAATATCTTCCACTCCTGGCCATGTTGCTAGAGAAGTTGGGTATTCATCCTTTCTGATGGAGGCATAATACTCCATAGTGTATATGGACCACATCTTCCTTATCCATTCATCCATTAAAGGGCATTTTGGTTCTTTCCACAGTTTGGCTACCGTGGCCATTGCTGCTATAAACATTGGGGTACAGATGGCCCTTCTTTTCACTACATCTGTATCTTTGGGGTAAATACCCAGTAGCGCAATTGGAGGGCCATAGGGAAATTCTAATTTTAATTTCTTGAGGAATCCCACTGTGTTCTCCAAAGAGGCAGCACCAACTTGCATTCCCACCAAGAGTGGAAGAGGGTTCCCCTTTCTCCACATCCCCTACAACACATGTTGTTTCCTGTCTTCCTAATTTTGCCCATTCTAACTGGTGTAAGGTGATATCTCAATGTGGTTTTAATTTGAATCTCCCTGATGGCTAGTGATGATGAACATTTTTTCATGTGTCTGATAGC